>NC_088930.1:16830000-16872500 GCF_038396675.1 Hydra vulgaris
AAATTGATTTATATGCGACGAAAGAACTGTATAGCTCTAAGTCTATTTTCAGACAGATGGTTACATCAAAATTTGAAAAAAAAAAGAAGCTATGATATAAGTGGGCCAAAAAAAAAAGTACTCTACAAAAAAGAGCGCATAAACGCTCTTTTTTGGTATAAATCTAATTAAGCGATGTAAGCATTTAGTTTTCAAATGAATGTCTGCATTTCAGCCTCTTCGTTCCCACTTCGATTAAAATGGGTACCGGTGAAACCAGAAAACCAAATTATATGGGTTTACTTTTAGTTAATTAATTAAAATAAATTTAAATCTACATTCCATAATGTCAATGTTGTTTTGAGGATATTTCTTTATGCTGCTTTTAAAAATTATACCGAAAAAAAGGTCTTTTTCAACGTTAAAAAGAGTGAAAATTGATAGAGGTCTAGCAGTGGGCAGAAACGCCTGTACGCTCTAGCCTTTCTTCAAATTGAAAATGGTTTTTAAAAGAAATTATTGTAGAATGTGGGACTTATCAATTTACTGATTAAAAAAGCCGCCATAAGATTAAAACAAAATTCATCTACTTAATGTAATAATGAAACCTTGATGAAAACAATGTGATTTTTAGAGATGTCTATGTTTTGTTTTACCCTTTTGAATTGTTTTAAATATATGTAAAATGAAAAGATGTAATCGTCCCTTGCTTAATCTTTAATTTATTATAACATCATTTACTTGTTATTTTTTAGTCTAATGCAGTAATATTTTTTAGTAAGCTATATAAAAAATTTGTGTTAAAGTACAATTTTTTTTCAGGGTGATTGGTGGGGGGAAGCGGGGGGGGGAAGGGGTTGAGAGATTGGAAAGGCCACAACCATTATTTTGCTGCGAGGCCAGGATGACTTTGAGACGGGCCTGTATTTGGCGGCCGATTTTATAAAAAAATACTATTTTTATTGTTTTGAAATCAAACTATTAAATATTTTAGATTTTACAACTTTGAACTAAATTAAAAAAATTCGCATTTTAATAATAATGCAACTTTATGAGATAAATTAAAGTTTTCATTTTACATCAAGGGTGACTTTTTGTCTTTTTCTGATCCAATGCAAAAAAATTTTAAGTATAAGAAAATAGATTTTTTGTTGTAAAAATGTTATTTGATACAACTTTATTATATAAAAAAAATCCGTGTAAAAATTAAATTTAAAAATAAAAAAATTATTTTATATTAAAAAAACATTAGGGAGTGATGAGCTTTTTTTGACATATTGTATATACAGTGTATGTGCGTATATTACACACAGACACACACACACACACACACACACACACACACACACACACACACACACACACACACACACACACAAATATGTAGAAAACATGTTTCCAACAATAAAACGATTGTTTTTAGAAAAAAAATTTGCATGTACCTTAAATTTTTTTTGTCTCTATTTTCAATACACGTATTCCTATTGCTCAGTCAATTTATATACATTATAATTTACTTATTGGTAATCTTTATGTGTGAATAAAGGTCAACTTGTTGTGACAGGCCTCGACAACTCGCCTACTATGCCGCTACAACCTTGACTTATTTGGAGTCGAGCAAACTACGCAACGATATCTGCGCACATTGATTAGGAAACAGAATTCACTGGTCTAAATCCAAACGATGACTACATGCTCCTAGTAAACGTACATAATGAAGCCACCAAGCTACACATCCCATCAACTAATTCTCCTTTTACTGAGAAACAGGAACAAGGGGTAACAACAGATCTTATTAAGGCGGTCAAGGCTAAACGCGCCCCCAGGCCCAACTACGTTAATGAAAATTGCAATACCCACAAATTACTCAAAGAATCACATCGCATTGCATGCAAAAACGTTGCTAAAACGGTGTAATATGCTATGCGCAACTTCGAAGAGAAACTCGCCAGGGAGTCCAAAAACAACCTTAAATGCTTACATGCATATGTACGAAGCAAACAAAGCGTTAGAAACACATTGCTAGATGGCAAGCGGTCACTATTAAAAATGACTCGGACAGCGTTACTCTCCAAACTGACATTGACAGATCTGTGGAATGATCACATACTTGCCTCATGCATTTCAACGTTGTGAAATGTAAAGTAATGCATGTTGACGCGCATATAACAAGTCGACACATAAATACTTATGACAAACGTCGACGGCATGCGTCGTTCACTCGAAAAGAATGTAGTTGAACGAAACCTTCTTATGAATCTCTAATGTCCTTAAAGTCAGACCACAGAATGCTAGGGTGACTCAAAAAAACATTTCGCAGTCGCCGTATTTATTTATGGCGCACACTATATCTCATTTACATTCGCCCCTACCTTGAGTTTGCTGTGCCAGCCTGTAATCACCGCATTTAAAGTCCAACATTGCCATCCTTGAGCAAATCCAACATTCATAGGACATGTGTTTGTGTGTGAAAACAAGTCACACACAAACACATGTCCTATGAAAATCGATTCCAACGGTTCGGTTTACCTGCACTTGAAGAACGCCGTAAAAGAGCAGATTTTATCAAGCATTTTAAAATCACACATTAACTTAAACTTGTTAATTTTTTGTCCCGCAAAAACTTTCGAACAGTAAAAAATAAAACAGTAAAGCCAAGTATATTTTGAGATGGCATAACCATAAACTACAATCCCAGCTAGTAAGAAGTTGTGAAGAACGCCATAACTTTTTTCAAATAGAGTTGTTGTCCCGTGGAATGCGCTTTCCTAAGCAGCAGTGATTGTTCCATCAATCATTGCTTTCAAAAACAGCATAACACTGTAACTTTTAGAGAACAAATTGCTGCTTTATCTGTTGCGTCTGTGTTTTCATATTTGTCAGTAAAGGTCTGGTGTAACACCTCTTCATCAAATTATAAATAGATTTATTGTACTTTTTTATTTTTATTTATTTTTTGATCACTGAATGAAAGGAAAAGTTCAAACTGAACATTTTTTAGTGGTTTCAAAATTTTACTTTAAAAGTTATTTATGTAATCTTATTTGTTTACAAAAATTTTTTATGATTTTGTCAATTTTTTTTTAATATCATTATGTTGTTGAAAAATCTTTTTGCTAACTTTTGAGTGGTTAAAATAAAGTTTTCATCTTTTTGAGGCGAAACAATTTTTTTTTTTCAATACTGCATTAAAATTTTATTTACTTTTTAAAAGGTTTTTTCTTTATATATGCAACCCCTGAAAATATTGTAAAAAATAAAGAGAAAATGTTTAGAACCTTATCGGATGTTTATTTAATAAATTAAGAAATGATTTTTTGAAGACGTATACTTTAAAATTTCTTTTTTTTAAAAGCAATTATTTAATTCGAAATTTAATTTATTCGATCAATTTCAAAAGTATTTGATTTTTTTTCCTCCGAAAAAAGCTTTTTTGAAACAAAATTTAACGACAAAATATAGCAAACGATTATTTCTAACTTTAACTTAGAAATTGCGAGAGTTATTGAAAAAAAAATGGCAAAAATAGCGAAACCTTTATTATTAACGCATTAAAATGTTTGTTTTTGAAACTTAAAAAAATATTTTTTATTTGTGAATGGAATATAATCTGCTGAAAAAATTTTTAAATGCAAAAAAAAAAAAAATCTTACCAATTTACCAACTTTTAATGCATTATTATACACAATTAACATGCAATAAGTTCAAACAAAAAGAACGTTTTATCGGTAAAGCGTACGTCATAATAGATAAAGATTCCTATGTTATAAAACAATATTTTCAAAACAAAATAAACTATTTCAATTTTCACACTGATAACAAACAAACAAAAAATTTACCGTTAAGATGGCTCATATAGAAAAAAAAAAATTTTTAATAAAATAAATTGCAACGGTTCATATATATTTTATTGTATTTTTGATGATATAAGAAACTCAAATTTTGTTAAAAAAAACTGTAAATGAATTATATTTTAGGCAACTTTCAAAAAAATAAGAGGTAAAAAACGCAAATTTGAAAAAATTCAAAACAATGTTTCTTGATTAAATTTGATTTAACTCAAAAACCTTTTGTTTATAGCTTCATTACATTATTTTCATTCATTTCTACTAAAACAATAAAAAAATAATTAAAATATCAAAAACGGGACACGATACTTAAAAGAATCACAAATTTTTACGTAATAAAAAACGAGTGTTGTGTTATAAAAATTGATAAAACTATTCGTAGTTGATCATTTTAGTAAATCTGAAATCTTAATGATTAAGGAACATACACTAAAAATTTCAGCCAAAAAGCTCTTCTTAATCTCGTGATATCATGTTTTGAAGTTCAAAAAAATAATAAAATTATAAAGCTATGAAAACCATGACCAAAGTTTTCCGATAAAATAGAAATTATTAGCAAAAAAGTAAAACTGGCCAATAAAAAAAAGTTTAAGTACGGTAATATTAGTAAGTATTTTATGCAAAATGTATATATTTTCTGAAAGAATTATAAATTTCGAATCAAATGGTATATTAAAAAAAAATTAGAATTTTTTTTTTTTAATTGAGTATTTTTTCTATATGAGCCACCTTAAATCATTTATAATATATTTTTTGAAAAGATAGAGGGGAATTTAGTTAATACTTAAATTATGTCTGACTTAACTAATTGAGGCTCAGTAATAAAATCAAAAACTTTGACTTTTTGACAAATAAATATTTTATTTATTCTATTTAACCAGACAGAATATCGTCTGCCAGCTTATCTTTAATTTTAGGAGAGAAATCCAAAAACAATATTGCAGAGTTTAAGGTATTTTTATTTTTACCTTCTTAAAAAACGCATAACAACAAGCAAATATTTCAGGGTATGTCATCAAGAAAGACATTTTGATATTTATTTACATCTATTTGGTATTATATAAATACACACCTGAGTTCGGTAATTAGTTAATTAGGTAATTAGGCTCTCTCCCAAAATTTTTGAAATTCTGTTGGTATTTTGGTAAAATAAATAAATGGTGTTATATTTTAAGTCTTTCTGATGCTTGACTTTAGATTTTTTGTTTTACTACCATTTACCTTATTGGCTTTTGACCCCGATTAAAATTTTTTGCTCGTTTACTCTTTTTCAATAAACAAAATTTTTAATCAAAACATTTACGCAAATATTCAAATACTTTTCAGTACCATAAAAGAAAAAGATGGGGTGCATATCGTATCTAAAAACGTTGCTTTGCGTTCATTCATCAATTTGCTGTGAGAACGTGACTTTGATTTCGCCTACAAAAAGCGATATGCAACGATTCAAATCAATCTAAAATTTTGTAGGTGGGGGTGGGGTGAGTTTTTAATAGGTAAATTCCCTTAATGAATTTAAGAACTAATTTGGAACAGTTATCAATTTAGCATAATTCATGTACGGTAACAGTGCTCTTGAAAGAAATTTATTCCACGTTTTTTTTTATTAAAAACATGGCGTGGTTTTGGCTAAATTCCTCCTGTGTTCACAGTATAAATATTTTGTGAAAGTTTATATATGTGTAACCGAATAAGATTGGTTACACTTTTATAAACTTTATTGCGTAAAATGTGTAAATGAATAACCTGAATTAAGATCTTGTCAATCATTATATGAACGAGTTATTATATGAAGATTTTATTAAAAATCAAATCAAGTTAAAATAACTTACTGATTTTGATTCGGCTGTACGGCGTCTTTACGAGTTTACGTCGAAACATCTTTACCAGAGTTTCAACATCCTCTTGATATTACAAAGCAATGTAACGTCTCGATTTATTTTTAGGCTCTCGTGACTGTTATGTCTTCTTTTTTTAAGTTGTTTGCTTTTATTGCTTTTAAAATATTTTAAACTTCATTCCTTTTTTTATTTTTATTTGAATCTTACAAAATAAAACAAACAAAAATCTATGCTAATTTTTTAGTTCAATAAAAATGTTGCTCGAAAAGTTATGATCATAAAATAAGAGTTGAAATTATAAAATGTTATAAATTACGTTAAAATTCTGCATTATCAAAGTCTATCTTTAAAATATTTATCAAATAGTTTTAAAGATACTTTATCATAGTGGTGACTGCAGTGTCTCTTTTGTAAATCCCTTGGGGAGATGAATAGTTTTAAAGTTCTGTAGCCTAGTGGTGACTGTAGTTTCTCGCTTGGCCATCCCTTGGGAAGGTGAATGCAATAAAAAACAGATGTATATTAAGTCAAACCTCATAAAATAGTTTAAAATAACATTTAAAAGGTTTAAAAATGACTTGGTTTTTAAGAATTTTATTGTTTTTCCGAATTTGTTATTATATATTGTTATTAAATAATAAAAAATTCGGTTATTTAACATTATTAGTTGAGAATAGTTCTTAAAAATGAACAAAAAACTTTAAGAACCTGTTAATTTTAATGCACTAATTTAAAGGCATTTCTTCAAGATCTATTTATAGAGCATTTTATGATTTAATGAATCATTTAAATCCACGGAACGGAAGCTTATATTTAAAAACAGATTTGGAACATTTTATGATTTAATATTTTATAGTAATATGATTACAAATAATTAAAAGTAATTTATCACACATTGATTAAAACCTTTTTGTGATGTAATTTCTTAATTAATTATATTTAATTCTAATATAATTTATCTCAAATTATTTAAACTTTTGTGATGTAACATGATTTTTATATATTGGATAACTTAAGTCATTTATTTTTTATAAAATCAATCAGAATAAGGAAATTCTTGTTTTGAAAATACCAAAAATATACGTTGAGTCATTAATAATATTTATGTAAACTTTCGATCTTATTAATAAAAGTTTATCTTTTCCTTCAAATTTTTATATAAGTAGTAACTTGGAAAAGTTCAATCAAAAGTTTATAATTTCATCACTTTAAAATTATTACTTTAAAATTATAAACAAAAAAAATTCAACTTTGAACTTAGATTTCAAAGTTGAAATTTTTTATACATAAGCAAAAAAAGTGTTTGTTTTTCTTTATGAGTTTTCTATATACTATTACATAGGGATTTAAACTAGTAATATTTTAAATTACTCTTAAAAAAGAAAGAAAAATAATATTTTTATTTTCAGTGCAGTAGCATAGATATTTTTATTTTTAGTGCAGTGCATAGATTTATTAATAGTTTTTTTTTGTTATTTTGTTGAATTCTAAAATAACACTATAACAACACGTTTATCATTAGGAAAATTATTAATTAAACTTCCTATTATCAATAATAAGAAGCCACCTCTGGGCAAGTTTTACAACATTGGTCAGGAAGGAGGCGGGAACTTCCTTTGATAAAACCGTAAGAACTGTTTGGGGCAACTAAATATAAAAATAATAATAATAATGATAATAAAAATAACTTATTGCAACTTCAACTTCTTGTTTATTTTGTACTTCTTGTTTATTTCTATACTGTATTTTTTGCTAACTTAACTTGAACTGTTATTGGGAACTTTGCATCATAGCACAGAGGGTCAGGAAGTGGACTAAAGTAAAAAAAGTATAAAAAGTATTATCAAAAAATATTTTATACTGTTTTATAGTTTAAACATCTGTTAAACATTAGCATTTATAAATAAAAAAATTTTCATTTGTTGTTTATACTTAAAAAAATTTGAGCCTTGGTAGGTTGCACTTTACCTAGTGTGCACAAAACATTCGTTGAACGTCTTAAGGACATTATACGGACGTGTAAGGTCTGTAAAACGCCTTATAGACGTTTTTTGGACGTCTGTGAGGTAGACCGCTGGTTGTAGGTTGCGCTCGTAACTTAAAGGGAACAGATAAAATCAAAGGTGTTTTGGGGGTTCATTTATGCTCTAATGTCTCATTTTTGATCAATTTAAAATTTGAAAAAGGTTTTTATTCATATAATTATCTTTCAGTTCCTGCATATTTTTAATTTTTTGTCCTCAAAGTTAATCATAATTAATTATTTCCAAATGGTTTGTCATTATGAAGCTCAATGTAAGCGTCATATTAACCACAGTCGTCGCATTATGAAGCGAAAAGCTCAAAATGTAACCATAAGTGGATATTTTTAAATGCACCATTCTTATGAATACTTTGTTAAATTTATTAGGAAATATATCAAACGATGAGAAACAAATAATTTCTAAATAAGTTTGGTTCTCTCATTTCTATTATTCTACTCAAACATTTCCTTGTAGAAGGTAAAAGAAGTCCACCAAGATTCGCGCATTTTTGTAATTTTGCAATTTTATTTTTATATTTAGATGATTTATTGAAGTTTTTTTTATCATAAAACCTTATATAGGCATTCTTTTATCTGTTTTTATCGCAAAAAGCTTAAAGTTTTAAAGATAATTTTTGCTAAATGAGTTATTAAAATGCTAGATGAAAGTATAAGTTTTTCCGATATATACAATCTTTGAAAATATAATATTTCAAAAGTTCCACAGAGTTCCATATATCTCATCCTTTTGAATGTTGTGATGGATAACCAAAAAAAAATTCAGCTGCCTAAAATAGCCTGAATTGAATTTATGGGCATAAGTATAAAAATATACATTCGTGTAAAATATAAAATCCCCCTCCAAAAAAAAAGGGACCGGTAAACTTTACTAGGTCATTACTTCTGGACGTCAAAAGCTTAACGGAAATTAAAATTCCGATGATAAATATGAATCTTATTTTAAACTAAAAAAAAAAAAAAATATGCTTAAAGTACTGTTCCCCTCCCAAATTTGGGTTTTTCTTGTTCCCAAGCTCAATTTACCGTAGTTTTTGGTCACACATCCTCATTTTACATTAGTGTTGAAATAGAAATGTTTAGAGTTCACATTATGTCTGAAAAATAGCTACATTGAACTTATAAAAACTGTGGCTCCAGCTCTGCATATATACAGCATTTCATCAGTATTTATTGGGTCTTAGATACTCATGGTATAAATACGAGGGTTGATGTTTGGGATTAAATCAAGGAAATTGGGATTAATAATACTAACTTATTCTTTGTGATTGAGGAAACAGTAATGATTAGGATCAATGTTCATGAATTGGAAGATTAAAACATTTTTTGTCAAGCTGAAGATCAAATATGACAAGCATAAAAGAACTTCCTATTGACTTAAGGAACGTGGTATAGAATGGCAGGGGCTCAATTTGTATGCAAGACAAGTAAGAAAGTATCCAAGAGAATAGTTCTTAAAAATGAACAAAAAGCTTTAAAAATCTGTTAATTTTAATGCACTAATTTTAAGGCACTTTTTCAAGATCTTGAAGAAGTGCCTTAATTTACTGAAACAGAATATTTATTTTGATGCGAAGTCCAAATGTTATCCAGAAAATTTGGATATTTCAGAAACATCCGCAAAGTGTTCTGTTCAGTCAATGGTGAACCACGCTTTATCAAGAATTATGAATATATCTAACACAGAATGTCTAGATACATCTGAAAGCTGGAATGGATGGGGCTCATCTTAAAGTGTATACAATTAAATGTTTGATGACGCAGTTCTTGCAACTGAAGTTGAATAATCCTTGTTCCAAACTGCTTTTGTTCCATTCAAAATGTAAATAGGGAACACCGCTTTTAAACACTTTTGGATTTAACCGTATGGTTTAATCCAAAGTCTTCAAGTCTAAATTTTTGCAGGCCATTTTACCTGCAATACCAAAACGAAATAAAGAAGTCAATAAGAGCTGAAGAATTAGATGTTGGGGAGCATATAGAAAGTCTTTTAGCTTTTGAACTTAAAATCGCTTTCTCTAACCAGAAAGCAAAATAAGTAAAAATAAAAATTGAGATGACCATGTTGAATGGCAATGCAGTGAATGCTATAGCACATACAAATTCAACACAACCTAGTAAAATAAACAAGCTGAATATAGTTAGAAAAAAAGTATGTAATGAGCTATCTTTAGGGTTATCCACATTGGATTGCTGAATACAAATTTTTAAATTCATTCTACGCTTGGGATATAAAATGGATACTAAAAGATACAAGTCCCAGTCTCAAGAAGATAAGCCGTCTGAAAAAGCTCGGAAAAAAGAAAATCAAGAGAAAGTTTCGAGAGGAGTTATGTGTGTGATTGATACTCGTAAGCAGGGATTTGGAAATGCTAATACAGGAAATACTGCAAGAAAAGCATTTTTTGCAGTATTTCTCTGAAATAACAAGAGTTAGCTTGAACATCATTGTAAAGTTTAGAAACATATTGAATGCAGATTGCGGCGGATTCCACCTTAAATTTGATGTTTTTAAAGTATTCTGCTTTGAAAATTTAGAGCTGAAAGTGGGAACCTGTCCTTGGTACATTACCCACCCACACTTCACTAGGTTCTGAAGCATGGACTTCTAAATATATTCCTATTAGGGCTTGTTCTAATCAAACATAATAAACCTTTGTTTTTTCTAAAAAAATATTCTTAGAATGATTTATAGAAACTAAAAATTAAAAAAAGTACACCAAAGTAATTCATGAGAGGAGAGGTTCTGGAGGGGGAGGTATCTACAACTTAAAAACTATGAAATTACCTATTTTTTTATGTTTATTACTGAATTGGGACAATAATTTGAAAAAAATGTTCATTACTTTACAAAATTGGAGTTTTGGCCACTTTTTTTTTTCTTTTCACCATGCGTCGTTAGGATTTTTTCATGGCACTGGAAAAATAGGATTTTTTAAATACAGCGCTTAATTCAAAACTGTTAAGTGCTTAGAATAAAAATCTTGAAAACTTAGTAACAGAACTGAAAGCTAAAATAAAAAAAGGGTTTTCAAAAAAGTTACAAAAGGTTACTTGTTCCTCTCCCATATTATATATCCAAGTATGAACATGTTTAATGCGTACATAACTCGTTTTAGTACACCTAAATCATATTAATAAACTCAAGTATTATTACATATTTGTTGAACTCAAAACAAATAATTTATTGCTCTTTTAAAAATAAAAAATAACTTGCCTAGACACTTTTAGATTCCATTACATCATTGTAATTTTGAAACAAAAGAGTAAATATAGTAATACAAAATGAAAAATGGTTGTTTCAAAATGGTTGTTTTAAGCTATCATTAATGATATCTCTGGGAACAATTTCATTAACAACAATCATCATTACAATTCTTTATTAATTCTTTACTCATCTTGATTTCATCTTCAACTTTTTTGCACTTTTTATCTCCTTTTTTTACTTTCTTAAGTCCTAAATCTTGCAACTATTTTTGGCATGTTGTACACTGAAAAAGAAAATTATAGAGCTGTCTTTAGCTTTATTGAATAAGGACCTATAATTTTAGATAAGTGTCTGTTTTATAAATTTTCTTAAACAATTTATAATGATCATCAGCTTTTATCAATTATTCTTTAAAGACACATCCGTTGTCTTTAAAGACACACCCGTTGTCTTTAAAGACATCTGTTTTCTTTAAAGACACATTCGTTATTTTTAAAACTAACTAACGTTGATAGCAAAATAAATCAGCTGTTTAATAGGTATCACAGTGTTGCTCAAGCCACCGTCTTTGCTGTACTGATCTTTTTACATTTAAAATCATTCTGTACCTCAAAAACTATGTTTCTCAAAAACAATGTTTGTCAGATCCACTTATTATTAGTTATAAAAAAAGTTCAAAGCGCAAAGGAACCGTAAGTAATACAACATTTTAAAATCACTGCTGTGCAACTTATTTAAAAACTGCAATAGGGTATATATCTAGTAGTAGTATCATCTGAGAGCTGCAATCTGATCACGATAATCTTTGACTATCTTTGTTAAATTTACAACTTGTTAATGTTGTCTGTCAACAAAAGTTGCCCCAATATCTTCGTTAAAATATTTTTTTGCTTTAGTCCAAAAATAATATCAAAAATATTTACGTTATTTAGCATAAAGTTTTCAAAAATTATGTATCAGATCCGGACTCTAAAGTTCAAAAAGTATCTATTATTTTTGGGCATTTTAGTTTCCAACCTCTTTACGGAAACTTTTCTTCAAAATTATCTTTAACTGACAGAACTATATATATACAAAGTCTGAAATCTCAAGTACCAAATAAATTGCTCCAAACTACCCACCTCTCCCTTCCACCTCCTTGCATGTATGGTAAATGTATATGTTCTAAAAAATTTACATTTAAATGTAGTTTTGGATTCACAGTCCATAACTACATTTAAAGTAAAAGTATCAACTTTTACGTTTGGAATTTTTTTAATTTGCGGCACAAGACGAGTAAGACGTATTTTTTTTTGAGAATAACTTTATTTACAATATGGAATACAAATGGAAATAAATATTAAAAATATAGAAAAATCATCACAAGCAAACTAGAAGAATAAAAAAAAAGTATACTAGCAGAAAAGGAGAGATTACTATAAGATAATGAAAAAAACCTCACTACAATAATAAGTTCGAACTTCAAAATAATAACAGCTAGGTTAGACAAAATGGATGCTAAAATAAAAGTCAGCTTAAATTTCCAAGAAAAAAAAGCTAGGGATGAATTTATTCATATAAAAACAAAATATAATAATGAAATTCTGATGTTGAAAAAAAAATCTATTGACTTAGAGAATCACTCGAGACGTAATAATTTACGTATCGATGGCATAAAAGAAAACCCTGAAGAAAACTGGAGTGATTATGAGAAGGCTGTAAAAGACATCTTTAAAACAAAACTAAATATATTAAGTGAAGTAGTTGTGGAACGAGCGCACCGATTCGGTGCAGTTAAAGATAATAAAACACCAAGATCAATCGTTTTAAAGCTTTTGAATTATCATGATAAAAATAAAATATTAAGCTCTGTAAATAAACTTAAAGGAACCGGCATTTATATTAATGAAGATTATGCAAAAGAAGCGATATTAGAAAGAAAGAACCTTTGGGAAGAAGTTAAACGGTTACGCAACAAAGGTAAATTTGCAGTTCTTAAATTTGATAAAATTTATTGTAGAGATTTGGAAAGTACACGCGCGAAGTTTTATTAATCGAAGCGCTATTTTAACGATTTTAAATAACGATTAACTTAACAATAGATTTTGAAAAATTACAGTTTAATGTTTTCAATTCGGCAAATGTTTTACTTAATGATAATTCTGACGCTGATTTGCATTTTTTTAACGAAAACAATTTTAGTTCATCCTTTTTTGAAATAAAAACTTTTAAAAGTGAACTAAAAACCTTAAAGAGTAATTTTACTGTAATACACATTAACATAAGAAGTATAAATAGCAACATGGATAAGCTAAAACATTTGCTTATCGAATGCGATTATTTATTCAGTATGATATGCCTAACAGAAACGTGGTGTTCTGACGAATCATGCAGAATAAATTTTAGAAATTCCTAACTACAAATTATTATCATCTGAAAGAAAAACTAACAAAAGGGGAGGTGGAATTATAACTTATATTAGGAATGATCAAGTTACCAAAATAAGAGATGACCTTTCGATCTCAGATGCCGATATTTAGGTTTTTACAATTGAAATAACTGGCAACAAATCTAAAAACATACTGGTCTCCACATGTTACCGGCCACCTGAAGGTGATTTATTTAAAATTTCCAATCATTTAAAACAACTTTTTATAAAAAACAGCAATGAGCAAAAAAAAAAATTCTGTATTGGAGACATAAACATAGATTGTTTACAATATGATAAACATGCCAATACTAAACTTTTTTTTGATGAAATGCTTCAACATTACATCTTCCCAATTATTAACAAACCAACTCGAGTAACTCCAATTTCAATCACTGCAATAGACAATATATTACCTAATTCATTCTTTGATACTTCTCTAAAGGCAGGAATAATAAAGACAAATATATCTGATCATTTTCCTATTTTCTTCTCATTGACACGAGATATAAAATCTAATAATAGTTGTAAAATTAAAACTTATAATTAAAAAATCAACAAATTTGCTATTCAACAATTTAAAGACTTACTGTCGGCAGAAGAGTGGGATAAGGTATACCATGAATGCAATCTTGGGCACACTAATTCTGCTTATAATAACTTTGAAAAAATTTTCCTAAAAAGCTATAATATGCACTTCCCAATTAAAGTAAAATTAATAAAAGAAAAACACTAAAAATGTCTATGGATCACCAAAGGTATTTAAAAATCCTCAAAAAAACAAACAAAAACTTAATATTAAATACTTAAAAAATAGAAATGAGACAAACCTAAATTTTTGCAAACAGTTTAAAAACTTGTTTGAAAAAATTTTAAAAATTTCAAAGAAAAACAATTACTCAAATAAAATAAAAAACACAAATGGTGATATTAAGAAAACTTGAGATACCATGAAAGAAATAATTGGGATAAAAACCTTCAAAATAAATAGTTTACCTGGTCAAATTGTCATAGATAATAAAGAGTATGACAATAATAATGCAATTTCAGAAAAATTTAATAGTTTTTTTTGTCAACATATGCCCAAATCTAGCTTCAAAAGTCAGTTGTCCAAACAACTCATTTGAAACTTATCTAACTAGTGTCAACAACGAATTAATACTTAAAGAACTAAAAATTGATGAACTCGAAAATGCAATAAACTCTCTTAAAACAAACAAGTCTCCGGGTAAAGATGACATTTGCAGTAATATCGTCGTCAATGTCTTTTCGGAGATACGCAAACCTATTTTCGAAATATTTAAATCATCAGTTATAACTGGAACTGTACCAGATAAATTAAAAGTAGCTAAAATTGTACCTATTTTTAAAACCGGTGAAACATTTCTAATAAACAATTACAGACCAATCTCAATACTTCCAACCTTTTCTAAAATACTTGAACGAATAATCTACAATAGATTATATGAATACCTAATTCAAAACAAATTCTTAAATAAAAAACAATTCGGCTTTCAAGCACAGCACTCAACAGAACATGCAATTTTAGATTTAGTTAATAACATAAGTGATTCTTTTAATAAAAAGCAATTTGTCTTAGGAACTTTTATAGACCTATCCAAAGCATTTGACACAATTAATCATGATATTTTGCTAAAAAAAAAAAAGAAAAATACGGAATAAAAAATACTAGCCTAGATTGGTTTAAAAGTTATCTGTGCAACAGACAACAATGTGTTATTTCGAACGATAATAAATATTCTAATTTTCCCAAAAAAAGTTCCCCAAGGTTCCATTCTTGGTTCTCTTTTGTTTTTAATTTATATTAACGATCTTTCACAATCACTAAAAAAATTCGATGCGACAATGTTTGCTGACAAATTATTTTATTCATCAGCATCAATTGAAAATCTCTTCGAATCTGCGAACGATGACCATGAGAGTCTAAACATTTGGTTTAAAGTAAATAAATTATCTTTAAATCAAGAAAAAACAAAATACATTTTGTTTCATTCCAACCAGCAAAAAAACAAAATACCAAGCATGCTACCATTACTAAAAATTGATAACATAAACATCGAAAGAACTGAACTATTAAATTTCTTGGGATAATTATTGACGAAACGATTTCTTGGAAAGCCCATTTAAAAACATTAAATACAAAAATATCAAAAAGTATCGGCATACTTTACAAAGTCAAAACTATACTTTCCCAGGAGATTCTGAAAATTCTCTACTTTTCTTATATATAAAGTTATCTAACATATGCTAATATTGCCTGGGGAAGTACAAATAAATCTAAATTAAGTTCTCTATATACACACCAAAAACACGCATCAAGGTTGATTTATAATAAAAATAAATTCACTCATGCCGATCCTTTACCTAAAAACTTGATTGCTTTAAATATCTATCAAATTAACATCCACCAAAATGTTTTATTTATGCTCAAATATAAGCTCGGATTTGTCCCAACTCATTTTACTAATAACTTTTTTCAAACCAACGCCAACAGATATATCACACGAGGAACCGGAAACTTTACATTGCCCATAAAAAAACAAAATTTTTGAGATTTTCAATTGTATACCGTGGCCCCTATTTATACAACAAAACAATACCTCAAAATATAGAACTTACTAAATTGGATAATCTTATTGTCCTGATGAAAAAACTAAAAGATCTCATAATTAACAAAACCAATTTTATCGATATGTATTAAATATAAAAGAACAGCTAATATAATAAAATGTAAAAAGAACATAAGCTATAAAAATAAATAAATAAAAAAGAAATAAAACATAAATTAAAAAAATAAAAAAAAATAAAAAATTGTTAGCAACTATACATAGTAAAATATTACAGAACAGTAGACCTCAAAAATATTACAGAACAGTAGACCTCAAAAATATTACTGAACAGTAGACCTCAAAAATATTACTGAACAGTAGACCTCAAAAATATTACTGAACAGTAGACCTCAAAAATATTACTGAACAGTAGACCTCAAAAAATTATTGTGTGTTTTATAGATTTACTCTATAAATTTATAGTTTATTTTGTATTTTAAAGGTTCTCGATGAAAAGACTTTTCTTAGTCTTCTGCCAGTTTCCTAATATATGTTAATATATATTTTCAACAAATAATATATATTTTCAACGACAACGACAAGCAAGTCCCTAGTAGCCCTGTGGTGCGACGGATTTGCGTATATTTTTTAAATGCATGCATTAATAGCCAGCACTTTATATTATAAACCACGAATTTTTAAGTTTATTATTTTAACTCGCATGAATTAAAATGTCAAACGCGCATGCGTAAAACAGCATTGTTAACGCTCTTTAGATATTGTAAATATTTGTGGTGGATTTATATAAAGTAGAGACATGTAATATTATTTGTTTTTGAAATATATAATAACAATTGTTGTGAAAAAAAAAAAAAAAAAATACTAGGAGCAACATTATTTGCATTATTAAAACACTTCTTTTCAAATGCTGTATTTCATACTTGAATCTAAATGTAAAGATCAAGTAACAAATAGCGTTACTAAAAGTTTTCTTTACAACTGAATACTTGCTTAAAACTAGTTGAAGTTTTTTTAATTAATTATTTTATGGAGAAGTATTTATAAAAGTATCAGTTTTCAAATGCAAAATTGCAATTTAAAAAAAGTTTATGTAATCATTGTTATACTCTCAAAATACAAAGTACAAAATACAAAAGTATATAGTCATTAATCATAAATGCAAGAATGGGGAGGGGAAAAATTGTTCAAATTGTAAAAAATTGGCTTAAACAAAATTAAAAGATTTTAAAAACAACTTAGAATTTACTCATAAGGTATTGCTTCCATAAAAAAATTTTGAGAACTAATATTGTAGATACTACAATATTAGTTCTCGAGGAAAGAATTAATATTGTAGGTACTATATTATTATTTCTTTTTTTTTCTTTTTTTACATACCATTTTCAACAACAATTATTTGATAACAGTTCTATTTCTTCCAAAAAATGGATTTGATCTTCTTCCCCAATTTACCTAACAGATCTTCAATATCTTCAGATGGTATGCGGCGTGCAAAAATGTACATTATATTAGGCAAGTTGCGAGGTGGTGTGTGGCGTACAACTATGTACATTACCTTAGGCGAGTTGTGAGGTGGTTTGTGGCGTGCAAGAATGTACATTACATTAGGCGAGTTTTTATAAAATTAAATTATAATAAGAATGGGTAGACTTGCAACTTTCAAATTTTGTACATTATAGTTTTACGATCTAATAAAGGTACTTCTGCTTTAAGCAACTGATTTTTCTAAAAAAAGTTGAAAATCGCTGATATTTAATGTATAACTGTGCAACACGTACAACAGTGCAACGTACATAACACTGCAAAATGTAAAAAATTGCAGCATGTAAAACAGTGCAACACGTATAAAAAATGCAGCATCTAAAACAGTACAACATGTATAACAGTACAACATGTACAACAGTGCAATATGTATAACACTGCAACATGTATAACAATGCAATATGTATAACCAAATTAAAATTTTTTGACAAATATAAGTCTAGTTGAAAATGGTACAAAAAATATTTCATCAACTTGTTGCTCTCATGTTTGGGGTAGAGGCGGCTAAAATTTTGGGGTTTTTTTTGTTCCCAGGCTCCAATCATCGCAATTTTTTGCAAAGCATCCGTATTTGACATAAGTATAAACATATAAATGTATGGAGTTTGCTCTATGTCTGAAAGTTAGAAGACGAAGACCAAAAAATGCTGGCGCCACCCCTGTGTATAACAATGCATATATAACAGTTATGTATTACGGTTTCAAAATGTTTTAAATACAAATAAAAATTGAACCAAACATTATCTAAACCCTACTCTTCGATTACAAAAGATTGGACTAGTTCGTAATATTTTTTAAAATAAGCTAATGCTGATTCCCAATTGTGTATTGGCTAAGAATTCATTTCAGCAAATTTGTTTAGCTACTTTTGATGCAGACTGTAAATCTTCCTTGCAATCCTGTTTGAAACACAAAATAGCAAATTTTATTTTGTATTTTAAACTGTCAATTTATATCAAACTTTACAGGATATTCTTAAAAAAAAAAAGGTTACTTCAGAAGCTTAACGTTAAAAAATAACGTTAAATTTGACGACGGATTAATGCTTTAATCAATTTAAAATTTTCCTGGAATTCAACAAAATTCAACAAAAAGAGAGCTTATTTCTTACTTATTATTATTTCTTCGAAATTAACTGTATGGGTCATAAAAACATACTTAGCCTCAATCAAAACTATTGTCCATTATGTACTATTGGCCTACACGGTTTAGTTTAAGAAAGAAACAGCAGAAATTAAAAAAAGAAGTACGACATTATAGATAAATATGCTTGGATAGGTTGCGCGGAATTTATCTTGCACATAATATACTAGATCAAAAAACGTTAGGTTAGAATAGTAGAGAACAAGAATTTTATTGTCTTCTTTTTCTTAAAGTTCGCAATTACTTTATAATTCTAATGTTTGTGCTTTTTCGTTTTCTTGCTAAAACTACACAATGTTTGAGACGTTCCTGAGACATGCTGTTTCTTAAATAAGTTTTGATTAACTTTAATTTGTTGATGGTTTTTTCTGCACTAGCAACTGTCAAGGTATTGTCATCAATAGCAATATTACTGTGTTTACATCTGAAAAATCACACTCATAAAACTGTATTTAGCAGCATTTTGGCTAAATCTTTTATTGTAGTTATTTCTGCGTTTTAATTTTTAACAAAAATCATTCCATTAGTTAATTGGGTCGGAAAGTTTTTCTTCAATTGTCTGGGTAATTTTGTTGTAATAATTTAGCTGATTCAATTAGATTATCTTCCAACAATTATATTAAGTTTTGAGGTTGCTTAAAATCATAAAAATTTGAAATTTTTTCCATTTCAGTAAATCTATTACTTAAAGTATTCATAAAAATAATTCCCACTTAATTCATCAAAATGTCTTTTATATTTGGGTTGACTCTGTAACTTAAAAGTTGGTTTTATTTTCCACTTATTGCAAATAGAAATAGCTTTTAATTTAAATCTTTTAATTTTGATCAAAAATCTTTTAACTTGAACTTCAGATTATTTAATAAAGGGGCCGCATTGTTTCGCTTGTTTCGCTTTGTTTAGATTTAACGACTTTTTTTTAAGTTTTTGAAGCATAATTTACATTTATTAATATGTGGTATAGAATTATGCAAAATCAAAGTTAGATATTTTCCCCTTAATTTTAGAGCTTTAGTTTGTTCTCATCTTTTCGAACGTTTTAAAGAAATTTTTTTTAAAGTTTTAACTATATCTAAAAATGTTTGTACCTTCATTGCTAAAAAAAAACTAATTCCTGAGGACCACATCTTCGCATCCCAAAGGATAATCTTTCAGCTGAGTTGTTGGGTTTTACTCATGTTAAAAAATAAAAAAATATGAATAATATAAGTAAGATATATAAATCATTGCACAGGCCTCTAAGCTCTGCCCACCCCCCGTCTTGCGGAATTGTGCTACCTCTTGTTACACCACTAAATATAACTTAATATAATTCCTAGTATTTATAGTCTTTAAATATAAAAAAAAGTTCTTAGATCATAGGGTTTTTTTTTGAGGGTTTGTTAAGTATACTTGTTTTAAAATGCAGAGAGCAGTGATGTACCGATGGCTGATTGTGGCCAATAAACGGGTTTAATGTATGTATATAAAGATAATATATTCAAATTAGGTATGTAATATACATATATAAGGTGCTCCTATGCACCAGTTGTGGTTTGGTCTTTTGGCATTAGCCAATGTTGATGAATTGGCCAATACTGAGTAATTAATGAGCCATCTGTACCTCACTAATGAAGAAGATTTTACTACGAAATAAAATTATGAAACTGCGTTTGTTATCCAGTGACGGATCCAGGATTTTTGGTGTTTGAGAGCAATTTTTTGGTTTCATATTATTATCTCTCAGCGTCTAAAAATTATGACCATATAAAATTTAAACCCCCATCAATTTAAAGCGGTTACAAATGTTATATGGTCATAATTTTTGAACGCTGAGAGATAATACTATGAAACTTAAAATGAATTGATAAATACAGTGGTTTTCATAAATTTAGACGCACTCATATTTGAGAATAGAAATTCTTAAATTTTTAACGATAAAACAATAACAAAAAAAGATTTCGGTTTAGTTTTTTTCTATTTATTAGATAAATACATACAGAATACAAAATTTAAAAAAAATTCACAAAAAAAAATACAAATACTAAGTAATAATTAGGTACAACTACACGGTATTAAAAAAATAAGACAAAAAAATTATTCATAAATTTAAACGCACGATACATTAGGAGGCGTAATTTATGAACCAATAAATATTTTGTGTATCCGCCTTTTGCTTTAAACAACTAAGAACTCTTTTAGGCATAGACTCAACAAGACTTCTGCACATCGCTTCTGAGACCCTATACCAGGTCTCCTTAAAGACGTCCTTTAGCTGGCCAAGTGTGTAAATTTGAACCTTTACTAATTCACGGTCAATCCAAACCCAAATGTTTTCAATCGGGTTCAAATCAGGTGAGTATGGAGGCCACGGTATTGTCTTGATATTATTATCGTTGAACCACTTCTTTTTATAGTATGCAGTATGTGCAGTAGCGCCATCTTGTATGAAGTTTCCATGGTTTATCATTGAGCATAAGCAGGTCAATTGATGGAATTAGGTTGTTTTCCAGTACTTCTACGTATGGAATTGATTCTTCCGGTGTATGTTTGGCACATACCAACACCTTTGCAATTGAAGCATGACCAGATTCCTATCGAGCCTCCTCCACTTGATAAAGTCGGTCTAATGTACCTGGCGTAATACTTTTCGTGAGCCGTTCTTTTGACTGTTATGTTAGATTTGCGATTGATAAGCTCAAAGTTACTCTCATCACTCCACATGTTTTTCCATTGTTCTGTTGTCCAATACTTTCTTTCACGACACCATTTTAGTCTCCTTTGTTTATCGTATGGACGCAGGAGCGGTTTCTTCAAAGCAGAGTCGACTCCAATCTTGTACTTGATAAGTATTCGGCGGACTGTACTTTGAGAAATAGATGTATTTTGCGTTGTATTGAATTCTGTGGTCAATTCTTTGTAACTAATTCTTGGATTAGCTCTGACAGCTCTAAAAAGGGCCCTATTTTCCTTTCTGGTGGTTGACAAAGGTCTACCTGGCCTCGTTTTCTCGCTGGCACCACTAGTGTGAAGAATGTTTTGCTTCGTTGTCCGAACGCATTTCTCAGAAACTCCAATAACCTGGTGATTTCTCTATTACTTTTGGTTCCTTCTTTGATGTGAGCAACAATTTGCCATCTTTCACCTTGAGTGATACGTCTTTTGCTCATTTTTCGCGTCTTTTTAGTGCAAAACTAACTTAACTTTTATTTATTTATTAAATAATGATTAACTAATTCCAGGTAAGTCATATTTATATAATGTTTTTTGACAAAATCAATTAATTTAGGCCTATTAATGAGAAAAATGGGAAAAAAACTACTAATTAACTATCAATTAACAAGATATAAGATTTTTTTGATTGTGCGTCTAAATTTATGAATCAAATAAAATCAAGCTTATCAATTAACTTTTTTGTGTTAATTGGTATAGAATGAGTAATAAACATCCTGTAAAAAAAAATAAGGTTCTCTGTAATAGAGTTTCACTTCCTCTATTAAATTATATATCAAACATAGTGGTAGCACTTTCATTTTATTTTTATTTTTACATATATGTAAAAAAATGAGTGCGTTTAAATTTATAAAAACCACTGATAAGTCTAGTTACAAATAGTACAAAATTTTTTTTATCAACTTATTGCCCCTCACGTTTTTTAGGGATTCGTTTAAGCGCTTTTTCGTTCCCAGTCTTCAATCATCGCTGATTTTTGCAAACCCTCATTATTTGACATAAATATAATTATACAAATGCTTAAAGTTTGCTCCATGTTTAGAAGTTAGCTATCTCAAACACCAAAAAATCCTGGATCCGTTACTGTTGTTATTGTTTTAATAATTTAACTGAGTTTTTAGGCAAACTTAAATGACACAACCGTTATAGATTTTTTTCTGAATTAAAAAAAACAAACAAAACAAAAATGCTATTTACTTCATAACGAAGAAAGCTGCAACACTCGATATTCATATCTTGATAACCTTGTCGCCGATAAGTGCGCGTGAATTGCTACGCGTTGAATCCTCGCGGTGAAATTATTACATTTTGCGTTGATAAAGCCTACAAAAATTTATAATATATTTAAAAGCATTTTTGGATTTATTCTAAATTAAAAACATTTTATTTATTGCTACACTGTTAAACAAATATTTTTTTACAAATAAAATGTTTTAAAAGTATTTTTAGAAAAATTATAATAATAGTAATAAACAAAAATTACATAATTTACATATTTTATATTTTACATAAAAATAACATAATTTACATATTTTATATTTTGCATAAAAATTACATAATTTACATATTTAACCTGAAAAATATAAAGTTTATTCAAAAAATTATCTTGAACATCAAACAGATGAAAATAATGTTTCTTAATCTTTGTATATATTAACAAAAATAAGAAATGCCAATGCTTTGGGTTGTTGGAATTCAATAGTAATTTTTTGACAAAGATGATTTTTTTTTGGCTTATCTTATCATTTATTAAAATTTTTTGAATATAGTTCATGTGGTACTTTTTTTTAAAATTATCATAAAGTTTTATTTTTTATTTCTGTATAAGTTTAATAATTTAAATTCTTTTGAATTAAATTTAGATGTAGATGGCTGGTGATTTTGGATCGATTATCAAACAGTTTGAAAAACTCACTTATTAACTTATTAAGTTGCTCACATATTTTCGAATATTTTTAAAAATATTTAATTTATTGTATCGCAGTCGGAATTATGCTAATCTTATCTCAACTTATAAAGATAAAACAGCTTGAAACCAAAACCAGACCACTAAAACTCTGTACAAAAAGGAGAAATAAAAGCAAAACATTAAATTGCATTAAAAACTTAGTAAAAATGCATTTTAAAACCAAATTGAATGTTTTACAGCCAACCATATATTTTTCTTTAACAAATAAATTTATCAGTAGCAAAATCTTTAAAAAAAAACAATGACAAAATGATCCACTGTTAATTATCCACCAAGTGTAATGATACAAGAATATAAGTTGAAAAAAAAGTAGAGCAAATCTAAATTTAGGGGTTCCAAGTAAAAAATGGTATCGAATTTAACATGAATATTTTGAATATGGATATTTGAATTCTGGATATTAAGGTTTTGCATGGTACAAAGCCGTCAAAGATTTTTTTTCTATGGGGCTAAAAGTCATTATTGCAAGTTCAACCTTGAAATTTTATTATGAAAATATTTTAAAATATGGAAGCATTGTTGTGTAATTGCTAATTTTGTTAACAACCAAAATATTGGCGTAATATTATTTTGCTTATATTGTCATATTTATACGCATGCGTACCTTATCAAATATCAATAATGAATATTATATTTAAAAAAATATTTAAAATATTGAAATGCCAGGAGCAAGTCGTGCTAGTTTTAGTTATTCAGTTTCAGTAAATTATTTTGGATCGTCTATATTTTGTATTCCGAATAAAAATGATGAATATAGCGTAAAATAAAAACGTCTGGGAACATGAAAGTTCAGGCATTTTATAAACTCATTTTTATAATTTTAGATTTTAAAAACACGAAGACGTTATTCAAATTTTACCCTTCCCCCTGTTTTTATGATTGATTGTGATATTAATTATACTAATTCAGAATCATAAAAAAAACATAAGTCTGAAATCTTGAGGAAAGTAATCTAATTTGGTGTTAAAGTATAAAAAACTACACTAAAAACGGTTATATTCGCCAACGTTTTTTTTACTCAATTGTGATTAAATTTCTTTTCAAAGATATTTTTAAAAAAGGCCTAACTTCTATTGACACTTTATATCAAAACTGTTTGAAAATGCAAAACGCATTAATTTCTGATTGATCTTTGACCCTAACCCTGGCCCAAACCATGTACATTTAATTGCGCTGATCTCTATTTTCCATTCGATGTATGTACATTTCGTCAGCTCGGAAAAGTAGTTTCGATACAAGTGTTGTATCGAAAATTTATTAAAATTATGTATAAATATGTAATTATCTAATCTATGTAAATTTAAGACTATGTTAATGAAATTTTTTTTTTTGAAATAACGTAATGTAAAATTAATTTTCTCCATTTAGATAACTCTATTTAATTGCGATTTAATTGCGTCAATCTCTATATGTCAGTCGATGTATGTACCTCACACTAGACTCGTATCCTGTGGTATTGCTTAAATATTAATGTCGATGCCATCAATATCGGTTCGATATCACACAATACCTATAATAAAAAGAACCGTATAGTATCGAATGGTCGCATAATCTCAAAAAAATGATTTTTTTAATTTTACACTTTACTAAGTAACGATATTATTATTAATTTAAATATACGATACCAGATGAGAAACTA
The DNA here is from genome assembly GCF_038396675.1 of Hydra vulgaris. Taxonomy (NCBI): domain Eukaryota; kingdom Metazoa; phylum Cnidaria; class Hydrozoa; order Anthoathecata; family Hydridae; genus Hydra; species Hydra vulgaris. The sequence goes on from NC_088930.1 coordinate 16,854,921, forward strand.
AATTACAGAAGCGATACCGCACAATTAAATTAAAATAACGATACCAGATGAGAAATTAAATATAATGTCATACGATACCAAACAAACTTTGAGCATTTCTATTTTACTAAAGGAGTCAATTATATCTTAATTATTATATAAAATTACTATTTAAACTTACTAATCGTTTAAAAAAATAAAATACAAATTCTCGTGAAGACAGGAGCTGCGATACCAGATGATATTATCGGTACCAAACGATACAAACATAACGGATACTTTTGATACCAGTATTGTACCGATACTAGACAATAAACCCATTATCTAGAGTCTGCAACATGTTATAATAAATGTGGATTAAATAAATTTTAATTTTGGTGACAATAAAAACCGGGTTGCGTAATGTAAAAAAGATTTTCTAAATGATTGATTAATAAATAAAACAGTGTAAAATGTTTTTAAAAAGATGGTGAATATTTGCGTTTTTGGCGTAATTTTTAAACTTTAACATCAAATTAGAGTACTTTCCTCAAGATTTCATAATATACACTTATTTCTGGCTCACACTCTATAAATAAAGTTAGTAATTTGTATCTTAGGGTAGGTAAGTACTCGAATATCGCGTTTTACAAATATATAAATAAAAATAACTAATAAAAATATATAAATTAATAGTTTTTATATTTTTAATTATTATTTTTAGGTATATAATTTTACATATAATAAAATTTATATAATCTAATTTACAATTTTATATATATATATATATATTTATATATATATACATATGTATATATATATATATATATTTATATATATATATACATATGTATATATATATATATATATTTATATATATATATATATATATATATATATATATATATATATATATATATATATATATATATATGCACATATATGCACATATATATAAATTTATAAATTTAATTTGTTATTGCTCTATTTTTTTAAGAATATATATATATATATATATATATATATATATATATATATAAACACACCTATATATATATATATATATATATATATATATATATATATATATATATATATATATATATATATATATATATATATATATATATATATATATATATATATATTTGTATTTAATTTATTACTGCTCTGTTCTTTTTTGTAGAATACATTTTAAAATTGTTTATATACACGTACATAGGCATTATATACTATATATACATATATATAATATATACATTTATACTATATGTGCATTGTATACATATATATGTATATATACATATACATATATATGTATACAAGCGACCTGCCCCTCTCCCTCCCCTCTTCCGCGCTCCATAATTCGGTCAACTGGCGCCTCCTAAAATATAGCATTACAAAATTTTGCGTATATTCTAAACGGAAATAGAAAACTAGGTAACAACAAATCATTGCTTCCATATCTGTTTCACAAATTTGCACGCATTTGTGGCAGAAAACAAAATGGAGACGTTTTGTTTAAAGAAAATATATCTTATAATCATGATGTTTACAGTCAATGTGTTTTTAACATTCGGTGTATCAAAACTACTGTGACTGTACAGTGACAGATGTTCGTAAAACTACAATGACTTCGCAAATGGTAAACAACTCTTTTTAAAGGAGAAAATTTTTTTTTTTTTACTGATTCCAACATTGTGTAGCAATTTAGTTAGCAAGTTAGCAATGTGTTAAAAATGTATTTGGCAATACTCCGTATGACATCCCCTTCCTACTTGAAACCTAATCGCGCCGACCCTAATTTCAAAGATATGTATTCGTCAATATCTCGCAAATGATGACTGAACTACAAATGAAATACGTAAATCCATTCTTAATAATAAAATAGATGACATCATGATTTCCTAACTTGTCTAAACTCTACATAACCAACTTGACTTTTCCTTTTACATTTGCTAACGATAAATATTATAGAAGTTATAGAAGTTATAAAATTGACGTTGTAAATCATAAGAGTTGAAACTGAAGTTACATAGAATTTCAGTCAAACAGTCTTAAAATTCAACAAGGATTAAAAGCAATATACAAGATCTGAGCTTTGATGTTAAAATTTAAAGTATTTATAAATGTGGTTCTTAAATTGATTTACGTTTGTTTACTCGATGATTTCTTGTGTCAGTACATTTTTGTCATTTACAACTCGATTAGTGGAAATTTTTTGTCTGATTGTGTTAAACTCAGGGGTGTGGAGTCGTAAAAAAAAGAACCGACTTTGACTCCAATCGTTGAAATATTCAGAGTACGACTCACACTGCGACTCCAACTCCGACTCCAACTCCAAAGCAAAACTTTTCAAAAAGTCTTTGAACTTTTTTTAAAATATTACGCGATAATTGAAAAATTTTTTTTTTGCCAAATATATGAAAGTTGAAGTTCATTAAAGGTTAAATATTTTGTAAATGGACCTGCAATACCGAGAAGTTATTACTATTAGAGAGAAGTTATTACTAGTAGAGTCGGAGTCGCGACATTTTTATCGGAGTCGGAGTCGCTAAACAAAATCGCGACTCCGACTCCGATAAAAATGTCGCGACTCCGACTCCACGACTCCGACTCCACGACTCCACGACTCCGACTCCACAACTCCGACTCTACGACTCCGACTCTACGACTCCAACTTCGAATCCACAGCCCTGGTTAGACTTGTAGTTATTTTGTGTTTTTATTGACTCCTTATGCATTTTTAATTTATGACCTCTTGCTTAACCATTAGTATTAAAATATTCAATTCGGTTATGCAAATTTATTTCGTCAATTCGTTTTACTAATTTGAACATTTGGATTAAATCATCCCTTCTTGTTCTGTTTTTTAATGAAGGTAATTTTAGTTTTAAATTTTTTTCTTAATGACCATAACTAACGAGACATGATAATTTGGTCGCTTTATCTTGAACTTTTTCAAGTCTAATAATTTCTACTTTCCAATGGGGGTTCCAAATAACTGCTCCATACTCAAGATGGGGACGAAATAATAATTTGTATACTAAGATAATAATAATTTCATCTATATATTAAAATGCACGTTTAATCCTTCCTATTTGTTTATTTGCTTTATTAGTCGCATATTTGATTACTCCAATCAAAATCATTCGAGATAAAATACCAAGATCTTTTTCAACTTTTACTTCCTCTAGTATAACTTCATCAATTTTATATTTATATTTTGGGCTGTTATATCCAAAATGCATTACTTTACATTTTTTCTAGTTAAATTTTATTTGTCAGTCCTCTGTCCATTCTTTTAAAATAATGAGATCGTTTTGTAAACTGATGTTATCTGATTACGATTTAATGACTGCTAATAGTTTAGTATCGTCAGCGAATAGTTTGCCTTCATTATTGAAATAGAATAATATGTAAGTAATTTAATTTAAAAATTTTATAAACTAGCAGGAAAGAAAATCTCTCTCGTAATGCTTGCTTTCAGTAATATGTATAGTGTAAATATATTTTTAGATAATCAAACAATTGCAATAATATTGAATGTTTCCTTTTTTTTCAAGATAATTATTAACCAAAGTAAACTTAGTAAACTCAAACTTTAGATTGCTTAGTGTCTTAGACTTACTTTATAGTTATGATAAAATTAATATGTATATTTTTACTAATATGTATATATATTTTTATTAATATGTATATATGCTTTTATTGATACACACACACACACACACACACACACACACACACACACACACACACACACACACACACACACACACACACACACACACACACACACACACACACACACACAATATATATATATATATATATATATATATATATATATATATATATATATATATATATATTTAAACAATTTTAAAATGTATTCTACAAAATAAAGTGCTCAATGTTCTTAAAAGAACAGAGCAATTATAAATTAGTAGAAAATCACTTAACAAAAATTTTTCTCATTTTACACTGTTTCATCAATAAAGACTTTTATTGAAAGACTTTTGAAGAAAAAGTTTTATTAATTTGATCATTCATTTCTGATGAGTCTATATTGATGAAACACAGTGTAAAATGAGAAAAGTTTTTGTTAAGTGATTTTCTACTAATTTATATATATATATATATATATATATATATATATATATATATATATATATATATATATATATATATATATATATAATATATATATATATATATATATATATATATATATATATATATATATATATATATATTTATATTAGGGTACCTTAAACCCCCATTTAGTTATATAATCAAAATTCAAACATGTACATGGCTGTGGTTACCCTTTGTGAGCCCAATTTTAACTCTAAAGTCCAGTTTTTAGTAACGCCTTAAGTCCGTTTTTTCTATTTCAATGTGGAGAAGAGTAGAGGTTGCGTGACTTTGCATTTGAACATCTAATAAAAGGCATTAATAATCCTTTCAAGAAAGATGGAGGAACAATTTACATCTAAAATAACAATATATTTTGCAAAACAGTGCCAAAGCAGTATCCAGGGGGGTGATAGGAAGTTTTAGCCCCCCCCCCCCCCAGATCGCGCGGCGGGGTTTGAGCTTTTTTCGGTGAGGTTCTTAGGCCCCGACCAAAAAATATTTGGATCAAACAGAAATTGAAAGAAGCCTCTATCATGAGTTTAGTATTTATTATAATTAACTACTCCATTATAATTTTTCAAATAAGTCACATATTTAAAAAAAAATTAACATTTATTAGATACCAAATAAATATTAGGTACCATTAGAAAGAAAAATCAAAGAAAAAAAAATTTATTCAATAAACAAAGCTTAATAAATCGCTTGTTTTGAGCATTTAAGCGGTCGTGTTAACCTTTTGACGGTCATTTTAAATAGCACACATTTACTTTTTATTTAAAAAAATCTTAAATTCTTTTATTATATCAGAAGATAATTATTCTATTCAGTATTTAAAGAATATTCTTGTAATTCATTTGGCAAAAAAAAAAAATTCATTATCTATCAACTATGGGACGAGGTAAACATGGAACAGATGTCTTTAGAGGACAAGAACAGGCATTTCGAGATCTAGGATTGAACAATTCTGAAATAGCTCGAAGATTGGGTTGTTCTTGTAAGAAAGTTATCAATGCTATTAATTTATTTAACGATACTGGTTCATTAAGCAACAAAAAACGCAAGTCTCGCGAACGAAAGACAACCCCCAGAGAAGACGCAGCCATTGCCCGTATTGCTAAGCTGAATCCTTTTGTTGGCGCACCAAAAATTAAAGCACAAATTACTCAAAATTTAAAACTTGATCTGTCTTTCAGCACTGTTAAAAGTTGCATACGCAAAAATAAGCGATTTGGAAGGGTTGCCCCAAAAAAACCATTGGTCTCAAAACGTAATCTCGTCAGCCGTTTGAAGTTTGCAAAACAGCACGTACACAAAGATTTATGTTTTTGGCAAAATGTGCTTTGGACTGACGAGTCTAAGTTTAATCGCTTTGGATCCGACGGAAAATAATATGTTTGTCGTCCCAAAACCAAGAACTCAGCCCTCGCTATACTCTTAAGATTGTAAAACATGGTGGTGGAAATGTGATAGTTTGGAGCAGTTTTTCATGGTGTGGTGTAGACCCGTTGCATAGAATTCAAGGGACAATTGATCAACACATGTACAAAGAAATACTTGAAAACGTCATGTTGCCATATGCCGAGAAAATCTCCCTTTGGTTTGGAAATTCCAACAAGACAACGACCCCAAGCACACCGCCAAAAGTGTTAAAATGTGGTTTAACGCTAAGAAGATTAATATATTGGAGTGACCCGCACAGTCACCAGACCAAAATCCGATAGAAAATTTGTGGGACGAAGTTGACAGAAACATAAACCGGTCAACTGCAACAAATTTAGACCAACTTTGGATCGAAATAAAGGCTGCTTGGGACGCCATTACGCCTAAACGATGCCAAAAATTGATCTCGTCAATGGGCTGTCGTTGTCAAGCAGTTATTGACTCAAAAGGATACCCCACTAAATATTAATTTACCTCTAATAAAGTTTTCTAAACTATTTATACAAAGAACCTCCATGATTTTGGTAGCAAAAGGACGAAATGATAATTTGTACAGGGTGTGCTATTTAAATTGCCCCCTTATTCTGTACTTCTAAATCATTTATACGATTGTACTTTTTTTTACTCAGTAATGTTATCTTCTAAAAATAATATTTTATTTGGCTGAAAAAGTTTAGATATCAAAAACTCAGATCTCTTGAAAATATATCATTACATATTGAACATCAATCTGTGCTATTTATTTTTTCGCCACTGTATATATATATATATATATATATATATATATATATATATATATATATATATATATATATATATATATATATATATATATATATATATATATATATATATATATATATATACATATATATACATATATATATATGTATATATATATATATATATATTTATATATATATATATATATATATATTTATATATATATATGTATATATATATATATATATATATATATATATATACATATATATATATATATATATATATATATATATATATATATATATATATATATATATATATATATATATATATATATATATATATAAATATAGCAATAATAAATTAGTAAGAATCATCAGGAAGCCTGATAAACCTGTTGAAGGGGAAACAGACTGTAGAAAATATTTACATAAGTGTTTTTACTAATTTATATATACTGATAATAAGGCAGCTTCTAGTAATTTCTCCTAATTTATAGACTACTTTAGAAGAAATTTAATCTCCAGCTCTGGTAAGTCAGAAATAAAAAGGATCTTAAACGTTGAACCTTTTTTATAAATGCTTAAATTTAAGTTGTGTAAGTTCCTATATTCAAATTGAAAGAAAATGCAAAGAAGTTACTGCTGCATCGACTGATGGTTTAGATTATAGTAAAAATATTATAGTAAAAAAATATTTATTTTACTATAATATTTTTTTAATAAAACCTATAAATTTTAGATTATAGTAAAAAAATGTTTTCAACTTTTTTTTTCAAAAAGCCGTATGGATTTAGGGGGCATAAGAAATTCTTCGTTTGATGGCCACCCCTATGAACAAGTTTTAGAAATTTATTGGCACAAACGTTCAAGAAAAGTAATGTTGTAATTTTGTATAACAAATGTGTATTTTATTGTAATTTTCAACTATCGAGTCACTTTGGTATTCTTTCTTTTTAATCGTAATTTAAACACATTAAATCATATTCACCACTTTCTTTACACTATTCCAAAAATGCTAAGAGCTGATTAGATGGTAATTTACAAATAAAAATCTTACAAAATTCAAAATCAAAATGCAAGTTAATATCTTTTTTTATTCATATATATCGTACCTGAAAGGCCTTTATTTCAAATGGTTGCAAAAAACTAAAATTAACATAGCTGTAAATATTAGACATTTGATATTTACAACTAAAGAATCCCCAAGCTTTTAGAAAAATGTTAGGAGACTTAACGATTACTTTAGGGAGAAAAGTTTAATCATAAGTTAATTGGGGAGAAAAGTTTAACGATTACCTTGCGGAGAAAACTTAAGACATTTAATCTACAGGAACTGGAAGTTCAGAGTTCCTAGGTAAAATACGGTAATGGACTTTAAGCTGAAAATTATAAATTCGAAAACTTTTTATTTCTTTGTAACTTTTTCTCAATGATGAACAACTCAAAATCTTGATAAGCATTTTAAATTTGAGCTTGTAATGTGGATAAAGACCTTTCAGATGGTAAATGATAACCCGTTGTGTTTAGGTTGACTGTGTAAACAGCGTCAGCTTAACAAATTTAAATACAACTTTGCATTTACATATTTTGTATTATTTAAGTAAAGGAGTAGTAAAAAGTTCCTTATATCATATATTTATATTATACACTTTACAACCTTTATCGAAAATATAGTTAAAAAATTTATGGTATATAATAACGTAATTGTTTACTAAATATTTTGTTAAAATGTTATACAATACTTATATTTCTGTCTTATTTTAACATTTTTTTTAATTTTAACTCGAATGTATAGTCGCAAATGGTTAAGAAATGTGGGGTATAACTTTTTTAAACTTTCTTACTGCAAGAAACAAATTTATCACCGGTTTTTTAAAAAAAATTGTCTTAAATTAACAAGACTAAAATCAGGAAACCGGGAAGCGGCGGAAAAGCCTGATTTACTGATAAAAATAATAAAATAATCTAATCGATTTATTAATAGGTTCCACTCAAACACAACATGATTTATCTACAATGCTTTAATTCAGAAAATCTAATAAAGTAAATAAATTATTATTTATAATTTAACTTGAAGTAATACTAGCTGTCCAGACCCGTAATACCATAAGTTATGGCTGGTCTGTTTCACACCTACCATTTAAACAGGATGTCTGCCTACTTTATGTTCTATTTTCATGATCATCGAGTTCTTTTCCCTGATTATAGTTACGCAAACTTTGCTCTAAAATAAAATAGATTTCAACTCTCTTAAGAAACACTTTTCAGTTGCAAATATGAAGATATCAATAAAATCTGCCTTAAAATCTATGGAGTGGAGGTTATAATGTAATGACTCTTTTTATTTTACATTATTTGAATAAGAAGTTCTTACCTTAATTGAGTTGAATTCGTTTACTTTTCGTAAACTGTTGGCTAATGATTAATATAGTAAAATTCAAATCATGAAAACTTACTATATCAAAACCATATTTCAACAGTAGAAAAACTAAAAGAAAACAAAATAAAAATTAGAAATAAACTTCGACATCTTTTTGTTTAAACTATATAAAATATCTTTACCACTTTACAATAAGAAGGGTAAAACTAGTATACAAATGAATATAATAAAAATAGATTACATTTGCAAGTCAAAAAAGTAATTGAAAACCAATGTAAAATAAAGAGAGAAACATGGGATTAAAAGAAATAATTGAGAGTTTTTTTTACAATGGAAAAAAAACTTTTGAATTTTTTTCGAGTAGAGAAGTTGGAGCTGTATTTCAATATTGAAATTTTTTTTCTTGCTTTACTCATATTTGGTGAGAATAAAATTTTTAAATTAAAAGACGAGTAATTAAAAAAATTTTTAATTACTCGTCTTTTAATTTAAAAATTTTGTTCTCACCAAATATGAGTGAAGAATAAATACTATTACCATTTTGCCAGCAAGCAAAATAACGAAATTCAGTTAAGTATTTATTAAATAGTTTATAGTGTATTGAAGAGAGTTCTGGAGAACGCTTTTGTAAGACTGTAGCAGGAACGTGGTCTAACGGGTGATGCGGAAGTTATCGGACAAATCCTAATTTCATTATTTGAGCATAGTAATTAGTTTTTGGGGTTTATCTTTGATTTTATCACAAAAACTAATTATTATTTTAGCATAATAATCAGTTTTTGTGGTAAAATGAGGTTAAATACAGCTGAACAAGAATCTTTTCGAAAGCGACAAAAAATGTTTTTTGTAAATAAACCTAATATAAAAAAAAAAAGAATCGTAAATCATTTTGAAAAGGAAGAATTTGCTCGAAGTACAATATATGATAACCTAAAAAAACTTGAAACTTTTCAATCGTTTTCTGATAGAAAGCACCCTGGTCGTCCGACATCCTGGACTAGAGAAAAGAAAGCCAAATTAATGAGACTTGTCAACAATCAAAAAGGGGTCAGTCAGAGAAAAATAGGTATTAAATTCGGTGTAAATCAATCGACAATTGGTCGTCAGTTAAAAAAAATGAATATTAAATATAGAAAACATGAAAAGACTCCAAAATAAATTATAGAACAACAAATAAAGGCAAAGAAAAGAAGCAGGAAACTAGTTAACCAACTCTATGACACAAAATCGCATCTGGTCATCGATGACGAAAAATACTTTTGTTTTGCAGGGGACAACATGTCTGGAAATTCTGGATACTACACAAACAACAAAAACACATGCCCAGAAAGTGTTCGTTTTATAGGAAAAGAGAAATTTTCAAAACAATTATTAATGTGGATAGCCATATCTGACCGTGGTATGTCCGAGCCATTGTTTCGCACTTCCAAGGCTGTAGCGATCAATTCATCAATCTATATTAATGAATGTTTAGAAAAACGACTTATTCCATTTATTCACAAGTATCATGGAGACTTTAACTGTTTATTTTGGCCAGATTTAGCAAATTCTCATTATTCTAAAGATTCTCTAAATTGGATGGACCAATATGTCTATTACATTGATAAAGAATCCAATCCCCCAAATGTGCCTCAAGCACGACCAATTGAAAATTTTTGGGGACATTTGGCACAGAAGGTTTACGAGGGAGATTGGCAAGCTTCAACAGAGCAAGTTTTAATTGATCGCATTAAACTAAAACTACAAGAAATTGATTTAAACTTTTTACAGTCGCATATGAAAGGCGTCAGAGCAAAATTGAGATCAATTGCAGATGGTGGTGTTTTTTCATATAAAAAATAATATATTTTTATTAAAAGATAAATGCTTTATTTAAAAAAAATGTATAGTAGTTTGTTTTTTTATTTATAAATAAGTTATTGACGTTTTTATTTTGTCCAATAACTTCCGCATCACCCGTTATACCACAAGCAATAGAAAGGTATAAGAGAGAAAGAATTTTAGCAGCAGAAGCCACTTTACAGTGACTTTATCTAACAATGGATAAACCTGTTTTTCCTGGATGACACAAACAGAAGTAAGTATGGATGAGGTAAACAGAAGAGAAAATCAATAAATCAACTCAACCTGATTAATGCAGTAGCCAAAGAATCAAAAGAACGAAAAATGCGAGAAAAGAATGTAATTATTTTTGGTTTAGTAGCATCTACGAATAAAAATAAAGATAATTCATTTGACGAGGATAAAAAAAATGTGATAACTATTTTTAACAAAATTGATACAAATGTTAATACAGAACACATTATCAAGTTAAAAACAAGGAATGAAAATCAACCACCTTTTATCGTTGTCTTAAAAGATAAACATGAAAGAAATAAAGTTTTAAAGTCTTCAAAATTATTAAAAGACGATGACTCGTTCTCGAAAGTATTCATAAATCCTGATCTTACAGAAGCAGAAAGACATAAAGCAAAACTCTTAAGAGAAGAATGTCACCGATTGAACACTGAAAGAAAACAAAGAAATGAAAATAATTATTATTTCAGTATCAGATATGATCGAGTAGTGAAAATCACTGTATAGCAATTACCAAAAAACAATAAGAATAACAAAATCGAATATCATAAATCAACGGACAGGAACAAAAAAATCATCAATGAAGTATTTAAAAAAATAAATTACGAGTCAAAATCAATTGAGTCAATAAACATATTATCTGAAAATACAAAAAAACTAACAATTAATAATAACGACGTAATAGAAAATTTTTTATCATGTTGGTATACAAATGCTACATCATTAAATTGTAAATACAATGAATTTATTGCTGAAATGTTAAATGATGACGACTTAGAGCAAGTTTGGACTTCACTGCATATTGGCAATGAAAAGATACTTTGCGGATGCATTTATAGACCAGGCACAATTGACTATGAATCTAATCTAAAAATAATAAATTCAATTAAACGAAGTTACAATCTATTGATAAAAAGTAAGTATTCCAGCCTACTGATATGTGGAGATTTTAACTACTTTTCAATTAAATGGAATAAAGAAAACATCGGCGAACTTATTAATAATTCAGATATTTCTGCTAAAGAGTTCTTAAAATGTTTAAATGATTGTTTTATAACACAAAACGTAATTAAACCAACTTTTCAAATTAATGAATTTAAATCCACTAATGTTCTTGACCTAATATTAACAGAGTCAAACAAAAGAATAGTTGATTTGAATCATTTTGATAATTTGGGTGCACTTAGTCACGGTCATCAGATCCTAAAGTTTTTGTATTGCTTTAGAAATAATTTTAAAAAAATGGAAACAGTAAAAAAAAATATAACTCTGTACAAATACGGCAATTATAATGGCTTTTCTGATATGCTAAATAGCTACGACTGGCATCTTGAATTCAAAAATTTAGATGCTAATGTTTCATACAACAAATTTGTCGATATTTACAATAAAGGTCTTATATATTTCATTCCAACAATTACAAAGGGAGTCGTTAAAACAAAAGCGCTTTGGATGAACTCTTACTTAAAAAAGTTAATTAGAAAGAAAAAAAACCTCTGGAGAAAATGTTTACATAATCGTTTTTTAAACAAAGGAAATGTATTAGAATACAAATCAATTAGAAATAAAGTAAAAAAAGAAATTAAGAACCAAATTAAATTATATGAAACAACCATCGCCTTAAACGTTAAAAATAACCCAAAAGCAATTTATGCATATATAAACAAAAAATCAAAAGTTAAAGAAATGCATTTAATGCATAAATGTAAACGGCAAACTTGAAACAAATTATTTATCAATAGCGCATTCTTTAAATAACTATTTTAGCTCTGTTTTCACCAATGAAACTAGTGAAAATATGCCATTCTTTAAAAATAGGACAAACATTATTTGTGATGACCCTACATTTTCACCGGACACAGTTTATATGAATCCATTTCCTTTAAAGTGTTGCGCAGATGCGTTCTCACTTCCTTTATCACTTATTTTTAATAAATCGTATGACACTGGAATAATTCCATCGATGTGGTTAAATGCTAATATAACACCATTATTTAAAAGTGGAGATAAATCGGAACCATCAAGTTATCGACCAGAATCACTTACTTCAGTTATAAGTAAAGTAATGGAACGTATCTTAAAAGCTACATTTATGTCGCAATATTTAAGCTACATTTATGTCAAAAAAGCAATCTCTTGACTAAGGAACAACATGGATTTTCTAAAAAAAAACTGTTGTACAAACCTTATAGAATTTATGGATCTAATAACTCAATCAATGGAAGATAATTTACCAGTAGATATCATTTTCCTAGATATGAAAAAAGCTTTCGATTCCGTGCCTCACAACAGATTGTGTCTTACACTAAAAAGTTATGGATTTAACAAAAAAGCAGTTAGATGGTGCAAAAATTTTGTAAGTAACAGAGTGCAACGTGTTGTCTGCAACGGCGGATTTTCAAATTGGTCTCCAGTTACAAGTGCAGTACCGCAAGGGTCTGTCTTGGGTCCGTTTATGTTTATTGTTTATATAAACGACTTACCGAATGAGTTATCAACGAACTGTAAAATGTATGCTGATGATATTAAACTAATTAACATAATTAGATCATCTTCTGACATAGAAAAGACTCAAACAGATCTAAACAAATTAATAACATGGTCACAATTATGGCTATTAAAATTTAATGTCAGCAAATGTAAACGCATGCATATAGGTAGCAAAATTACTAGGCATATATACACAATGTATGATTCAGTGCTAAATAGAGTTGAACTACCAGAAACAAAAATTGAAAAAGATTTAGGAATTATGATTTCAAACGACTTAAAATGGTCTAGTCAAGTTAGTTATGCGTATGTTAAAGCTAATAAAATGTTAGGAATAATAAAACATTCGTTTAAAAACTTAGACATAAACGCATCTAAATTATTGTACACCTCTCTTGTAAGACCGCATCTAGACTACGCAAATTCAGTGTGGTGTCCTTACTTAGAACAAGATAAAAAAAAAATTGAATCGATACAACGTAAAGCAACACGAATAAAATGTCTTCAAGGGAAAAACTATGAAAGTAGACTAACCTACTTTAAATTAACGACTCTTGAAAAAAGACGCGAACGTAATGACTTAATCCAACTTTTCAAAATAGTAAAAAAAATAGATAACTTAACATTGGAATACCCACCAGATTTAATAACTTCAAATACGAGAGGTCACAATTTGAGGTTTCATAGACAATTAATTAAAAATCCAAAGAGGTATTATTTCTTAACAAACCGTGTTATTAACAGCTGGAATAATTTAGATCAAAACATTGTAGATTCTAAAACACTTAAACAATTTAAATCAAAGTTGGACTTATTTTTAACATAAATTGGCTGTTAAAGCCTAGATTACCTAGGCTCCGTACATTGTCATTGTACATGTACACAGTTATTATTAAATAATAAAAAAAAAAAATAAACAAAGTTTATCGTCATTAGATTAAGAGACAAAATAGAGGAAAATTTCTTCGCAAACAGTTCTGCATTATTTCCGAAAGACCAAATTTATTATTTCCCGGAAGAAATACTGAGATTAGATACAAGTATCAGAAGCTATTTTTGTTAATATTGTTAAAACTGTTAAGGAAATCCTGTAAGTCAAAAAAAAAAAGAAGATAAAATATGAGATTTAATAAAAAGCTTAGCGTTAGACACCACATTTTTACACCTATTTTAATTTTTTGCAATAATAAAAAGACATTTGTTTTTAAGGAAGTTGTTCTTGTTAAAAAATTAAAAAAAAAGATTACAACTAGAATGAGCAGAAGCACAAGAAAGTGAAAACCATGGAGTAGGATGATGGTGATGAAAGTAAAAACCATGGGGTAGAATGAAACTTGACTCACAAAATAGAATAAAAGCTTCTATACCTGCCTGTATTCAGGAGCTTAAATAGGAGACACAATTATCAGTGGAAACTCAAAAGAAATCAACCCAAAGACCATTACAAAGAAAATCATTCAACTTTATGATAGGATGAATCAAGTGAAAAAATATACATTTACCGATGTTGTGCTTTTATTGAAGAAATGCAGTTTTATAATATCTATGTGTATAAAAAAATTTGGTAAAAAAATAAATATATTTAAGGATAAATTTTTATTTTATTTTATGAGTTATTGCAAAAATAAGAGCTCCACAGTATGACAAATCAATGTCACGCTGCGATGCGCATATTTTAAGCTATATCTGTAAAAATATAATTAAAAATTATGAAAAGTTTAGCTTTTCTAATACAGTTAGGTCATTGCAATATTATAATGAAGTTATTTTTTTATTTTTAAAATGTAAATTCTACAAACTTTTGTTTTCTCAATTAAAACGTAGTAGCATGGAATTGCTGATAAGTAAATTTCAATAAAAAACGCAGCATACAACTATTTTTTTAAATATATTTTGATATAATAATGTTTTAACAATATTTCCCTGACCTATAGTAATCAGCGTTATCAAGGAATGAAAAAAATGTTACAAAATAACATAAAACAAACCGTTTAAAAAAGAAGATTCTAAAAGGCATAAAATATAAAAACCAATAAAATAATATAGTGGCATCAGTGAAATTTTTGTTTAAAAAATTGGTCTGAAAGTTTTTATTTTAACATTATCCCTGTCATTTTGATTGAGAACAACTTGCCCAATACCTATCTCATATTGAACTCTTGCTTAATCTCCAGGGATGCACAGTGATTTAGAAACACTTAACATTTGGCCAAAATACAAATAATGTTATTAGGTAACTATTTTCTACAGTTTCTTATGATTCTAACGGTATAAAAAATATAAGTACTGAAATAATAGATTTAAATGTTAATTTATGTTTGAAAGTGATCAAAACAACTTTTTTTTATCATTAGGATTTTTTCATTATTAAAACTTAATTTTCTTCCTAAATACAAAACCTTTCATTCAAAGATATTTGATAATTTTATCTTAATTTAATAAAATATTGGAAATATGTATTTATACATCTTGTAAGAAATGCATTAAAAAAATGCAATTTTAACAAGTTTAAACCGATTTTTATAGAGATAGGACATTTTACCTTGGACTTCCTTCACAAAGCTAATTCTTTTCTTAAAAAGAGTTTGTATCATTCTATAAGAAACTAAAAAAGTTAGCTGCCCTAACTTGCCCCATACTGAAATAAAATGGTTTTAAAAAGCTCATATTTTATAAAAAAATTAGCGACAAAAGCTAATATGACATAAATTACCTTTAATTTTTATGTTTTGAGAGTTTTTCCTGAACAAAAGACCCAGCATTTTCCGATATTTGAGATAGCTAACTTCCTGACATGGTGCAAACTTAAAAATATTTATTTGTTTATACTTATATCAAATAACGATGCTTTGTAAAACATTGCGATGATTAGAGCCTGGGAACAAAAAGCCCTAATGTTTTAGCCACAACTGCCCCAAACGTGAGAGCAACAAGTTGACAAAATATTTTTATTACTATTCTTAACTAACGATATATTTATCGATAAACTTTTAATTTCATACAACAATCTTTTAACATACAAAAGTTTTGACAATATAAAACTTGAAATTTTTTATTTTTAAATTTTATTTATTTAATTTTAAATTTAAGATTCAAATTTTATATGGTCATAAATTTTGAACGCTGAAAGATTATACTATGAAATTAAAAGTTTATCGAAGAATATAACTTTGGTTGAGATTAGTAAAAAAATATTATGTCAACTTGTTGCTCTCACATTTGAGGTAGTTGTGGCCAAAATTTTATGGCTTTTTTGTTCCCAGACTCCAATCATCTCAATACTTTGCAAAGCGTTCTTATTTGACATAAGAAGGGGAGAGTGGGGAGAAGTGGGACGCGAGAGAAATGGGACAACGTGAAATTTCTAATTAGGAGTGGTGCCTAAATACTGTTGTTTAATGTAAACAATTAAATTTCTTCCCCTTTATTTAAAAGAAATTTCTTTGTTTCCCTGCTTGTGTTAGAAGATCTAATTTTGAAATGTACCTTAAAAATAATCTTATAAAAGTGTATATTAGGGTAAAATGGGACAGAAAAAAATATATGCCCTGTTCTCTTAAAATCTCTTGAATATTTTTATGTCGATTAGGTGATTTTATGATTTTACCAGTTTCTATTTAATAATTTGTGTTAAAATGTTGTTTTAAATTTATTTGTCCCACTTCTATTCACACTTGTCCCACTTTTACTCACACTTGTCCCACTTTACCCCAATGGCACAGTTTCTCTAAAAGAAAAAATTTATATACTTAGTTATAATTGGCTGGAAACCTAAGGGGATTGAATCGGTGCTTAAAAAGAAGGTTTATTCATAAAAACTTGTTTGGTTCAGTTTATACATCAAATAAAAAAAATATTGCAATTACCCTAAAAAAAATTTACGTGTCCCACTTCTCTCTTATATACATATAAATGCTTGGAGTTTGTTTTATGTCAGGAAGCTAGTTATCTCAAGTAACAAAAAAAGCTGGATCCTATATATATATATATATATATATATATATATATATATATATATATATATATATATATATATATATATATATATATATATATATATATATATATATATATATATATAAGCATGCAAAAGTTAATATAACTTTTCTTTCACTTAGGTATAATGTATAAAATAAAGGTAAAGTTTACTAAACATCAACTTTATTTAGTTATTGAGGACAGAATTTTGGATTGATAGAGATAATTTACTTCAAAATTTACTTTTTGACTACTTTTATAAAGATTCATAATAATCTTTCCTTAACTACCTTTTTTACATCATAGAGCAAATTTTCAGCGATTTTAAATGAACATTTTCAAAAAAATTAATTTTAGCCTAATTTTAAGTTATTTCCGATCACTGAG
>NC_088930.1:16877500-16952500 GCF_038396675.1 Hydra vulgaris
TTTCCCATGGCTTTTTAGATTTTTGAGAACATTTAAATTTATGTATGTTTCTATGTATGTCCGAAAAATTAAATTTAAAAACGCTAAAAAAATAAATTTATAAAACAATAATTTAAAAAATAATAATCATCAAAATTAATAAAATTAATAATCATATAAACATACAGGAACCTACAGGCGACTGAACATAAACGTATATATATATACATAGTGAAATACAAGTGGATGAATACCGCACCAGAGGTTCGTACTTTTTATAAATGTATGTTTGTGTACAAAACACAAACATTTATGAAAAGTGACTTACGGTGAACCAGCACGTAGTAAGTGACCAGGGTTGATATTTGACCAGGGCTAGGGCCGGGTTTGATAAAATATAGCCGGGGCCAGGTTTGTGACCGGGGCTGCATAAACATTTATACATCTAAAGTATATTTTAAATGTTATATTTTGTATATATATGCATATATAAACATCATTATGATCAACATGATCATCATAATCATCAACATCATTATGATCATTATCATCATCATCATCATCATCATCATCATCATCATCATCATCATCATCATCATCATCATCATCATCATCATCATCATCATCATCATCATCATTGTCAACAACATAAAAAAGGAATGCTAAAGCCTAATGATGATGATGATGATGATGATAATAATCATCATCATCAGGCTTTAGCCTTCCTCTTTTATGCTGTTTCTCTAATATAAACAATATAGAGCATTTTTTTTCTTGATTAAATCTCATTTATACAATATGTAAGGCACTCTCTTCAAGTTTTCTTACTTCTATCAGGACCATTTTTTACTGGATTTTATTAGAAGCTTTTATTCAATCTGGAATAAATGTTTGAAAGCTTTAATTACTTTTCTTCAATTTCAAGTCAAGCCTCATTCTACTCCATATTTTTCACCATTTTGAGCAGTTATTTTATTAAATATTAATCAATTTTTTCATCTTTTTTACAAGAGCATCTCTCTTAAGAACAAATGTCCTTTTATTATTGCAAGAAGCTAATGTAAAAAAGTTCTGTCTAATGTTAAGCTCTGTTATTCTAATTTTACTAAATCTTGTATCTTATCTCAGATGTTAGGTTCTAGAAACTTTTGGTTAGTCTTCAACAATGTCATTAACTAAAGTAAGTCCAACATTTAATCTCTAATTCATGGGTCTGATTTTTTTTACATCTCCCCGTAAGCAGAATTATTTGCAAAGAAATCTTACTCTAATTTGACTCTTGAATATAATGGCATTACTCTTCCTGACAGTTAAACAGATTAACCCATCGTTAAACTTCAAAATCACTCTGGCTTTTAATGTTAAAGTTAATTCTTAATTAAACACTTCTACAGTTTGTGTTCCAGAATAGATTTCGATCATAGCCTTAAAAAAAGCGTTCTTTAGAACTCTCTTCAATTTTTACTAAACTTTTAAAAAGTGCTAAATAAGTGAATCCAATTTTTCAAAACTCTAAAAACCTTTGACCTCTCCTACAATCCAAATCCAATCCAAAACTATCCTACAAGACAACAAAACTCATTTATTTACTGCAAAAAAATATTGCAATATTGTTGGCATTCCTAACTTGACAAATAACAACCCTCTTACTTTCAGACAAAATCTAAAAGCATATTGTCAATGTAATTAGACCTGCTTTATCTGCCAAGCTTGAGCCACTCTACAAATACAATCATGGTTTATAACTCTTACTCATCTTCATGTTTTCCTTTTTTATATAACTTACAAATTTTTAAGTCTTCAGTTATACGTTTTCTAGTATTTTAACTTATTCTCTATTTTAAAGTAACTCATAACTTAATAGTAGTTGCTTGCAATCTTGTAGGAAATAAATTAGAGTTTAAAAGTATTTAAATGTAAGGCAGTATTTAATAAATAGTAAATGTTAGCATAAAATTATAATATATTAAGTATCATAAATTTGTTTCTAGCCCCAGCTATCAACCCCTGCTAAATCTTATAACTTTGCTGCGGCCGGCCGGCGCCAGAGGTCCATACAGAATACAAACATACAAATATATTAAAAAGCCCACTCACTAAACATCATCAGCAGTATTGCAAAGCAGTTTGGCTTCCTCTTCAAAAATATTTTTTACTTTTTTACTTTATTTATAATTTTAAATAATTTGATGCAATAAAAACTTTTTATTTGCAAAATACAAAATGAATGTAATATGCCCTTTATATATGAAATTATACTATGTATTATAGTATAATAAACCAATGAACTTAAGTATAATGTAAAGTTATAAAATGTATAGATAGTCTGCAGTTTGGATACTGGTCATTATAGACCGCCGTTTCAGGGGTCTGGCGCATTGCAGAATTTTTATTAACATTTTAAAGACACTGTTTAAAGAAAAGATTGTTATAATATTTTATAATAACTCAATTTAACTATTTCTCTCGTTTATCTTACTTGAAATAAACAAAATGACTTCTTTTGTTTATCTTACTTGATTTTAAACCTTCAAATATTTTTAACTTTGCAAGCTAAGCTTGCAAAGTTAAAAATATTTATACTTAAATTTATACTTAAATTTAGAAAAAATAAATTTTAATGGAACTTAAAACTTCATGCCAATTGGCAATCATCAGCTATGAAATACAAAATCATAATATAAAAAAACATTTACAAATTACAAACTACAGTAGAATGAGTTCTGATTAAACATAGCTTACAAATTTTTGGCAAAGGATTGTATGTTTTACAGCGTTTAAAAATATTCCATTTGATTGAAGGTGTAAAGTTATTTTCTTCTAATTCCCATACTTAGACTTCTTCCTTAGACATCTCAGTGTCGTTCTTGTACTTTTTTGTGTTAAAGGATTTTAGAGGAGAGTTTTTGCTTATCCCAATGTATACTTTTTCTTTGTATTGATGTTTATTTGAGCTTACGGTGGCTTGGTAAACAATGTTGTTAGACAAGCAATGATTGTTCAGTGGATAAAGAGATTTTTTAATGCAATTGCAGGCTTTTTCTGATAGCTTTACATCGCTATATAAAATATAATTGTTGTGTGAGTTGATGATAGATTTTATGTTTTGCATACAGGAGAAGCATATCTTAATTGTGTTTCTGTTAATTATTTTGTGTAGTTTGTGGTCTTTAGTTAAATGCTGGTCAATTAGGGTTAAAAAGTGTTGACCAATTTTGGTTTTAACATTTTTACTAAATGGAGGATTGTACCAGATTATGTTTTGCTTGTAGTTTTTTTTTGGAGCATTTTTTTATACTTGGTTTATATGCCAAACACCAACTTCAACATCTTCCATATTTAAAATTGTTGCATAATGCTTTGTAGGATTTCTTTTTGTCCCTAACATGAGATTAGTTTTCCATTTTATATATATATATATATATATATATATATATATATATATATATTATATATATATATATATATATATATATATATATATATATATATATATATATATATATATATATCTTCTACCTATCTATCTATCTATCTATATATCTATATATATATATATATATATATATATATATATATATATATATATATATATATATATATATATAATATATATATATATATATATATATATAATTAATTAATTATTGCTCTATATAAGTAATTGATTATTGCTCTGTTCTTTAAGAACATTGAGCACTCTATTTGTAAAATACACTAACATAATTTACATATATATATATATATATATATATATATATATATATATATATATATATATATATATATATAATAAAAACAAATACCATCAAAATTTACATAATTACTACTAATCAATTTTATTAAAACAGTCAAACCAACAGTTATTACCAAAATTATAAATTTTTTACGTTAAACTTGGATAAACACTTTTTTTGTAAAAATAATTTTTGTATAAACATTGTGTATGTAATGTTTACTGTGTTTGTATATACGATGACAATATACATTGTATAAACAATGACAAAATATATATTATACAACTTTTATTGTTATGTTATACAATGACAATAATCTTGTCATTGTATATTCCGTGACAATATTAAATATGATCATGGAATATACAACACGAATAAAAGATATAAACTTGAATAAAAGATATATGGTCTAATAAAAAAATGGAAGTCAAAATATTTCAAGAAATCAAAAATTTAAAAAAGTATAATCAGATTATATCTGATTTTCACCCAGGCGCCAAGGCTTCGAATGCGCTAAATTTTTGTTAAATACTTATTATTTTTCTTGAGAATATGAAAATTAGTATTGTTACGACTATTAAAAAATACGACTGTTGACGAAATAGACTAATATTTTTTCTAATGTCAATTAAAATCGATTATTAAATTTTTGAAATCAACTTAGTTGACTAAATGTTGATTTAGTCGAAGCATGGAAATAATTTAGTTTTTTGAAATAAATTGCAATAAAATTAATAATGTAATTTATATTTGCCTTCTATTTTTAATATTATATCAATTAAATAATATTGGATTTTGGAGCTTCAAACTTAATTTTGGCCTAGAGCCCTGAGCCAACTTGGAGCGGCCCTGGATGAAAGTAGTTAGGGGTCCATCCATAAATTACATCACACCTTAGGAGGGGGTGGAGCATTAGTAGTTTTGTGATGACTCATACGAAACTTGTTACTAAAGAGTTACAACATTGTGACAAGGGGGGAGGGGTCTAAAACGGATAATAATTGGGTGACATAATCTGTGGATGACCCCTTATGAGAATCACAAGCATTGAGTAAACAAAAGAGCGCGTTCTTAAAATGCACGCGGTCATTGGAGAAAGATCTCTCAAGTGAGTTAAAACTTTTTACCTTTTGGAATTTAATTATAATTTATTAGTTTAGAAATATTACATAAAGAATCATATTAAGATAAATAATTATCGTTTAGATAATTTTTTTATTATAATTGAAGTAAGTATAGAAAAGAGTTTAGCAATTTATATATAACATTTTAATTAGATATAAAGTAGAAAGGATCACTCTTTTTAATTTTTTAAATCAATTACATTTTGTTTGTTTTAGTTTTTCTTTTAGCTTTATTTTTTTTTTTAGCAGTTTTGTTTTTATTGAGCTTATATTTTATTTTTTAGAAGGAAATTAGGGGTATGGATGAGGCCTAATTATTTTTTATGCAACAAAAAAGTTATATAACAAAAATAGATAATAGATGCTGTTATCTATTTTTGTTCTTTTTTAGAAAATTGAGAAAAATAAATTAAAATTTTGTGCTAACACTGACATGACATGTCACATGTTATTGTATGTAAAGGTTAAATTTTGTTATGAGGATTACAGTTCTTATAAAAAAAAAAAAGAAGGTAAAAAGTATTGTTTGTAAATATATATTTTGTTTACTTTGAATCTCTTTAAATTTTCTCACGTCATTTTAAAATTTTTTGTTTGCACATGTTTATAGTTTGCATATATGATTTTTTGATAAGTATGTGTATGCGGTAATTTGTGCTTTATATTTGTTTTAATTATGTGTTTTTATAATAACGTAAAGTGTTTTTTTATTGTTTGTGTATGTGTTAATATGTGTTATATAATTGTTTTATTAACGTGTTTAAATATGTTTATACAAGGTTAAATATATATATTGTGTTTATAGTTGGTACATATGTACCAACTATAAACACAATATATTATGTTGTTTCCATATTTTCAAAGTGCTATGACTTGGTAAATGTGTTGCTCAGAAATGGAAGAGAAATAGGCGAGATGAAATTAAAAATTAACAAAATGCTAGAAATGCTGCTCAGCAAGCAGCATATAATTCGAACCCAAATGAGGAGAGCTTGGTTAGGCAAGTTGAAAATATTCGTTGCAGAAATGAAAGAGATTAGGCGAGATGAAATTAATAATCAACAAAATGCTAGAAATGCTGCTACATACGAAAGAATGCATTGTATAGCAAGTAGTAATACTATTTTAGATTATAATTATTTAGGAGAAAAGAATTATATTTGTCAGCATTGTGGTGCTAAGAATTTTCCTGATGAAACACATTTTTTATATTACCATTATGGAAATGTAGTTTTGTCGCAGCCTTCACCATTTCCACAAGATTTATTTAAAAGAAATTATGCAGATGGAAATGTCAATCTGAATTTTTTAAAATATATTAAAACTATAATGCCTGTCTTTTTTTTGCTTCATTTAAAGCTAATGTAGTTTAACCCATAAATCATGGGCCGCCATGTTTTAGAATATGTGGTCAAGTATTTCATCGTAAAGGTAATCTTAGGCCAAATCAAGATGTTCTGCTGACATATTGTCAACTATACATCTATGATCCACCCGCAGCAATAAATTTTAGAATGCAAAAACGTGGTAATGATCTTTGCATACACGATTTAATGTTTCAATTGCAAACTATTATTGGTGAAGAGAACCCATTTGCTCTTGCATTTAAAAACTTGGCTGAAGTGGAAGATAAAGAAATTCATCGAGCAGCTATAGAAGGTTGCTCAGTGTCAGTTGTAAAAATGTCTTTACTTAAAGGGTAAGATAGACGTTGCTATAATCTCCCTTCACATAATGAAGTTGTATTTGTTGGTGAAGATGGTGCACCACATGGTTCCAGGAAAGTTGTTATTTACCCAAGAGGTCATCCTCTTAAAACTATATCAAGTATGTCAACTTAGATCCTTGGGTTATCCTCTATTTTTTCCAAGGGGTGATGCTGGTTGGCATAATCAATTGGTTCACAACCCTGAACATGTTACATTGGTTATAAACTTTCAGTTAGACAATTTTTTTCTTCACTCTTTTATGGCAAAAAACTGTTTCAGCATTATGCTGTTGATT
The DNA here is from genome assembly GCF_038396675.1 of Hydra vulgaris. NCBI lineage: Eukaryota > Metazoa > Cnidaria > Hydrozoa > Anthoathecata > Hydridae > Hydra > Hydra vulgaris. Next base: position 16,884,345 of record NC_088930.1, read on the forward strand.
CGTTAGTTAAAATTGAAGGCCAGCGCCTTGCTTTCATTAGAAATAACCAAAACAAACAGAGAAGCAAGCAGTATGATGCCTTACACGAACATGTAAACAACCTTGGAAATGATCATAATGTTAGACCAGGGCGTGTTGTAATGTTTCACATTGTCGTAGGACAAGTCTTTATACCACTGTAGATACTGAAAAAACTAAAAAGGTCTCATACATAACTCATTTTCACAAAAAACTGGACAACCGACCTTTGTCTTCTGAGGTACAGATTTTAAGATTTAAAGTTTATTTAAATTTATAGTTTTGGTTTAGTTTATAGTTATTTTTAGTTAGTTTTAGCTTCAGCTATCTTTTTTCTTACTTTAAACAACTTTATGGAGGAAATGGGGGGAATAGGTAAAAAAAATTATAATTATATATTTATTTATATGTAAATATTATTTTATAAATTATTCTGACGTATATTTTTTGTTTTTAGTGTCTGGTAGAAGCATAACTGGTAAGGCTGAGTTTTACATTTTGTATGGAGAAATATTTGCAATAGGTGAAATAATTATTTAATAAATATGACATTTTTTAACTGTTCGTATTATACTCATATTTTTATTAAAATAAAATTTTTCACATGCTTAACCCTTTTTAATTTAGTCTCATTTCTTTTAATTTAAAATTTCAAGTATTTATAATTTTTATTATATTCTTCTATTTATAATTTTAGACTCGTTAACATTTGAGAGCTTTTGTAATTTTAGATTCGTTGACACTTGAGCACTACAAAAAATTATTGCTCCCAACACCCAGGGCCTCTCTTGGATAGGTCCTTCAATAAGTGTTGTAGTAATGACGGTATGGATGAGCCCTTCATCAAATAGAGGGCTCATTCATACTGGGATGTTGGGAGACACCTAAGAAAAAAAAGCAACCAAAAGGTTGTAAATGTGTTCTATCAGTGAAGATATTTTTTCAATCTTTATTTTTTAATTTGTAATTTTTTTTTAAATAATATATTATGTTGTATATTTGATTTGTTTTGGTCTTTTTTAATTAAAATCTTATTAGTTTTTTCACTAATTAAACTTAAATATAGTTAAATTGATTCATTATCCAAATATCATAATATAATGATGCTACATTCTATTGTTAAAAATAATTAAATGGTAGTTTAATTTATTGAACTCACTGCTTTTAAAATTTACTATAAGCCAAGACAATATATTTAGCTATATAAATCCAATTTATTTATATCTCAATTTGATTTTTTATCTTTAATGTTTATAGTTAGGCTCCTTGAGGCATTTATTATTTTGTTTTTTAATTAAAATATTTTAAATCTATTGTGATGTCTTTTTAAGTAACTAAAGTTTACTAAAAGCCAACATCAAATAACATCATGATACAACACTGACAAGCTGCATCATGACAGCAACTGAAGTATGACAACAGGTTACCAAATGCAGGTAAATTGTTTTCCAGTTTTATTTTGTTTTCTTTTCTTTTGTCTACTTATCTGTTACAATTTTTATTTTAGGTTCGTCATATGACGCATTAATGCTATATAAAAGATCAAAGTTTACATATTTTTTAAATTTGTTATACACATGTTTGATTGTAAATTAAACTTTTTTTGTTTAAAATGTACTTGTATTCAATTGCTCAGTTATTTATAATGACTTAGTTATTTTAATAAATTTATTTAATTGTGTGCATTTAAGGTTTTTAAGATAACAATTTTCTTTTCTAAAGAAAAATTTCTAATTTTCTAAATTTCTAAAGAAATTTTCTAAAAAAGGGGATACCAAAATATTAATAACTCCTGTATAAGTTCATATTAACCTTAATAATTAATTAAAATTCATGTTATAAGAAATACTACAAGAATTTAGTTGATATTTTTGTCAATTTAAAGCATGATGTTATTATTTTATGTCAGTAACCGAAAACTTATTATGTTGATCTTAGGAATGTCAAGGAAAACGGTTCTGCCTTCCACTGATATGACCTATGTCAGCTATATATTACTCAAATAATGTTAAATAAATGGTAAATTATTTTACCTCCTTATACTTTTATGTTAACTTTACTGATGGTTTAATTTTTTCAATTTGAAGGTGTTTTTCTAAAAGGGTATTAGTAAAGATCACAACTTTAAATTGTGAAAATCAGCCACTATAAATCAATTATGTAACAGACCGACCATTATCCGTATTAGGGGTTGCTTTCTGCTAGTTTATTATTAAGAAAAAGACTTATTCCCTTTAAATTATTTGGGTGTCAAATCTTCATTCTGAGATAATCATATTGACTGCCTCTTTTAAAAAAGGCAACGTTTTTTTGTGCCGTTTTGATCTAGAACTACTTATGTATGGGTCTGAACTCAATAGCAGTCTATTTAATATGTCTGAATTTCAGTCGATACGAGAAAACTTTCAACTAAAATTCTGACTGTGCTGCCAAAAGTTTTTGTTTCTGGCATCAGCTAACTCCTTAGATAACTGGCCGATAGGGAGGATTGCAGGAGTTATTACTTCTGCACCATGCATCAAAACTTTATGCATAGTTGGAGAGATGGGATACCAACCATACAGATTGACATATATTTTAGCAGTTTCATGAGCAAAAGTGTCGAATTTAACAGCATTAATTTTATATCCACTTAAAATGACTTCAAGAATAACATTTAAACCTTTTATGAAATTCAAGTTAACACCAGTTATTTATGAAGATAATTCCGGGTTGGAAAAAAATCTTCTTGACGTATTGTTATCATTGGTATTTCCAAACCCTGCTTTAGGTATATCTACTTAAAGCCCTAATTTTTCTTTGAAGGATGCTTAAATTTTCTTATTCAGTTCATTGAAAATTTTTTTCGCTTGATCAAGCTTGCTGCTTTTGTAAAGCTATTTTATAAGCTAAATGAAGAAGCAATTCAAAGAAGTAGATACTTGCATGAAGAACCGAGAGTCCAAATGAGAGGGCTTCTGTATTGATTTGCTCTATTTTAATTAATTTATTTAAAATCTTTTGATGATTTTCCACAAATTTAACACCTCATAGTGGATATAGTATCAATTGCAGCGTTGCACACTTAACCATCTACAATTGTTAAAAGCAGAGTATGCTTCATTTTCCAATTTGATTATGCAACCTTGTTTCCCTAAGATTCATTATTTGGTGTTTTACATGTTCTACCTCGTCATTAGTTATGTCTTTCGATTCACAATTAGGGATACTCTAATGTGCCTGCAAAATATTTAAGAAGTGGTGAATGGGTTTTGCCATACAAATTTTTCCTGTTCAACATCATTTTTAACAACCATTCTCAGAGGTACTAAAGAACTTTAAATAATATTTGCAAAACTGTCAATATTGCTTTGAAATTTTCACTTAATTTTTGCTTGTAATATTCCATCACAGCCCAATTTTGATAATAAAATCAATTTCATCTGCTTCTATTCTAAACACTTTTCTTAAACCTCAGAGACATACCTATATAGGAACAATGTGGTGTAGTCAAAAAATCCATTTAGTTAAATTTCCTATGAAATTTTGGTTACTTGTATCAATTCTTTATCAGGGTAACATTTTTAAACATGGGTAACAGAAGTAAGAGTAAAGGAATAAGAGGAAAAGTAACCTCAGCTGATGCTAACCTACAAAATTATCTACGAATATCAATCAAAAGAAAACTGCTAAATAAAATTTCAATTTTAAAAAATTAAAATGTCATTTAAGAGTAATTAACAATAGTTTATATAACTGTTTAAACCGTGTTTTTTTTATTAAGGAGCACACATAACAAATATAATTCAGATGTCTTTTAAATCTTTCAAGCTAATCTGAAAAAATCTATTTTGAGTTGATTATAAATGTCTTTTATAATAGACATCACAAGGGGCTACTTGGACCCAAATTTAAGACATGTTTGATGTTTGTGGCTCTCTACCATATCTAAGTTATTATGAGGCTTAGATATTAGCAATGATGATTGTAGAGAGAAAAATATTTGGGAGAACTTCGGTCCCCTTTTTTGAGTGGTTAAGGTTGAATTCAAGTAGCTACTGTTGTGGGGCTAGTTGAACCCATATTGTGAAAGGTATATAACCTTTTGAGGTTTCCAGCAAATTTCTCAGATAGCTGATAATGTCTTTTAATAAAAGATTTAAATTATTCACACTTGGGAAATTTTCATTGAACATCGCCCTTCAGTCAATCCAAATAGAATTTTAAAATTTGTTGAAAAAAATCAAATAAGGTCAGTATGTAACCAAAAAATGAAACCTTACTTTAAGGATCACACAATCTTAACCAAACGTAAAGAAAACTCAATGCACTGCAGGTTTATTTGTGATAGAAAAGCGTCAACTTTGAAAATCTCTGCTAATGCTAAAACAGCTTTGAAAATCTCTGCTAATGCTAAAACAGTTCTTCAGAAAATCGTTGACTCATTGCTCCATACTCAATATTATAAAAGTCTTGCTCAACGTTTTGATCAGTATAGTATTTGTAAGCTTTAGATCCTAATTTCCTTTTATACTTGCGAACCATTTCAGTAGAACCAGTTAAGATAGTAAATAGTATACACAAAAAATGTTTGATGATAGCTTTAGCCAGCCATCAATATTATTAAGAAACACATTTTATAACCTTACAGATAATAAAAACATGGTTAATGCAACAAATATATCAGCACCTTTTAAATATAATATTAAACATGGGTTTAATGTTAAAAAAATAAACTGCCACAATGACATCTGGGTTAAAGTAGCCCCAATTTTGCACTTTAAACATGAATAAAAAACTTTTTCATAAAATATCAAAAACAAAAAGACCGTTATAACTGCTATATTTTGCAGCAACTGATACTTCTAATAAGAAATATGGTGAAATTTTTTTTGTTCTTGTTGGTCTAAAATAAATGTCTAAACAGACAAAAGTTTTACACAAAATACTTACTATTATTGTAGTTTCCATCACAAGAATTATATTTTATTCACATCTTGCAAAAAAATTAACTTTTGTCTTTTTTTTTTAATGGTACTTAATTCAAGTAAGAGTATAAGTAACTTATTTACTTTCTTAACAAAAATTTCATTAAAAAATAAACAAAAAAAAAAAATTAATTTTTTTAGGGTAAGATACAACTCTAATTGTAGATGCTTGCAGCCATGTTGGAAGTGAAGACATTGAAAAAAAATTTAAACAAAATAAAAAATGGGATACTAAATTTGCAAACTGTTTGCAAATGTAAGATCAAAATCAAATTTTTCATTAATAACAACATCATCAAAAATGCATTTTATTCAGTAAAGTTACAATAAAAAACCTTACCAGTAGCAGTGTAAAATTAATCCAAAAAAGAAATAAAATGAAAAAGACATGTGCAAACTTTAAGAGTTTTCTAATCATTTTGCAAAGTTATAGAAAAAACTTTATGAGGACTTTTAGATGCAGATGTAACTTAAAAGTTGAAACAATAATAGGTAGGCTCGATCAAGAAACAATAATAGGTATGCCTAAACCCGACCTTAACGGAATGTTAAGGTCGGATTTAAGCGTTATGTTTTTAATTTGAAATAAACGTTATTAAAACTATTATCCTTATTATCTTTTTAAACGCTTTATTAAAGTTACCCAAAACGCTTTTAAATTAAGTATCAAATTACAACTAACGATTGTTTAATAAATGAACAAATTTTATCGAATTTATTAAAAAGTGTTGTATATAAAATATTTTCAATTTGTATAAACATTTATTTTTTCAAAAAAGTTGCACTAAAAAAATTGTTCCAAAAAATGACGTTGTCTTTTCAAAACAATAATTTTTAATAATTTCATGCTCTAATTAGTAAGTCAAGTTAAGAAAACATTTTTTCGATTTTTTTATTCGAAAAGAAAATAGGTAGAAATAAATAAAATGCGCCTGCAATTTAAATAAAATAAACTGCCAACAAGCATTTTAATTTATTTTTAATTTCAGCATTACAACCTTATTAATAAGCGCTTCAAGTACTGAATTTAAAAATTATTATAAAAGATTTAAACTCGTTCATTCCTATCGAAAAAGAAACAAAAAAAAAAAAAAACTATTTTTAAAAATTAAAATGTTTGTTTAAAAGATTTTAAAAAATGTAAGTTTAATTACAAAAAAGTAATCGGAAAAAACTTTACCATTAATCAAAAAAATACATTCTTATATAAGTCAATAATAATAATCAAAATGCGGTAGTGGTGTAGTGGTAGAGCGCTCGCTTCGTAAGCGAGAGGTTCCAAGTTCGATTCCCACCACGTCCCTGGTAGTACCGCGCTCAACTTGTTTCTCCGCGCAGCGGCCTTGTTCGTCAAGGTTCGTGTTTCGAAGTTATAGAGTTGAGAGAGAGTGATAACCACAAGTAGCCTCCTCATCTGTAGTGACCTTCTCGGCTTTGGGGAGGTGAATTATTAAAAAAAAAAAAAAAAAAAAAAAGTATATAAAGTTATTTTATGTTCTTGTATAATTCACATCAAATGTATTAAAGCTAGTAGTCACAAAAGGTTTTGAACTTTTTCATAAATTAAAGTAACTTAAAAAAAAATTCTTTCTAAAAATAATGCTTGAAATAACTTTTTGGAAGACATTGAAAAACTAGTTTCAAACGTTTAAATTTATCATCAAAAATACATGCCAACATAAAAAAAATTTATATACAACATTTTTTATTAATTTACACATGCCTTTATGTAAACAATCATTATAATTAATTTTTATGGTTTTATTTAGTCTTCAGGTAAAATAAAAACTCAAGAAAAGATCAACCATTAAAGCTATTCATAACGTAACGCTTTTATTTATTGCATTTAAATTGTTAAAACATCAAAATAGCCGTGGCCAAGTTGTAGAGAAAGAAAAATACTAACGCGGCCAGTTACAGAGTGCGATCGCACACCATTCCTGTCCATGCCTGTATGAACATGTTTTGCTGTATTTTTGTTTTCAAAAATTTGTATTAACTATTTTTTTGGGTACTAGAAGAGTTTAACTCTAATTCTGCACGGAAAAACTTTTTCTAAAACTTTGTTAATAATGAATTTATTGTTGTTAAAAACCTCACTGTTGTTTGTGCATCAGGTATGCATTGAACGAATGCTGAGACTTTTTTTCTAATATATTGAGAGATCAGCAAAAATCTTTTTTCTTGCAACCTACCAAACTTCATGAAAACAAAAAGCACCCCCAGACACCCTACTAACACACCCAAAATGCGTACTTATTTGTGACTTGAGCTCCGCTATACACACAAATAGTTGGGGGAGGGCGTATCATAACAAACATTTGAACATTAGTAATGTTTAAATGTGTATTATGGTATAAAATAATATTGAATAGTACATATAGAATACACAGAATATCAAAAATGTAAAAACAAAATTCAAAATTTTAATAAAAAATTAATATTTTATTTAAAAAACCTAGATGTTGAATATATTAAAGAGTGATATAGACGCCCTTCTAACACCCTACATACCTCTTTTATGTATCGTTATTCTCCTTTTCATGACCATTTTTTTGATACCGAGTTTTATGAACTTTGATAAAAATTGAAAAAATTATGACATTTTAGGTTAAGAAAAACATAAACTTAGGTAACGGTTTCTGCAACAAATCCATATATCAAAAATTTGGTACTTAAGACGCTATAACTTTTTGTAAAAGTGTTTGCTTTTGATAATTTTTTCACCTTTAAAATGCTGTTTTCAAGGTCTTATGATATATAACAATCTAGTGTTTGATTAATTAAAAGACTTTATGTCACATACCTAACAGTAAGCAACAATGACAACAACAAAAAATTATCTAATAACATGAACTGTTTTAGTTTAGAAAGTAAAATAATGTACAAACTTACCAGTAAACTCGGTTAACACCTACATAAACAAGGATTCCAGTTTGTTTCATAAGTTTAACACAACTGAAAGAAAAGTCAAAACAAAAAAGTTAAAAAGAACTAACAGAAAGCATAAAAATATTTGATTTATTTAACAGAAGTAACAGAAAGCATAAAAATATTTGACAAAATAAGTAAAAAAATAACCAAATACTAAAAGCAAACAGGTAAATGCTAAAGTTAACAAAACAGAAATACTGACTTTTATGATGAGTATTTTTATCTAAACAATGAAAACACATGCAAAAAACATATACAAAATATGTATCAAAAACAATAAAAAGTGGAAGAAATTCAACAGATATATTAACTAAGTGATATTGTTTGAATTGCAGCTCAAACTAAATATTACATAAATCATATATTTTGAATTTTGTAACACATTTTTATAAAAATAAATATTCCATTATGATTATATTGTTAAAACTAATCGAATTCTATTATGACAAGCATGTTTGCTAAATATCATGATTATAAAATAAAATCATGAACATAATAAATAAAGACAAGATTTCAAAAGACAAAGATTTGATAAAAGATAATATTAAAAGCCATTGCATTCTTATTTTATCAGTGGCATGTTTTATGATTTCTTTAGTTTTTTCGATGTATCTAATTTTTTTCAATAGAAAAGTATAAAAATTAAGAAATTAAATTAAAGTACGTTAACCTATTGCTTAAAAGTATACGAAAAAAAAAAAGAAAAAAAAAAAGAATTTAACTGCTTCAAAACTAATTTTGACAAAATTGGTTTAAAAAACCATAGTCACTAAAAAACGTTATATTACAATATAATAAAGCTTAGATATGTTCATTTTGATACTATTTACTTTTTATTTAATTAAATCTTCTATACTTTGTTAAAAGCCAGTGTCAAAATTTTAATTTTCCGCAAGCCTGTTTTTACAAAATGATACGGCAAAGACCTTAATAAAGTCATGACTTTTTTTGTTGGTGTCAATTTTCTTTCATATAACGCGTTAAAAATTGCTTTTTTAATAAACGATTAAAATAAATACAAGTCTTCTTCAAAATTAATTCAGTTTGGTAACGATTTTTAGAACGATCGTGTTTATTACGGAATTAAAAATATTGTTCGTATGGATTTTAACGCGAAAATAACACTTTTTATAAGTATCCGAATAACTCAAGGAAAACATACCGAAAATATTATAAATAGCGTAAAGGTTATGGAAACGGATATGGAAAATAATATCAATACCGTAAAGGTTACCGTAACGGATATGGAAATTGATGAAGATATTTTAAAAATCGAAAAAGACTTCGTAAATATGGACTTGGATGAAATAAGCCAAATAGAAGACATGGATGTAGAGTGACTTAACAACAAAAAAAAACATTTAACAACATGGTGAATCAGAAAATGGCGTTTGTGGAAGATTTTTTAAAAAAAGAAGAACTTCAAAATAAATGTATATAGGTTTTTTTTAAATAGTTTTTTTTTATTGATTATTAGAATATATTAAAAATAGTTGTTTTTATCAGCACTTGCAATCATAACACCAGACATTAAGAATAAGAGGGTACCTAGTTAACCATTCCGACTGGGTCTAAGCTGGGATGGACCTGGGATTACTAGGATTGGGTTCGGGCTCAGAATCGATTAGGGTGTCAGATGGGTCTCATATGGTGTAAAGGTATTGCCGCAAATTGAATCTGGGTTTCAACAAGGATTTTCATGGAACTTCCGTGAAAGGTTTAAAGCTGGTTTGAAGGCGGGACGCGTGTGGTATAATGGTAGCGCGTTTTCTGTAAAATAAAATCTCACATTCGCCTATATCATCACATCCACCATAGAAAAACTGAAAACGAGAATGCGCTTTCAAGTTATTGGACTTAGAAACGTGCGAAAAATTATTATTGCGATTAGCTTTTCATTTTTATGCTCGATAAGAGTGGATGCAGTAACTTAAGAGTTGTATTTACAATAGTTTAGTTAACTGATCTTTCTTTCGCTCCTTGAGTTCTTGTTGTTGTTGTAATTTTTATTTTTTTATATTATGTATTTCTTTTTTTGTAGTTTTTGGCATTTTGTATTTCTCGCTCAGTTTGGTCAACTACTAATCAATTTCTGATGGCAAGTTATGGCAAATTGTCTCTGACCGATTTTAATACGAGAGCGGAATTCTTTATGAGTTTTCCCTTCGGTACGATCTCGATATAGGTCGTAATAGGCTGGAGGATAATATTTCGTTACGATAAAGCGAATAAGTTCAGCTACATGCTTTTCTCTTCTTTTTTTTAAAGAGTCCAGTTTTAATTTAGTAAGTAGACCACTACTTAGGACAAAAGGTTCTATAGAATTTCTTATAAACTTTTGAAACATATGGCCTATAGAAATTCTATAGAATTCTAAAAAACTTTTATAAAACCTCTGTTACTTATTAAAAAATTCCTTAACAACTTTTTTTTTTTTTTTTTAACTAAAAAGACTTTTATAGCAATTTCAAAAGAAACTGTTAGACATTCTATAGACATTCTACAGAAATTCTATGGAATTTCTACAGACCATATGTTTCAAAAGTTTATATAAATTCTATAGAACTTTTTTTCCTAAGTAGTGGCCGAATGAGCATCTCGATTTGCTCCGCAAATAAATCGCGAAGCAATTTTTGAAATATGTCTAGTTTCTTTAACTGTGATGGTGATGCAGATAAGAGAATTACACTTTAATACCCAAGCTGAGATCTTACTAATGATATACACGGTAATCTCAGAAGGTCCCGAGGTAGGTACCGACTAGCTCTTGAAAGGACTCCAAAGACATTTTTTTTAACATTATTTATATGATGACCAAAGGTAAGATGCCAATCAAGGATTACTCCTAATAATTTAACTGATTTGACTGGATTGATTCTACAAAGCCGTCTACTACAATGAGTAAATTATCCGGAAGTTTCTTTTCATTCTTCTTAAATATTTTAAACTGTGTCTGTGACAAATTTATCATGAGCCTATGAGACCGTGCAGAAGTCTTTGGTTTTATAGAAAAGCAACGAGGTTCATTAAAAACGTTTTATTAATAATATACTTCAAATGAAGTTAGCATTAAATGGTAATATAATTTAAATTCATACCTATAAAACTTTATTCCTGATATTTTGCGTGATAACAGTGTAAAAGATTACAAATGAACGTTGTGATATTCTAGATACCAAACACAAATAATTTGCAATATTTTTAAAATCAATTATGGAGATGCAAAACTCTAAAAGCCTGCAGGAGGATGAAGTGGTTTTTCCAGCAAGAATTCTAGCTCTATTTTACGATATGTGTATATAGATTACACAGGTATTATAGATAACAAATACAAATAGTTTGCAATAATCTAAATGTCTTACAAAATTGCGCTTCACCTTCGGAAAGATGGGTTAATGAGAAGCTATTCATTTTTTCAAAAGAAAATGACTTGAAGCTTAAATCTAAAACATAATTACAAAAACTTGTTTAAGTTATTTGAATGAGTTCGAAAACGATCAAACATTAAATAAAATGATTTAGCCTCCCCATTCACAAGATCTCTCTCCGATCGAGGATTGCGTTATCGCGTTATAAGTATAACAAAACTAAAATCAGGAAACCGGGAAGCGGTGGAAAAGCCTGATTTACTGATAAAAATAATAAATTTGTCTAATCGATTTATCAATAGGTTTAACTCAAACACAACATGATTTATCTACAAAGTTTCGATTCAGAAGATCTAAACAAAGTAAATAAAGTATTGTTCATAATTTAACTTGAAGTAATACTAGCTGTGCAGACCCGTAATACCATAAGTTATGGCTTATCTGTTTCACACCTACCATTTAATCAGGATGTCTGCCTACTTTATGTTCTATTTTCATGATCATCGAGTTCTTTTCCCTGATTATAGTTACGAAAACTTTGCTTTAAAATAAAATAGATTTCAACTCTCTTAAGAAACACTTTTCAGTTGCAAATATAAAGATATCAATAAACTCTGCCTTAAAATCTATGGAGTGGAGGTTATAAAGCAATGACTCTTTTTATTTTACATTATTTGAATAAGAAGTTCTTACCTTAATTGAAATGAATTCGTTTACTTTTCGTAAACTGTTGACTAATGATTAATATAGTAAAATTCAAATCATGAAAACTTACTATATCAAAACCATATTTCAACAGTAGAAAAACTAAAAGAAAACAAATTAAAAATTAGAAATAAACTTCGACATCTTTTTGTTTAAACTATATAAGATATCCTTACCACTTTACAGTAACAAAGGTAAAACTAGTATAAAAATGAATATAATAAAAATAGCTTACATTTGCAAGTCAAAAAAGTAATTGAAAACCAATGTAAAATAAAGAGAGAAACATGGGATTAAAAGAAATAATTGAGAGTTTTTTTTACAATGGAAAAAAAAACTTTTGAATTTTTTTCGAGTAGAGAAGTTGGAGCTGTATTTCAATATTGAAAATTTTTTTTTTCTTGCTTCACTCATATTTGGTGAGAACAAAATATGTAAATTGACGAGTAATTAAAAAAAACACAGTTTAGCAGTTTTCGGTATAATAAATATTTTGATACACTGATAGCCTTTTCTTCTGAAATCACATGAATACTGCAGTTGATAAACCATTGGTTGGAACAAAATGACACAAAAACATTTAAAAGGACAACTTCAATGACATGAAATTCACAAGTTCACTTTGCAGAGTGAAAACAGGAGTGGGTTCTAAAGCATTGACATGCGGAAATCTCAAGATATCTTGTCGATATCTCAAGATATCGAGACTTGGTAGATAAACAAATATGACAGCTCATTTGAGCAGCAACCATGATAACATTTGTAAATTAAAAAATTTATGCAACTTTGCCATTAAAGGATAGAGGCTGAAGATTGGCACGTTTTTGTCAAGATAAAAATGATAGTTATTAAAAGAAACAGTCTAAATATGACAGTTATCCAATACCTTATAATGACGAATAAGAGATTTATATTGGTAAAGAATGGAATCATTAGTAAAAGTAAATTAGTAAAAGGTAAAGTAAACTGAGCTGATGGTTATCTACGAAATTATCTACAAATATCAATCAAAAGAAAACTGTTAAATGAGATTTTAATTTTATAAAATTAAAATCTCATTTAATATTCATTAACGATAGTTTATATAATATTTAATCTGTGTCTTTCTGATTAAGGAGAACACATTCCCAATATAATACAGATGTCTTTTGAATGTTTCACGCTAATCTAAAAGAATCTATTTTAATTTGACTACAAATGTCCTTTATAACAGATGTCATCATGGGGGTACTTGGACCCAAATTTGAGACATGTTTGATGTTTGTGGTTCTCTCCCATATCTAAGTTATTAATAGGCTTAGGTATTAGCAATGATGATTGTAGAGAGAAAAATATTTTGGGGAGCTTCAGTCCCCTTTTTTTGAGTGGTTAAGGTTGCATTCAAGTAGCTACTGTTGTGGGGCTACTTGAACCCATAGTGTGAAAAGTATATAACCTTTTGAGGTTTCCAGCAAATTTCTCAGATAGCTGATGATGTCTTTTAATAAAGGATTTTACTTATTCACACCTGGGAAATTTTCATTGAACATCACCCTCCAGTCGATCCAGATAGGATTTCAAAATATGTTGAAAAAAATCAAATGAGGTCAGTAGGTAGCCAAAAGATGAAACCATATTCAAAGGATCACACAATCTTCTCCAAACGTGAAGAAAAATTCTTAAATGTTCTTCAGCAAATCGTTGACTCATTGCTCCATATTCAATATTATTACAGGCTTGCTCTAAATTTTGATCTGTATAGTCTTTGTAAGCTCTAGATCCCAATTTCCTTTTATACTTGCGAACCATTTTGGTAGAACCAGTTATGATAGTACGTAGTATACATAAAAATGTGTTTAATAATAGCTTTAACCAACCATCAATATTATTTAGGTATACATTTTATAACCTAACAGATAATAAAATCATGGTTATTGCAACAGATATATCAGCTCCTTTTAAATATACTATTACACTTGGGGTTTAACGTTAAAAACATAAACTGCTACAATGACATCTGGGTTCAAGTAGCCCCAATTTTGCACTTTAAACATAAATACAAAACTTTTTAATAAAATAACAAAAACAAGACAGTTATAAATTATTATAACTGATACATTTTGCAGCAACTGATACTTCTTTTAAGAAATGTTGTCAAATAATTTTTATCTTTGTTGGTCTGAAATGAATGTCTGAACAGACAAAAGTTTTACACAAAATAGCTACCATTATTGTAGTTTCCATCACAAGAATTATATTGTTAATCACTTCTTGCAAAAAAAAACTAACTTTTTTCTCTTTTTTTAATGTTACTTAATTCAAGTAAGTGTATAATTAACTTATTTACTTTCTCACCAAAAACTTTTATAAAAAATAAACAAACAAAAAAACATTTTTTTTTTGGCGGTTTAAGTAACTCTGGGTAGCTTATGTAGCCCCAGATGACAGTATTCATAATAACATGCCTTTTATTTTATTAATCAGTTTCACTCCCAATAAAACTGCAGCAGCCACTATTATGTTTGGATTTACTAAATTTTTTTAGAATTTAGATTTAGAAAACAAAGAATAGAGATAAAGAGCAAGGAAAAGTTGTAGGTCGAATGAGTCAGGAAAACATGAGATGTCTCATGAGATATTATATCTCTACATATATATCTCTAATCTTAATTCTCTATATATCTCTTATATATCTTATATATCTATATTCTGTGAAAAAGTGAGATGATTCTGTATACATCTCCAAAGATGAGAGAGAAAATGGCAAGCATGATAAAGAGAAGCAACCTTAGCAGATGCTAATTCGCCAATCGATTGTATATATGGTTTCCGCCAAAGGTCAGTAATAAACAATAATCCAAGAAGACATAAGGAAGAGGACTCAGTGAGAGGGTTTCCATTCATTAAGATAGGAATGTCGTTCTGGTATGACTATAATAAAGCGGTTAGAAAGAAACAATTTGATAATCTCAAAAACTTGCCCAGATAAACCATTTGAAAGAAGATTATGGAGAAGACTAGCATGTTAAACTTTGTTGAAAACCTTAGATATGTCATAGCCCTAGCCTCTCTGCCTCTATCTAATGCACAATAAAATCTTTCAGTCACAGGAGTTACTAACTGATTCAGTCACAGGAGTTATTACTGACAGTAATTTATTTAAAGTAGTTACTTAGAGTAGAAGTTATTTGCCTCAAGATGGGGTGTGAGAAATTTGTTTATCCCAGGAGTTTTTGAAAATTGATGCCAAACAATAGATGCCATTTTCCAGTAGGCAGAAAAATAAGACTCAGTCAAGCACTTATTAAATAGTTTAGAGAGAATTGAGGAGAGTTCTGGACAACTATTTTGTAAGTCTATGACAGGAAATTTGTCAAAACAAAAGCCTTAGAAGAGTTTAATCGAGACTATAGCAACAGAAGCTGGAGTGATTTGAATGTCTAACAATAGGTTAACCTGTGAAATAAATTGAAATGGAAGGAAGAGAATGCTCATAAGATTTGAGAGTCAAATTAGAAGAAAAGTTCTTTGCAAATAGCTCTGCCTTATCTTTGGGAGAGGTAACAAGATCAGTCCCATTAAATGAGAGATATATTGCTAGACCTACCTTTGTTAATGATGCTGTTGAAGATTTTCCA
Source organism: Hydra vulgaris (assembly GCF_038396675.1). Lineage (NCBI taxonomy): Eukaryota > Metazoa > Cnidaria > Hydrozoa > Anthoathecata > Hydridae > Hydra > Hydra vulgaris. The sequence continues at coordinate 16,899,954 of NC_088930.1, forward strand.
AAAGTCTCTAGAGCCTAACACCTGAAATAAGACACAAGATTTAGTTAACTCAGAGTAATGGGGCTTAGCATCTGACAGCACTTTGTTCTCAAGAGAGTTGCTTTTTACAAAAAGACGAAAAAAATGATTACTATTAGATATAGCAGCTGCACAAGAAGGTGAAAACCATGGAGTAGAATGAGGTTTGGCTTGGAAATAAAGAAATTTTTCTTGGCAAAAATTGTTTAATAAATAAAATTAGATTTCAATACCATCAAAGTAAATTAAAATGTTTAGTTGTTTCTAACTTTACCATTAATCAATTCAGCTTTTTCAAATTTTGTATAACATAGTTAAGCCAAAAACAAAAAAATAAAAAAGTACTTAATTATTTTAATTTTAAAATATATTAGTATTTTATTATCACCTGATGCATTACTCTTACACAAACAAAATCTTCATAACTAAAGGCATTCTAACTTTACGACATTTTAAATTTAGAAGAAACTTTATCATTTAACCACTAAGTCCTAATTAAAAAAATTCATTTAAAAAAAAGATTTTACCGAGGTGTATGGTGTATGAGCTAGCAGGTTCAGAAAACTTCAGCAGCTCATGGCTGAGCAGGTACATCACAAACACGACTCTTTAAATAAAGAGAAAAAACTTTTCTCTTTTATAATGATTGTGTCAGCTGAATTTAGAAATTATGAAATCGATTCAATTAAAAAGTCATGCACACTATCTGGCCTTCTCTTACTAGTAAACATGGAAATTATAAAAACATTTTAAATTTTTATAAATACAACTTAAATATTCTAATACCAGCAAAAACTGAACCCCAGCTGATTTGAAAAATGATAAAAATCTGAAATTTCAAACATGCATTTTATGATGCCCTAAGGTAAATGAAAATATGAGGTGGTGCCTTTCTTCGTTTTTAGTAAATTCAATAACTCTCCAATAACTTCCAACTCTAATAGTAGTTTCATGCAGCCTAGTTGGAAGCGAAGACGTTGAAAAAAAAGTTCAAAAAAAGAAAAATTGGGATACTAAATTTGCAAACTGTTTGCAAATGTAAGATCAAAATCAAAATTTTCATTATTAACATCATCATCAAAAATGCATTTTATTCAGTAAAGTTACAATAAAAAACCTTACCAGTAGCAGTGTAAGATTAATCCAAAAAAGAAATAAAATGAAAAAGACATGTGCAAACTTAAAGAGTTTTCTAATCATTTTGCAAAGTTATAAAAAAAACTTTATGAGGACTTTTAGATGCAGATGTAACTTAAAAGTTGAAACAATAATAGGTAGGCTCGATCAAGAAACAATAATAAGTATGCCTAAACCCGACCTTGACGGAATGATAAGGTCGGATTTAAGCGTTATGTTTTTTATTTGAAATGAACGTTATTAAAACTATTATCCTTATTATCTTTTTAAACGCTTTATTAAAGTTACCCAAAACGCTTTTAAATTAAGTATCAAATTACAACTAACGATTGTTTAATAAATGAACAAATTTTATCGAATTTATTAAAAAGTGTTGTATATAAAATATTTTCAATTTGTATAAACATTTATTTTTTCAAAAAAGTTGCACAAAAAAAAATTGTTCGAAAAAATGACGTTGTCTTTTCAAAACAATAATTTTTAATAATTTCATGCTCTAATTAGTAAGTCAAGTTAAGAAAACATTTTTTCGACTTTTTTATTCGAAAAGAAAATAGGTAGAAATAAATAAAATGCGCCTGCAATTTAAATAAAATACACTGCCAACAAGCATTTTAATTTATTTTTAATTTCAGCATTACAACCTTATTAATAAGCGCTTCAAGTACTGAATTTAAAAATTATTATAAAAGATTTAAACTCGTTCATTCCTATCGAAAAAGAAACAATAAAAAAAAAATATTTTTAAAAAATAAAATGTTTGTTTAAAAGATTTTAAAAAATGTAAGTTTAATTACAAAAAATAATCGGAAAAAACTTTTCCATTAATCAAAAAAATACATTCTTATATAAGTAAATAAAGTTATTTTATGTTCTTGTATAATTCACATCAAATGTATTAAAGCTAGTAGTCACAAAAGGTTTCCAACTTTTTCATAAATTAAAGTAACTTAAAAAAAAATTCTTTCTAAAAATAATGCTTGAAATAACTTTTTGGAAGACATTGAAAAAATAGTTTCAAACGTTTAAATTTATCATCAAAAATACATGCCTACATAAAAAAAATTTATATACAACATTTTTTATTAATTTACACATGCCTTTATGTAAACAATCATTATATTTAACTTTTATGGTTTTATTTAGTCTTCAGGTAAAATAAAAACTCAAGAAAAGATCAACCATTAAAGCTATTCATAACGTAACGCTTTTATTTATTGCATTTAAATTGTTAAAACATCAAAATAGCCGTGGCCAAGTTGTAGAGAAAGAAAAATACTAACGCAGCCAGTTACAGAGTGCGATCGCACACCATTCCTGTCCAAGCCTGTATGAACATGTTTTGCTGTATTTTTGTTTTCAAAAATTTGTATTAACTATTTTTTTGGGTACTAGAAGAGTTTAACTCTAATTCTGCACGGAAAAACTTTTTCTAAAATTTTGTTAATAATGAATTCATTGTTGTTAAAAACCTCACTGTTGTTTGTGCATCAGGTATGCATTGAACGAATGCTGAGACTTTTTTTCTAATATATTGAGAGATCAGCAAAAATCTTTTTTCTTGCAACCTACCAAATTTCATGAAAACAAAAAGCACCCCCAGACACCCTACTAACACACCCAAAATGCGTACTTATTTTTGACTTGAGCTCCGCTATACACACAAATAGTTGGGGGAGGGCGTATCATAACAAACATTTGAACATTAGTAATGTTTAAATGTGTATTATGGTATAAAATAATATTGAATAGTACATATAGAATACACAAAATATAAAAAATGTAAAAACAAAATTCAAAATTTTAATAAAAAATTAATATTTTATTTAAAAAACCTAGATGTTGAATATATTAAAGAGTGATATAGACGCCCTTCTAACACCCTGCATACCTCTTTTATGTATCGTTATTCTCCTTTTCATGACCATTTTTTTGATACCGCGTTTTATGAACTTTGGTAAGAGTTGAAAAAATTATGACATTTTAGGTTAAGAAAAACATAAACTTAGGTAACGGTTTCTGCAACAAATCCATGTATCAAAAATTTGGTACTTAAGACGCTATAACTTTTTGTAAAAGTGTTTGCTTTTGATAATTTTTACACCTTTAAAATGCTGTTTTCGAGGTCTTATGATATATAACAATCTAGTGTTTGATTAATTAAAAGACTTTATGTCACATACCTAACAATAAGCAACAATGACAACAACAAAAAATTATCTAATAACATGAACTGTTTTAGTTTAGAAAGTAATATAATGTACAAACTTACCAGTAAACTCGGTTAACACCTATATAAATAAGGATTCCAGTTTGTTTCATAAGTTTAACACAACTGAAAGAAAAGTCAAAACAAAAAAGTTAAAAAGAACTAACAGAAAGCATAAAAATATTTGATTTATTTAACAGAAGTAACAGAAAGCATAAAAATATTTGACAAAATAAGTAAAAAAATAACAAAATACTAAAAGCAAACAGGTAAATGCTAAAGTTAACAAAACAGAAATACTGACTTTTATGATGAGTATTTTTATCTAAACAATGAAAACACATGCAAAAAACATATACAAAATATGTATCAAAAACAATAAAAAGTGGAAGAAATTCAACAGATATATTAACTAAGTGATATTGTTTGAATTGCAGCTCAAACTAAATATTACATAAATCATATATTTTGAATTTTGTAACACATTTTTATAAAAATAAATATTCCATTATGATTATATTGTTAAAACTAATCGAATTCTATTATGACAAGCATGTTTGCTAAATATCATGATTATAAAATAAAATCATGAACATAATAAATAAAGACAAGATTTCAAAAGACAAAGATTTGATAAAAGATAATATTAAAAGCCATTGCATTCTTATTTTATCAGTGGCATGTTTTATGATTTCTTTAGTTTTTTCGATGTATCTAATTTTTTTCAATAGAAAAGTATAAAAATTAAGAAATTAAATTAAAGTACGTTAACCTATTGCTTAAAAGTATACGAAAAAAAAAAAGAAAAAAAAAAAGAATTTAACTGCTTCAAAACTAATTTTGACAAAATTGGTTTAAAAAACCATAGTCACTAAAAAACGTTATATTACAATATAATAAAGCTTAGATATGTTCATTTTGATACTATTTACTTTTTATTTAATTAAATCTTCTATACTTTGTTAAAAGCCAGTGTCAAAATTTTAATTTTCCGCAAGCCTGTTTTTACAAAATGATACGGCAAAGACCTTAATAAAGTCATGACTTTTTTTGTTGGTGTCAATTTTCTTTCATATAACGCGTTAAAAATTGCTTTTTTAATAAACGATTAAAATAAATACAAGTCTTCTTCAAAATTAATTCAGTTTGGTAACGATTTTTAGAACGATCGTGTTTATTACGGAATTAAAAATATTGTTCGTATGGATTTTAACGCGAAAATAACACTTTTTATAAGTATCCGAATAACTCAAGGAAAACATACCGAAAATATTATAAATAGCGTAAAGGTTATGGAAACGGATATGGAAAATAATATCAATACCGTAAAGGTTACCGTAACGGATATGGAAATTGATGAAGATATTTTAAAAATCGAAAAAGACTTCGTAAATATGGACTTGGATGAAATAAGCCAAATAGAAGACATGGATGTAGAGTGACTTAACAACAAAAAAAAACATTTAACAACATGGTGAATCAGAAAATGGCGTTTGTGGAAGATTTTTTAAAAAAAGAAGAACTTCAAAATAAATGTATATAGGTTTTTTTTAAATAGTTTTTTTTTATTGATTATTAGAATATATTAAAAATAGTTGTTTTTATCAGCACTTGCAATCATAACACCAGACATTAAGAATAAGAGGGTACCTAGTTAACCATTCCGACTGGGTCTAAGCTGGGATGGACCTGGGATTACTAGGATTGGGTTCGGGCTCAGAATCGATTAGGGTGTCAGATGGGTCTCATATGGTGTAAAGGTATTGCCGCAAATTGAATCTGGGTTTCAACAAGGATTTTCATGGAACTTCCGTGAAAGGTTTAAAGCTGGTTTGAAGGCGGGACGCGTGTGGTATAATGGTAGCGCGTTTTCTGTAAAATAAAATCTCACATTCGCCTATATCATCACATCCACCATAGAAAAACTGAAAACGAGAATGCGCTTTCAAGTTATTGGACTTAGAAACGTGCGAAAAATTATTATTGCGATTAGCTTTTCATTTTTATGCTCGATAAGAGTGGATGCAGTAACTTAAGAGTTGTATTTACAATAGTTTAGTTAACTGATCTTTCTTTCGCTCCTTGAGTTCTTGTTGTTGTTGTAATTTTTATTTTTTTATATTATGTATTTCTTTTTTTGTAGTTTTTGGCATTTTGTATTTCTCGCTCAGTTTGGTCAACTACTAATCAATTTCTGATGGCAAGTTATGGCAAATTGTCTCTGACCGATTTTAATACGAGAGCGGAATTCTTTATGAGTTTTCCCTTCGGTACGATCTCGATATAGGTCGTAATAGGCTGGAGGATAATATTTCGTTACGATAAAGCGAATAAGTTCAGCTACATGCTTTTCTCTTCTCTTTTTTAAAGAGTCCAGTTTTAATTTAGTAAGTAGACCACTACTTAGGACAAAAGGTTCTATAGAATTTCTTATAAACTTTTGAAACATATGGCCTATAGAAATTCTATAGAATTCTAAAAAACTTTTATAAAACCTCTGTTACTTATTAAAAAATTCCTTAACAACTTTTTTTTTTTTTTTTTAACTAAAAAGACTTTTATAGCAATTTCAAAAGAAACTGTTAGACATTCTATAGACATTCTACAGAAATTCTATGGAATTTCTACAGACCATATGTTTCAAAAGTTTATATAAATTCTATAGAACTTTTTTTCCTAAGTAGTGGCCGAATGAGCATCTCGATTTGCTCCGCAAATAAATCGCGAAGCAATTTTTGAAATATGTCTAGTTTCTTTAACTGTGATGGTGATGCAGATAAGAGAATTACACTTTAATACCCAAGCTGAGATCTTACTAATGATATACACGGTAATCTCAGAAGGTCCCGAGGTAGGTACCGACTAGCTCTTGAAAGGACTCCAAAGACATTTTTTTTAACATTATTTATATGATGACCAAAGGTAAGATGCCAATCAAGGATTACTCCTAATAATTTAACTGATTTGACTGGATTGATTCTACAAAGCCGTCTACTACAATGAGTAAATTATCCGGAAGTTTCTTTTCATTCTTCTTAAATATTTTAAACTGTGTCTGTGACAAATTTATCATGAGCCTATGAGACCGTGCAGAAGTCTTTGGTTTTATAGAAAAGCAACGAGGTTCATTAAAAACGTTTTATTAATAATATACTTCAAATGAAGTTAGCATTAAATGGTAATATAATTTAAATTCATACCTATAAAACTTTATTCCTGATATTTTGCGTGATAACAGTGTAAAAGATTACAAATGAACGTTGTGATATTCTAGATACCAAACACAAATAATTTGCAATATTTTTAAAATCAATTATGGAGATGCAAAACTCTAAAAGCCTGCAGGAGGATGAAGTGGTTTTTCCAGCAAGAATTCTAGCTCTATTTTACGATATGTGTATATAGATTACACAGGTATTATAGATAACAAATACAAATAGTTTGCAATAATCTAAATGTCTTACAAAATTGCGCTTCACCTTCGGAAAGATGGGTTAATGAGAAGCTATTCATTTTTTCAAAAGAAAATGACTTGAAGCTTAAATCTAAAACATAATTACAAAAACTTGTTTAAGTTATTTGAATGAGTTCGAAAACGATCAAACATTAAATAAAATGATTTAGCCTCCCCATTCACAAGATCTCTCTCCGATCGAGGATTGCGTTATCGCGTTATAAGTATAACAAAACTAAAATCAGGAAACCGGGAAGCGGTGGAAAAGCCTGATTTACTGATAAAAATAATAAATTTGTCTAATCGATTTATCAATAGGTTTAACTCAAACACAACATGATTTATCTACAAAGTTTCGATTCAGAAGATCTAAACAAAGTAAATAAAGTATTGTTCATAATTTAACTTGAAGTAATACTAGCTGTGCAGACCCGTAATACCATAAGTTATGGCTTATCTGTTTCACACCTACCATTTAATCAGGATGTCTGCCTACTTTATGTTCTATTTTCATGATCATCGAGTTCTTTTCCCTGATTATAGTTACGAAAACTTTGCTTTAAAATAAAATAGATTTCAACTCTCTTAAGAAACACTTTTCAGTTGCAAATATAAAGATATCAATAAACTCTGCCTTAAAATCTATGGAGTGGAGGTTATAAAGCAATGACTCTTTTTATTTTACATTATTTGAATAAGAAGTTCTTACCTTAATTGAAATGAATTCGTTTACTTTTCGTAAACTGTTGACTAATGATTAATATAGTAAAATTCAAATCATGAAAACTTACTATATCAAAACCATATTTCAACAGTAGAAAAACTAAAAGAAAACAAATTAAAAATTAGAAATAAACTTCGACATCTTTTTGTTTAAACTATATAAGATATCCTTACCACTTTACAGTAACAAAGGTAAAACTAGTATAAAAATGAATATAATAAAAATAGCTTACATTTGCAAGTCAAAAAAGTAATTGAAAACCAATGTAAAATAAAGAGAGAAACATGGGATTAAAAGAAATAATTGAGAGTTTTTTTTACAATGGAAAAAAAAACTTTTGAATTTTTTTCGAGTAGAGAAGTTGGAGCTGTATTTCAATATTGAAAATTTTTTTTTTCTTGCTTCACTCATATTTGGTGAGAACAAAATATGTAAATTGACGAGTAATTAAAAAAAACACAGTTTAGCAGTTTTCGGTATAATAAATATTTTGATACACTGATAGCCTTTTCTTCTGAAATCACATGAATACTGCAGTTGATAAACCATTGGTTGGAACAAAATGACACAAAAACATTTAAAAGGACAACTTCAATGACATGAAATTCACAAGTTCACTTTGCAGAGTGAAAACAGGAGTGGGTTCTAAAGCATTGACATGCGGAAATCTCAAGATATCTTGTCGATATCTCAAGATATCGAGACTTGGTAGATAAACAAATATGACAGCTCATTTGAGCAGCAACCATGATAACATTTGTAAATTAAAAAATTTATGCAACTTTGCCATTAAAGGATAGAGGCTGAAGATTGGCACGTTTTTGTCAAGATAAAAATGATAGTTATTAAAAGAAACAGTCTAAATATGACAGTTATCCAATACCTTATAATGACGAATAAGAGATTTATATTGGTAAAGAATGGAATCATTAGTAAAAGTAAATTAGTAAAAGGTAAAGTAAACTGAGCTGATGGTTATCTACGAAATTATCTACAAATATCAATCAAAAGAAAACTGTTAAATGAGATTTTAATTTTATAAAATTAAAATCTCATTTAATATTCATTAACGATAGTTTATATAATATTTAATCTGTGTCTTTCTGATTAAGGAGAACACATTCCCAATATAATACAGATGTCTTTTGAATGTTTCACGCTAATCTAAAAGAATCTATTTTAATTTGACTACAAATGTCCTTTATAACAGATGTCATCATGGGGGTACTTGGACCCAAATTTGAGACATGTTTGATGTTTGTGGTTCTCTCCCATATCTAAGTTATTAATAGGCTTAGGTATTAGCAATGATGATTGTAGAGAGAAAAATATTTTGGGGAGCTTCAGTCCCCTTTTTTTGAGTGGTTAAGGTTGCATTCAAGTAGCTACTGTTGTGGGGCTACTTGAACCCATAGTGTGAAAAGTATATAACCTTTTGAGGTTTCCAGCAAATTTCTCAGATAGCTGATGATGTCTTTTAATAAAGGATTTTACTTATTCACACCTGGGAAATTTTCATTGAACATCACCCTCCAGTCGATCCAGATAGGATTTCAAAATATGTTGAAAAAAATCAAATGAGGTCAGTAGGTAGCCAAAAGATGAAACCATATTCAAAGGATCACACAATCTTCTCCAAACGTGAAGAAAAATTCTTAAATGTTCTTCAGCAAATCGTTGACTCATTGCTCCATATTCAATATTATTACAGGCTTGCTCTAAATTTTGATCTGTATAGTCTTTGTAAGCTCTAGATCCCAATTTCCTTTTATACTTGCGAACCATTTTGGTAGAACCAGTTATGATAGTACGTAGTATACATAAAAATGTGTTTAATAATAGCTTTAACCAACCATCAATATTATTTAGGTATACATTTTATAACCTAACAGATAATAAAATCATGGTTATTGCAACAGATATATCAGCTCCTTTTAAATATACTATTACACTTGGGGTTTAACGTTAAAAACATAAACTGCTACAATGACATCTGGGTTCAAGTAGCCCCAATTTTGCACTTTAAACATAAATACAAAACTTTTTAATAAAATAACAAAAACAAGACAGTTATAAATTATTATAACTGATACATTTTGCAGCAACTGATACTTCTTTTAAGAAATGTTGTCAAATAATTTTTATCTTTGTTGGTCTGAAATGAATGTCTGAACAGACAAAAGTTTTACACAAAATAGCTACCATTATTGTAGTTTCCATCACAAGAATTATATTGTTAATCACTTCTTGCAAAAAAAAACTAACTTTTTTCTCTTTTTTTAATGTTACTTAATTCAAGTAAGTGTATAATTAACTTATTTACTTTCTCACCAAAAACTTTTATAAAAAATAAACAAACAAAAAAACATTTTTTTTTTGGCGGTTTAAGTAACTCTGGGTAGCTTATGTAGCCCCAGATGACAGTATTCATAATAACATGCCTTTTATTTTATTAATCAGTTTCACTCCCAATAAAACTGCAGCAGCCACTATTATGTTTGGATTTACTAAATTTTTTTAGAATTTAGATTTAGAAAACAAAGAATAGAGATAAAGAGCAAGGAAAAGTTGTAGGTCGAATGAGTCAGGAAAACATGAGATGTCTCATGAGATATTATATCTCTACATATATATCTCTAATCTTAATTCTCTATATATCTCTTATATATCTTATATATCTATATTCTGTGAAAAAGTGAGATGATTCTGTATACATCTCCAAAGATGAGAGAGAAAATGGCAAGCATGATAAAGAGAAGCAACCTTAGCAGATGCTAATTCGCCAATCGATTGTATATATGGTTTCTGCCAAAGGTCAGTAATAAACAATAATCCAAGAAAACATAAGGAAGAGGACTCAGTGAGAGGGTTTCCATTCATTAAGATAGGAATGTCGACAGTACTGCGATAGTTGTTTACAGTAAACAACTGAGTTTTGTTGGAGTTAAAACTTACATGCCACTGTGAGCCCCAAACTGTTACAGAAGTTAGACCAGGTTCAAGATCAGCTGCCTGTTCTAAGCGATTAAAAAGAGAAGACTTTTTGTCGGGACGGGAGTATAATGTTTAGCAAAAATCGTCAGCAAAAAGAGCTACTTTAGATGTAAGGTTGTCGGAAAGATCATCAATGTAGATTAGAAACAAAACAGGACCAAGGAGAAAACCTTAAGGTACTCCAGAAGTTACTGGAATCAAAGAAGAGTGTTGGCCTTCAGGTATGACTATAATAAAGCGGTTAGAAAGAAACGATTTGATAATCTCAAAAACTTGCCCAGATAAACCATTTGAAAGAAGATTATGGAGAAGACTAGCATGTTAAACTTTGTTGAAAACCTTAGATATGTCATAGCCCTAGCCTCTCTGCCTCTATCTAATGCACAATAAAATCTTTCAGTCACAGGAGTTACTAACTGATTCAGTCACAGGAGTTATTACTGACAGTAATTTATTTAAAGTAGTTACTTAGAGTAGAAGTTATTTGCCTCAAGATGGGGTGTGAGAAATTTGTTTATCCCAGGAGTTTTTGAAAATTGATGCCAAACAATAGATGCCATTTTCCAGTAGGCAGAAAAATAAGACTCAGTCAAGCACTTATTAAATAGTTTAGAGAGAATTGAGGAGAGTTCTGGACAACTATTTTGTAAGTCTATGACAGGAAATTTGTCAAAACAAAAGCCTTAGAAGAGTTTAATCGAGACTATAGCAACAGAAGCTGGAGTGATTTGAATGTCTAACAATAGGTTAACCTGTGAAATAAATTGAAATGGAAGGAAGAGAATGCTCATAAGATTTGAGAGTCAAATTAGAAGAAAAGTTCTTTGCAAATAGCTCTGCCTTATCTTTGGGAGAGGTAACAAGATCAGTCCCATTAAATGAGAGATATATTGCTAGACCTACCTTTGTTAATGATGCTGTTGAAGATTTTCCAAAAGTCTCTAGAGCCTAACACCTGAAATAAGACACAAGATTTAGTTAACTCAGAGTAATGGGGCTTAGCATCTGACAGCACTTTGTTCTCAAGAGAGTTGCTTTTTACAAAAAGACGAAAAAAATGATTACTATTAGATATAGCAGCTGCACAAGAAGGTGAAAACCATGGAGTAGAATGAGGTTTGGCTTGGAAATAAAGAAATTTTTCTTGGCAAAAATTGTTTAATAAATAAAATTAGATTTCAATACCATCAAAGTAAATTAAAATGTTTAGTTGTTTCTAACTTTACCATTAATCAATTCAGCTTTTTCAAATTTTGTATAACATAGTTAAGCCAAAAACAAAAAAATAAAAAAGTACTTAATTATTTTAATTTTAAAATATATTAGTATTTTATTATCACCTGATGCATTACTCTTACACAAACAAAATCTTCATAACTAAAGGCATTCTAACTTTACGACATTTTAAATTTAGAAGAAACTTTATCATTTAACCACTAAGTCCTAATTAAAAAAATTCATTTAAAAAAAAGATTTTACCGAGGTGTATGGTGTATGAGCTAGCAGGTTCAGAAAACTTCAGCAGCTCATGGCTGAGCAGGTACATCACAAACACGACTCTTTAAATAAAGAGAAAAAACTTTTCTCTTTTATAATGATTGTGTCAGCTGAATTTAGAAATTATGAAATCGATTCAATTAAAAAGTCATGCACACTATCTGGCCTTCTCTTACTAGTAAACATGGAAATTATAAAAACATTTTAAATTTTTATAAATACAACTTAAATATTCTAATACCAGCAAAAACTGAACCCCAGCTGATTTGAAAAATGATAAAAATCTGAAATTTCAAACATGCATTTTATGATGCCCTAAGGTAAATGAAAATATGAGGTGGTGCCTTTCTTCGTTTTTAGTAAATTCAATAACTCTCCAATAACTTCCAACTCTAATAGTAGTTTCATGCAGCCTAGTTGGAAGCGAAGACGTTGAAAAAAAAGTTCAAAAAAAGAAAAATTGGGATACTAAATTTGCAAACTGTTTGCAAATGTAAGATCAAAATCAAAATTTTCATTATTAACATCATCATCAAAAATGCATTTTATTCAGTAAAGTTACAATAAAAAACCTTACCAGTAGCAGTGTAAGATTAATCCAAAAAAGAAATAAAATGAAAAAGACATGTGCAAACTTAAAGAGTTTTCTAATCATTTTGCAAAGTTATAAAAAAAACTTTATGAGGACTTTTAGATGCAGATGTAACTTAAAAGTTGAAACAATAATAGGTAGGCTCAATCAAGAAACAATAATAAGTATGCCTAAACCCGACCTTGACGGAATGATAAGGTCGGATTTAAGCGTTATGTTTTTTATTTGAAATGAACGTTATTAAAACTATTATCCTTATTATCTTTTTAAACGCTTTATTAAAGTTACCCAAAACGCTTTTAAATTAAGTATCAAATTACAACTAACGATTGTTTAATAAATGAACAAATTTTATCGAATTTATTAAAAAGTGTTGTATATAAAATATTTTCAATTTGTATAAACATTTATTTTTTCAAAAAAGTTGCACAAAAAAAAATTGTTCGAAAAAATGACGTTGTCTTTTCAAAACAATAATTTTTAATAATTTCATGCTCTAATTAGTAAGTCAAGTTAAGAAAACATTTTTTCGACTTTTTTATTCGAAAAGAAAATAGGTAGAAATAAATAAAATGCGCCTGCAATTTAAATAAAATACACTGCCAACAAGCATTTTAATTTATTTTTAATTTCAGCATTACAACCTTATTAATAAGCGCTTCAAGTACTGAATTTAAAAATTATTATAAAAGATTTAAACTCGTTCATTCCTATCGAAAAAGAAACAATAAAAAAAAAATATTTTTAAAAAATAAAATGTTTGTTTAAAAGATTTTAAAAAATGTAAGTTTAATTACAAAAAATAATCGGAAAAAACTTTTCCATTAATCAAAAAAATACATTCTTATATAAGTAAATAAAGTTATTTTATGTTCTTGTATAATTCACATCAAATGTATTAAAGCTAGTAGTCACAAAAGGTTTCCAACTTTTTCATAAATTAAAGTAACTTAAAAAAAAATTCTTTCTAAAAATAATGCTTGAAATAACTTTTTGGAAGACATTGAAAAAATAGTTTCAAACGTTTAAATTTATCATCAAAAATACATGCCTACATAAAAAAAATTTATATACAACATTTTTTATTAATTTACACATGCCTTTATGTAAACAATCATTATATTTAACTTTTATGGTTTTATTTAGTCTTCAGGTAAAATAAAAACTCAAGAAAAAGATCAACCATTAAAGCTATTCATAACGTAACGCTTTTATTTATTGCATTTAAATTGTTAAAACATCAAAATAGCCGTGGCCAAGTTGTAGAGAAAGAAAAATACTAACGCAGCCAGTTACAGAGTGCGATCGCACACCATTCCTGTCCAAGCCTGTATGAACATGTTTTGCTGTATTTTTGTTTTCAAAAATTTGTATTAACTATTTTTTTGGGTACTAGAAGAGTTTAACTCTAATTCTGCACGGAAAAACTTTTTCTAAAATTTTGTTAATAATGAATTCATTGTTGTTAAAAACCTCACTGTTGTTTGTGCATCAGGTATGCATTGAACGAATGCTGAGACTTTTTTCTAATATATTGAGAGAGAGATCAGCAAAAATCTTTTTTCTTGCAACCTACCAAATTTCATGAAAACAAAAAGCACCCCAGACACCCTACTAACACACCCAAAATGCGTACTTATTTTTGACTTGAGCTCCGCTATACACACAAATAGTTGGGGGAGGGCGTATCATAACAAACATTTGAACATTAGTAATGTTTAAATGTGTATTATGGTATAAAATAATATTGAATAGTACATATAGAATACACAAAATATAAAAAATGTAAAAACAAAATTCAAAATTTTAATAAAAAATTAATATTTTATTTAAAAAACCTAGATGTCGAATATATTAAAGAGTGATATAGACGCCCTTCTAACACCCTGCATACCTCTTTTATGTATCGTTATTCTCCTTTTCATGACCATTTTTTTGATACCGCGTTTTATGAACTTTGGTAAGAGTTGAAAAAATTATGACATTTTAGGTTAAGAAAAACATAAACTTAGGTAACGGTTTCTGCAACAAATCCATGTATCAAAAATTTGGTACTTAAGACGCTATAACTTTTTGTAAAAGTGTTTGCTTTTGATAATTTTTACACCTTTAAAATGCTGTTTTCGAGGTCTTATGATATATAACAATCTAGTGTTTGATTAATTAAAAGACTTTATGTCACATACCTAACAATAAGCAACAATGACAACAACAAAAAATTATCTAATAACATGAACTGTTTTAGTTTAGAAAGTAATATAATGTACAAACTTACCAGTAAACTCGGTTAACACCTATATAAATAAGGATTCCAGTTTGTTTCATAAGTTTAACACAACTGAAAGAAAAAGTCAAAACAAAAAAGTTAAAAAGAACTAACAGAAAGCATAAAAATATTTGATTTATTTAACAGAAGTAACAGAAAGCATAAAAATATTTGACAAAATAAGTAAAAAAATAACAAAATACTAAAAGCAAACAGGTAAATGCTAAAGTTAACAAAACAGAAATACTGACTTTTATGATGAGTATTTTTATCTAAACAATGAAAACACATGCAAAAAACATATACAAAATATGTATCAAAAACAATAAAAAGTGGAAGAAATTCAACAGATATATTAACTAAGTGATATTGTTTGAATTGCAGCTCAAACTAAATATTACATAAAATCATATATTTTGAATTTTGTAACACATTTTTATAAAAATAAATATTCCATTATGATTATATTGTTAAAACTAATCGAATTCTATTATGACAAGCATGTTTGCTAAATATCATGATTATAAAATAAAATCATGAACATAATAAATAAAGACAAGATTTCAAAAGACAAAGATTTGATAAAAGATAATATTAAGAAGCCATTGCATTCTTATTTTATCAGTGGCATGTTTTATAGACTCTTTAGTTTTTTCGATGTATCTAATTTTTTTCAATAGAAAAGTATAAAAATTAAGAAATTAAATTAAAGTACGTTAACCTATTGCTTAAAAGTATACGAAAAAAAAAAGAAAAAAAAAAAGAATTTTAACTGCTTCAAAACTAATTTTGACAAAATTGGTTTAAAAAACCATAGTCACTAAAAAACGTTATATTACAATATAATAAAGCTTAGATATGTTCATTTTGATACTATTTACTTTTTATTTAATTAAATCTTCTATACTTTGTTAAAAGCCAGTGTCAAAATTTTAATTTTCCGCAAGCCTGTTTTTACAAAATGATACGGCAAAGACCTTAATAAAGTCATGACTTTTTTTGTTGGTGTCAATTTTCTTTCATATAACGCGTTAAAAATTGCTTTTTTAATAAACGATTAAAATAAATACAAGTCTTCTTCAAAATTAATTCAGTTTGGTAACGATTTTTAGAACGATCGTGTTTATTACGGAATTAAAAATATTGTTCGTATGGATTTTAACGCGAAAATAACACTTTTTATAAGTATCCGAATAACTCAAGGAAAACATACCGAAAATATTATAAATAGCGTAAAGGTTATGGAAACGGATATGGAAAATAATATCAATACCGTAAAGGTTACCGTAACGGATATGGAAATTGATGAAGATATTTTAAAAATCGAAAAAGACTTCGTAAATATGGACTTGGATGAAATAAGCCAAATAGAAGACATGGATGTAGAGTGACTTAACAACAAAAAAAAACATTTAACAACATGGTGAATCAGAAAATGGCGTTTGTGGAAGATTTTTTAAAAAAAGAAGAACTTCAAAATAAATGTATATAGGTTTTTTTTAAATAGTTTTTTTTTATTGATTATTAGAATATATTAAAAATAGTTGTTTTTATCAGCACTTGCAATCATAACACCAGACATTAAGAATAAGAGGGTACCTAGTTAACCATTCCGACTGGGTCTAAGCTGGGATGGACCTGGGATTACTAGGATTGGGTTCGGGCTCAGAATCGATTAGGGTGTCAGATGGGTCTCATATGGTGTAAAGGTATTGCCGCAAATTGAATCTGGGTTTCAACAAGGATTTTCATGGAACTTCCGTGAAAGGTTTAAAGCTGGTTTGAAGGCGGGACGCGTGTGGTATAATGGTAGCGCGTTTTCTGTAAAATAAAATCTCACATTCGCCTATATCATCACATCCACCATAGAAAAACTGAAAACGAGAATGCGCTTTCAAGTTATTGGACTTAGAAACGTGCGAAAAATTATTATTGCGATTAGCTTTTCATTTTTATGCTGGATCAGAGTGGATGCAGTAACTTAAGAGTTGTATTTACAATAGTTTAGTTAACTGATCTTTCTTTTCGCTCCTTGAGTTCTTGTTGTTGTTGTAATTTTTATTTTTTTATATTATGTATTTCTTTTTTTGTAGTTTTTGGCATTTTGTATTTCTCGCTCAGTTTGGTCAACTACTAATCAATTTCTGATGGCAAGTTATGGCAAATTGTCTCTGACCGATTTTAATACGAGAGCGGAATTCTTTATGAGTTTTCCCTTCGGTACGATCTCGATATAGGTCGTAATAGGCTGGAGGATAATATTTCGTTACGATAAAGCGAATAAGTTCAGCTACATGCTTTTCTCTTCTCTTTTTTAAAGAGTCCAGTTTTAATTTAGTAAGTAGACCACTACTTAGGACAAAAGGTTCTATAGAATTTCTTATAAACTTTTGAAACATATGGCCTATAGAAATTCTATAGAATTCTAAAAAACTTTTATAAAACCTCTGTTACTTATTAAAAAATTCCTTAACAACTTTTTTTTTTTTTAACTAAAAAGACTTTTATAGCAATTTCAAAAGAAACTGTTAGACATTCTATAGACATTCTACAGAAATTCTATGGAATTTCTACAGACCATATGTTTCAAAAGTTTATATAAATTCTATAGAACTTTTTTTCCTAAGTAGTGGCCGAATGAGCATCTCGATTTGCTCCGCAAATAAATCGCGAAGCAATTTTTGAAATATGTCTAGTTTCTTTAACTGTGATGGTGATGCAGATAAGAGAATTACACTTTAATACCCAAGCTGAGATCTTACTAATGATATACACGGTAATCTCAGAAGGTCCCGAGGTAGGTACCGACTAGCTCTTGAAAGGACTCCAAAGACATTTTTTTTAACATTATTTATATGATGACCAAAGGTAAGATGCCAATCAAGGATTACTCCTAATAATTTAACTGATTTGACTGGATTGATTCTACAAAGCCGTCTACTACAATGAGTAAATTATCCGGAAGTTTCTTTCATTCTTCTTAAATATTTTAAACTGTGTCTGTGACAAATTTATCATGAGCCTATGAGACCGTGCAGAAGTCTTTGGTTTTATAGAAAAGCAACGAGGTTCATTAAAAACGTTTTATTAATAATATACTTCAAATGAAGTTAGCATTAAATGGTAATATAATTTAAATTCATACCTATAAAACTTTATTCCTGATATTTTGCGTGATAACAGTGTAAAAGATTACAAATGAACGTTGTGATATTCTAGATACCAAACACAAATAATTTGCAATATTTTTAAAATCAATTATGGAGATGCAAAACTCTAAAAGCCTGCAGGAGGATGAAGTGGTTTTTCCAGCAAGAATTCTAGCTCTATTTTACGATATGTGTATATAGATTACACAGGTATTATAGATAACAAATACAAATAGTTTGCAATAATCTAAATGTCTTACAAAATTGCGCTTCACCTTCGGAAAGATGGGTTAATGAGAAGCTATTCATTTTTTCAAAAGAAAATGACTTGAAGCTTAAATCTAAAACATAATTACAAAAACTTGTTTAAGTTATTTGAATGAGTTCGAAAACGATCAAACATTAAATAAAATGATTTAGCCTCCCCATTCACAAGATCTCTCTCCGATCGAGGATTGCGTTATCGCGTTATAAGTATAACAAAACTAAAATCAGGAAACCGGGAAGCGGTGGAAAAGCCTGATTTACTGATAAAAATAATAAATTTGTCTAATAGATTTATCAATAGGTTTAACTCAAACACAACATGATTTATCTACAAAGTTTCGATTCAGAAGATCTAAACAAAGTAAATAAAGTATTGTTCATAATTTAACTTGAAGTAATACTAGCTGTGCAGACCCGTAATACCATAAGTTATGGCTTATCTGTTTCACACCTACCATTTAATCAGGATGTCTGCCTACTTTATGTTCTATTTTCATGATCATCGAGTTCTTTTCCCTGATTATAGTTACGAAAACTTTGCTTTAAAATAAAATAGATTTCAACTCTCTTAAGAAACACTTTTCAGTTGCAAATATAAAGATATCAATAAACTCTGCCTTAAAATCTATGGAGTGGAGGTTATAAAGCAATGACTCTTTTTATTTTACATTATTTGAATAAGAAGTTCTTACCTTAATTGAAATGAATTCGTTTACTTTTCGTAAACTGTTGACTAATGATTAATATAGTAAAATTCAAATCATGAAAACTTACTATATCAAAACCATATTTCAACAGTAGAAAAACTAAAAGAAAACAAATTAAAAATTAGAAATAAACTTCGACATCTTTTTGTTTAAACTATATAAGATATCCTTACCACTTTACAGTAACAAAGGTAAAACTAGTATAAAAATGAATATAATAAAAATAGCTTACATTTGCAAGTCAAAAAAGTAATTGAAAACCAATGTAAAATAAAGAGAGAAACATGGGATTAAAAGAAATAATTGAGAGTTTTTTTTACAATGGAAAAAAAAACTTTTGAATTTTTTTCGAGTAGAGAAGTTGGAGCTGTATTTCAATATTGAAAATTTTTTTTTTCTTGCTTCACTCATATTTGGTGAGAACAAAATATGTAAATTGACGAGTAATTAAAAAAAATAACAAGTGGTAACAGTGGATATAGATAATACTTTAATAACTAAACTTCTTACTGGAAAATGACATGAATACTGCAGTTGATAAACCATTGGTTGGAACAAAATGACACAAAAACATTTAAAAGGACAACTTCAATGACATGAAATTCACAAGTTCACTTTGCAGAGTGAAAACAGGAGTGGGTTCTAAAGCATTGACATGCGGAAATCTCAGAGAATATCTTGTCGATATCTCAAGATATCGAGACTTGGTAGATAAACAAATATGACAGCTCATTTGAGCAGCAACCATGATAACATTTGTAAATTAAAAAATTTATGCAACTTTGCCATTAAAGGATAGAGGCTGAAGATTGGCACGTTTTTGTCAAGATAAAAATGATAGTTATTAAAAGAAACAGTCTAAATATGACAGTTATCCAATACCTTATAATGACGAATAAGAGATTTATATTGGTAAAGAATGGAATCATTAGTAAAAGTAAATTAGTAAAAGGTAAAGTAAACTGAGCTGATGGTTATCTACGAAATTATCTACAAATATCAATCAAAAGAAAACTGTTAAATGAGATTTTAATTTTATAAAATTAAAATCTCATTTAATATTCATTAACGATAGTTTATATAATATTTAATCTGTGTCTTTCTGATTAAGGAGAACACATTCCCAATATAATACAGATGTCTTTTGAATGTTTCACGCTAATCTAAAAGAATCTATTTTAATTTGACTACAAATGTCCTTTATAACAGATGTCATCATGGGGGTACTTGGACCCAAATTTGAGACATGTTTGATGTTTGTGGTTCTCTCCCATATCTAAGTTATTAATAGGCTTAGGTATTAGCAATGATGATTGTAGAGAGAAAAATATTTTGGGGAGCTTCAGTCCCCTTTTTTTGAGTGGTTAAGGTTGCATTCAAGTAGCTACTGTTGTGGGGCTACTTGAACCCATAGTGTGAAAAGTATATAACCTTTTGAGGTTTCCAGCAAATTTCTCAGATAGCTGATGATGTCTTTTAATAAAGGATTTTACTTATTCACACCTGGGAAATTTTCATTGAACATCACCCTCCAGTCGATCCAGATAGGATTTCAAAATATGTTGAAAAAAATCAAATGAGGTCAGTAGGTAGCCAAAAGATGAAACCATATTCAAAGGATCACACAATCTTCTCCAAACGTGAAGAAAAATTCTTAAATGTTCTTCAGCAAATCGTTGACTCATTGCTCCATATTCAATATTATTACAGGCTTGCTCTAAATTTTGATCTGTATAGTCTTTGTAAGCTCTAGATCCCAATTTCCTTTTATACTTGCGAACCATTTTGGTAGAACCAGTTATGATAGTACGTAGTATACATAAAAATGTGTTTAATAATAGCTTTAACCAACCATCAATATTATTTAGGTATACATTTTATAACCTAACAGATAATAAAATCATGGTTATTGCAACAGATATATCAGCTCCTTTTAAATATACTATTACACTTGGGGTTTAACGTTAAAAACATAAACTGCTACAATGACATCTGGGTTCAAGTAGCCCCAATTTTGCACTTTAAACATAAATACAAAACTTTTTAATAAAATAACAAAAACAAGACAGTTATAAATTATTATAACTGATACATTTTGCAGCAACTGATACTTCTTTTAAGAAATGTTGTCAAATAATTTTTATCTTTGTTGGTCTGAAATGAATGTCTGAACAGACAAAAGTTTTACACAAAATAGCTACCATTATTGTAGTTTCCATCACAAGAATTATATTGTTAATCACTTCTTGCAAAAAAAAACTAACTTTTTTCTCTTTTTTTAATGTTACTTAATTCAAGTAAGTGTATAATTAACTTATTTACTTTCTCACCAAAAACTTTTATAAAAAATAAACAAACAAAAAAACATTTTTTTTTGGCGGTTTAAGTAACTCTGGGTAGCTTATGTAGCCCCAGATGACAGTATTCATAATAACATGCCTTTTATTTTATTAATCAGTTTCACTCCCAATAAAACTGCAGCAGCCACTATTATGTTTGGATTTACTAAATTTTTTTAGAATTTAGATTTAGAAAACAAAGAATAGAGATAAAGAGCAAGGAAAAGTTGTAGGTCGAATGAGTCAGGAAAACATGAGATGTCTCATGAGATATTATATCTCTACATATATATCTCTAATCTTAATTCTCTATATATCTCTTATATATCTTATATATCTATATTCTGTGAAAAAGTGAGATGATTCTGTATACATCTCCAAAGATGAGAGAGAAAATGGCAAGCATGATAAAGAGAAGCAACCTTAGCAGATGCTAATTCGCCAATCGATTGTATATATGGTTTCTGCCAAAGGTCAGTAATAAACAATAATCCAAGAAAACATAAGGAAGAGGACTCAGTGAGAGGGTTTCCATTCATTAAGATAGGAATGTCGACAGTACTGCGATAGTTGTTTACAGTAAACAACTGAGTTTTGTTGGAGTTAAAACTTACATGCCACTGTGAGCCCCAAACTGTTACAGAAGTTAGACCAGGTTCAAGATCAGCTGCCTGTTCTAAGCGATTAAAAAGAGAAGACTTTTTGTCGGGACGGGAGTATAATGTTTAGCAAAAATCGTCAGCAAAAAGAGCTACTTTAGATGTAAGGTTGTCGGAAAGATCATCAATGTAGATTAGAAACAAAACAGGACCAAGGAGAAAACCTTAAGGTACTCCAGAAGTTACTGGAATCAAAGAAGAGTGTTGGCCTTCAGGTATGACTATAATAAAGCGGTTAGAAAGAAACGATTTGATAATCTCAAAAACTTGCCCAGATAAACCATTTGAAAGAAGATTATGGAGAAGACTAGCATGTTAAACTTTGTTGAAAACCTTAGATATGTCATAGCCCTAGCCTCTCTGCCTCTATCTAATGCACAATAAAATCTTTCAGTCACAGGAGTTACTAACTGATTCAGTCACAGGAGTTATTACTGACAGTAATTTATTTAAAGTAGTTACTTAGAGTAGAAGTTATTTGCCTCAAGATGGGGTGTGAGAAATTTGTTTATCCCAGGAGTTTTTGAAAATTGATGCCAAACAATAGATGCCATTTTCCAGTAGGCAGAAAAATAAGACTCAGTCAAGCACTTATTAAATAGTTTAGAGAGAATTGAGGAGAGTTCTGGACAACTATTTTGTAAGTCTATGACAGGAAATTTGTCAAAACAAAAGCCTTAGAAGAGTTTAATCGAGACTATAGCAACAGAAGCTGGAGTGATTTGAATGTCTAACAATAGGTTAACCTGTGAAATAAATTGAAATGGAAGGAAGAGAATGCTCATAAGATTTGAGAGTCAAATTAGAAGAAAAGTTCTTTGCAAATAGCTCTGCCTTATCTTTGGGAGAGGTAACAAGATCAGTCCCATTAAATGAGAGATATATTGCTAGACCTACCTTTGTTAATGATGCTGTTGAAGATTTTCCAAAAGTCTCTAGAGCCTAACACCTGAAATAAGACACAAGATTTAGTTAACTCAGAGTAATGGGGCTTAGCATCTGACAGCACTTTGTTCTCAAGAGAGTTGCTTTTTACAAAAAGACG
The DNA here is from genome assembly GCF_038396675.1 of Hydra vulgaris. NCBI lineage: Eukaryota > Metazoa > Cnidaria > Hydrozoa > Anthoathecata > Hydridae > Hydra > Hydra vulgaris. Next base: position 16,923,011 of record NC_088930.1, read on the forward strand.
AAAAAAATGATTACTATTAGATATAGCAGCTGCACAAGAAGGTGAAAACCATGGAGTAGAATGAGGTTTGGCTTGGAAATAAAGAAATTTTTCTTGGCAAAAATTGTTTAATAAATAAAATTAGATTTCAATACCATCAAAGTAAATTAAAATGTTTAGTTGTTTCTAACTTTACCATTAATCAATTCAGCTTTTTCAAATTTTGTATAACATAGTTAAGCCAAAAACAAAAAAATAAAAAAGTACTTAATTATTTTAATTTTAAAATGTATTTAGTATTTTATTTATCACCTGATGCATTACTCTTACACAAACAAAATCTTCATAACTAAAGGCATTCTAACTTTACGACATTTTAAATTTAGAAGAAACTTTATCATTTAACCACTAAGTCCTAATTAAAAAAATTCATTTAAAAAAAAGATTTTACCGAGGTGTATGGTGTATGAGCTAGCAGGTTCAGAAAACTTCAGCAGCTCATGGCTGAGCAGGTACATCACAAACACGACTCTTTAAATAAAGAGAAAAAACTTTTCTCTTTTATAATGATTGTGTCAGCTGAATTTAGAAATTATGAAATCGATTCAATTAAAAAGTCATGCACACTATCTGGCCTTCTCTTACTAGTAAACATGGAAATTATAAAAACATTTTAAATTTTTATAAATACAACTTAAATATTCTAATACCAGCAAAAACTGAACCCCAGCTGATTTGAAAAATGATAAAAATCTGAAATTTCAAACATGCATTTTATGATGCCCTAAGGTAAATGAAAATATGAGGTGGTGCCTTTCTTCGTTTTTAGTAAATTCAATAACTCTCCAATAACTTCCAACTCTAATAGTAGTTTCATGCAGCCTAGTTGGAAGCGAAGACGTTGAAAAAAAAGTTCAAAAAAAGAAAAATTGGGATACTAAATTTGCAAACTGTTTGCAAATGTAAGATCAAAATCAAAATTTTCATTATTAACATCATCATCAAAAATGCATTTTATTCAGTAAAGTTACAATAAAAAACCTTACCAGTAGCAGTGTAAGATTAATCCAAAAAAGAAATAAAATGAAAAAGACATGTGCAAACTTAAAGAGTTTTCTAATCATTTTGCAAAGTTATAAAAAAAACTTTATGAGGACTTTTAGATGCAGATGTAACTTAAAAGTAAAACAATAATAGGTAGGCTCAATCAAGAAACAATAATAAGTATGCCTAAACCCGACCTTGACGGAATGATAAGGTCGGATTTAAGCGTTATGTTTTTTATTTGAAATGAACGTTATTAAAACTATTATCCTTATTATCTTTTTAAACGCTTTATTAAAGTTACCCAAAACGCTTTTAAATTAAGTATCAAATTACAACTAACGATTGTTTAATAAATGAACAAATTTTATCGAATTTATTAAAAAGTGTTGTATATAAAATATTTTCAATTTGTATAAACATTTATTTTTTCAAAAAAGTTGCACAAAAAAAAATTGTTCGAAAAAATGACGTTGTCTTTTCAAAACAATAATTTTTAATAATTTCATGCTCTAATTAGTAAGTCAAGTTAAGAAAACATTTTTTCGACTTTTTTATTCGAAAAGAAAATAGGTAGAAATAAATAAAATGCGCCTGCAATTTAAATAAAATACACTGCCAACAAGCATTTTAATTTATTTTTAATTTCAGCATTACAACCTTATTAATAAGCGCTTCAAGTACTGAATTTAAAAATTATTATAAAAGATTTAAACTCGTTCATTCCTATAGAAAAGAAACAATAAAAAAAAAATATTTTTAAAAAATAAAATGTTTGTTTAAAAGATTTTAAAAAATGTAAGTTTAATTACAAAAAATAATCGGAAAAAACTTTTCCATTAATCAAAAAAATACATTCTTATATAAGTAAATAAAGTTATTTTATGTTCTTGTATAATTCACATCAAATGTATTAAAGCTAGTAGTCACAAAAGGTTTCCAACTTTTTCATAAATTAAAGTAACTTAAAAAAAAATTCTTTCTAAAAATAATGCTTGAAATAACTTTTTGGAAGACATTGAAAAAATAGTTTCAAACGTTTAAATTTATCATCAAAAATACATGCCTACATAAAAAAAATTTATATACAACATTTTTTATTAATTTACACATGCCTTTATGTAAACAATCATTATATTTAACTTTTATGGTTTTATTTAGTCTTCAGGTAAAATAAAAACTCAAGAAAAGATCAACCATTAAAGCTATTCATAACGTAACGCTTTTATTTATTGCATTTAAATTGTTAAAACATCAAAATAGCCGTGGCCAAGTTGTAGAGAAAGAAAAATACTAACGCAGCCAGTTACAGAGTGCGATCGCACACCATTCCTGTCCAAGCCTGTATGAACATGTTTTGCTGTATTTTTGTTTTCAAAAATTTGTATTAACTATTTTTTTGGGTACTAGAAGAGTTTAACTCTAATTCTGCACGGAAAAACTTTTTCTAAAATTTTGTTAATAATGAATTCATTGTTGTTAAAAACCTCACTGTTGTTTGTGCATCAGGTATGCATTGAACGAATGCTGAGACTTTTTTTACTCTAATATATTGAGAGATCAGCAAAAATCTTTTTTCTTGCAACCTACCAAATTTCATGAAAACAAAAAGCACCCCCAGACACCCTACTAACACACCCAAAATGCGTACTTATTTTTGACTTGAGCTCCGCTATACACAAATAGTTGGGGGAGAGCGATATCATAACAAACATTTGAACATTAGTAATGTTTAAATGTGTATTATGGTATAAAATAATATTGAATAGTACATATAGAATACACAAAATATAAAAAATGTAAAAACAAAATTCAAAATTTTAATAAAAAATTAATATTTTATTAAAAAACCTAGATGTTGAATATATTAAAGAGTGATATAGACGCCCTTCTAACACCCTGCATACCTCTTTTATGTATCGTTATTCTCCTTTTCATGACCATTTTTTTGATACCGCGTTTTATGAACTTTGGTAAGAGTTGAAAAAATTATGACATTTTAGGTTAAGAAAAACATAAACTTAGGTAACGGTTTCTGCAACAAATCCATGTATCAAAAATTTGGTACTTAAGACGCTATAACTTTTTGTAAAAGTGTTTGCTTTTGATAATTTTTACACCTTTAAAATGCTGTTTTCGAGGTCTTATGATATATAACAATCTAGTGTTTGATTAATTAAAAGACTTTATGTCACATACCTAACAATAAGCAACAATGACAACAACAAAAAATTATCTAATAACATGAACTGTTTTAGTTTAGAAAGTAATATAATGTACAAACTTACCAGTAAACTCGGTTAACACCTATATAAATAAGGATTCCAGTTTGTTTCATAAGTTTAACACAACTGAAAGAAAAGTCAAAACAAAAAAGTTAAAAAGAACTAACAGAAAGCATAAAAATATTTGATTTATTTAACAGAAGTAACAGAAAGCATAAAAATATTTGACAAAATAAGTAAAAAAATAACAAAATACTAAAAGCAAACAGGTAAATGCTAAAGTTAACAAAACAGAAATACTGACTTTTATGATGAGTATTTTTATCTAAACAATGAAAACACATGCAAAAAACATATACAAAATATGTATCAAAAACAATAAAAAGTGGAAGAAATTCAACAGATATATTAACTAAGTGATATTGTTTGAATTGCAGCTCAAACTAAATATTACATAAATCATATATTTTGAATTTTGTAACACATTTTTATAAAAATAAATATTCCATTATGATTATATTGTTAAAACTAATCGAATTCTATTATGACAAGCATGTTTGCTAAATATCATGATTATAAAATAAAATCATGAACATAATAAATAAAGACAAGATTTCAAAAGACAAAGATTTGATAAAAGATAATATTAAAAGCCATTGCATTCTTATTTTATCAGTGGCATGTTTTATGATTTCTTTAGTTTTTTCGATGTATCTAATTTTTTTCAATAGAAAAGTATAAAAATTAAGAAATTAAATTAAAGTACGTTAACCTATTGATTAAAAGTATACTAAAAAAAAAAAGAAAAAAAAAAAAGAATTTAACTGCTTCAAAACTAATTTTGACAAAATTGGTTTAAAAAACCATAGTCACTAAAAAACGTTATATTACAATATAATAAAGCTTAGATATGTTCATTTTGATACTATTTACTTTTTATTTAATTAAATCTTCTATACTTTGTTAAAAGCCAGTGTCAAAATTTTAATTTTCCGCAAGCCTGTTTTTACAAAATGATACGGCAAAGACCTTAATAAAGTCATGACTTTTTTTGTTGGTGTCAATTTTCTTTCATATAACGCGTTAAAAATTGCTTTTTTAATAAACGATTAAAATAAATACAAGTCTTCTTCAAAATTAATTCAGTTTGGTAACGATTTTTAGAACGATCGTGTTTATTACGGAATTAAAAATATTGTTCGTATGGATTTTAACGCGAAAATAACACTTTTTATAAGTATCCGAATAACTCAAGGAAAACATACCGAAAATATTATAAATAGCGTAAAGGTTATGGAAACGGATATGGAAAATAATATCAATACCGTAAAGGTTACCGTAACGGATATGGAAATTGATGAAGATATTTTAAAAATCGAAAAAGACTTCGTAAATATGGACTTGGATGAAATAAGCCAAATAGAAGACATGGATGTAGAGTGACTTAACAACAAAAAAAAACATTTAACAACATGGTGAATCAGAAAATGGCGTTTGTGGAAGATTTTTTAAAAAAAGAAGAACTTCAAAATAAATGTATATAGGTTTTTTTTAAATAGTTTTTTTTTATTGATTATTAGAATATATTAAAAATAGTTGTTTTTATCAGCACTTGCAATCATAACACCAGACATTAAGAATAAGAGGGTACCTAGTTAACCATTCCGACTGGGTCTAAGCTGGGATGGACCTGGGATTACTAGGATTGGGTTCGGGCTCAGAATCGATTAGGGTGTCAGATGGGTCTCATATGGTGTAAAGGTATTGCCGCAAATTGAATCTGGGTTTCAACAAGGATTTTCATGGAACTTCCGTGAAAGGTTTAAAGCTGGTTTGAAGGCGGGACGCGTGTGGTATAATGGTAGCGCGTTTTCTGTAAAATAAAATCTCACATTCGCCTATATCATCACATCCACCATAGAAAAACTGAAAACGAGAATGCGCTTTCAAGTTATTGGACTTAGAAACGTGCGAAAAATTATTATTGCGATTAGCTTTTCATTTTTATGCTCGATAAGAGTGGATGCAGTAACTTAAGAGTTGTATTTACAATAGTTTAGTTAACTGATCTTTCTTTCGCTCCTTGAGTTCTTGTTGTTGTTGTAATTTTTATTTTTTTATATTATGTATTTCTTTTTTTGTAGTTTTTGGCATTTTGTATTTCTCGCTCAGTTTGGTCAACTACTAATCAATTTCTGATGGCAAGTTATGGCAAATTGTCTCTGACCGATTTTAATACGAGAGCGGAATTCTTTATGAGTTTTCCCTTCGGTACGATCTCGATATAGGTCGTAATAGGCTGGAGGATAATATTTCGTTACGATAAAGCGAATAAGTTCAGCTACATGCTTTTTTTTTTTATGCTCTTTAAGTATTGTTGTTGTTTATTTATAATTATATTTATTATTTATTTTCATTTTCCAAAGTTTTATAGAATAAGTGCATCAATGCATACATAAATTGACTAAATTAAATGTAGCCACAGTGGAGTATACTTACTCAAATAAGGATAGGCACTGTTGAGTGTAAATACATCAACAGACATAGGCATCATAGTTAGGCATTTGTGCAGTAGCGTGTACATGCATTTATTGACTTAAATAGGGATAGGTGCAGTGAAGTGTACATACATCTACTGAGGGGGCTGGTATTCTATAAAACAAAAGTAAAGTATTTTAATATTTACTTAAATTATTTTGATTTGTATAAAAAAAGTTATAGAGTTAAATTAAACAAGAGTTCTAAGTCAAATCGTCAAATTATGTAATATTAACTTACGTTTAAATACGCGTTAATGGACTTCAGCAAAAAAATTCGCCAAGGTTATTTTTACACATGAAGAGTTGACTTCTTATCGTAACCAGCGTTTTACGAATATTAACGAACATTATTCAGCAGATCATGTTTGGAATTTGGGTCTGATTCTTATTAATGGCCAATTTGCGGCTTAGGGTTGTGTAAAGTTGTTGGAAAAGAATGCTCACAATAATTTTTTGTGCATTATGACTAACGGTGCCGCAATGATGCAAAAATTTGATAGATTGCTATCTTGTGAACAAATTACATGTTTAGCCCATGTAATTTAAATTGCTATAGCGAATATATTTTATAAAATGTAAACTGTAGTAGAGGAAGAGGAATATAATAGTGAAAGTGACCTAAATCCTGAATCTGATAAAATAATCTAACTTGATCTTTGCATCAACCTTCAACTGAAATAAAAATACTTTAAAAATTGTAACGTGGTTGAACATTAGTGTAGATAGTGGCATTTGGGTTGTACATTTGGGTGCGGAACGGTAAAACAACAGGATGTTGTAAAATTGCTTTTTCCAGTCTTTTCGTTCAATGTGTACTGCTTGTATTGTTTTAGTTAGTGCTTTAATTAAAGATTCAGCTGTTAAGTTTCCCTAAAGCTATTGCACAGTTCTTTTTTTTTGAAAATTCTGTTTGTTAAAAAATATTTTTATCTCGATAGAAGAAGAATGTAGTCTTTTATTGCTAACAATAGTTTCGGTATTCCATTTATTTTGGTTGCTTTATGTAGAAAATCAAGAAGAAGACTAAAAGTACTAGGTACGATTCCCGATAACCTTAAATTTTGATCATATTTTTACATACAACATTACTAAGTAAAATTCGTTGCGTAAAGGACAAAGGTAATCAATATTAACCGTATCCCCAACTTCCCAACGCTTTAGTTGTTATTATTAGGCTGTTAGATTTTGTTTACTAAACAAGTGTTTGACAAATTGCGCAGCCTTTAATATTGCTTTACTTAATACTTATATCAAGGAAAGTAAACCCGTCGTGTGTTGTATGTGACGTGTTTTTCTGTGGTAGTGTAGTTTAGTTTTCTCTAGTCTGATGTTACTGTTATTCGCTAGATGTATAACCATAATTTCTAGCGTACCTGGAAGCGCAATACGATTTGTTTTTACGATAATGTCTGAAGTTTGATTAACTGTAAGTTCTTGGAGAAAATTACTGTAAGTAAGTAACTCTTTTTGAAACTTTTATATTTCAGAAGGATATTTTAAATGTTAGGTATTAGTGGCTATTAACTTAGTAAGTATCCGTAAAATAAAATAGGCTTTGGTTTCTCTTTGAATATCAAGTAGCGAAAAGCCGTTAGGGCATGTGTGTTCAGCTGTGAAGTTTACATACTTTTAACTGTTGTACTTTATACTATAACCCTTAGTTATCACAAGGGTCTATAGGTTGTTGACTAGGTTATTCAGATAAATTATTTTTTTCTTGGATGCATTGTATTTCAAATAATTATCCCCGCAATTATGATCTCCTACACTCAATGCAGAGTAGTACTGTAGCATTAGAGTTGTTTATCGTCTTTACAATAGCTTCGTGATTGCTGTAAATTTTGATAAGGTGTCCAAACAAGGATGTTTTGTTGTTCCCGTATATACTATAGCAAAATATTTTCTTTTCAATGTAGAGTAGCGTTGTTCAACAGCAGATAACGCTTTTGACTTATAGGATATAAGTTTAAAACCCTGTTTAGTAGTTTGTACTATGACTACAAAGACAGTACCGTAAACCGGGGTTACTTTGAACGTTTTTGAGATATTTTTACTTGCTCTTTCTTCACTATTAACAATATTTGAAATTTAACAAAATGAATATAGGGGCTAAGGTTGACTCTTACATAATTCAAATTCAAAATAATAATCAAGTAAAAGGATTTTGTATAGTAATAATTTAATTAGTCATTCAAAGATAACCCACGAATAGGTTTTTTTGACTGCGTTTTTTGTACAAGTAAAGCGTATTCAAAAATGCATTGTTTTCTTTTAAAATCTAATAAAAACAACATTCAAGATTTTATTACATGAATTTATTATTGCTAAAATAATATAATACTATTTCCAAACAAACACCTATTTGGTTTTTTGTTTTGTCTTAATAACAATACTTATCTTGGGCAGCTTTTAACTGTATCTAACAAGTGTTTTCTAGAAAAACTCTTAGGCAAAAATCTTTGGGGTTAGCGGAACAATTCTGTTGGCCTGCCTCGTTGGCCTGGCCTGCCTCGTAGGCCTGCCTCGTTGGCCTGCCTCCTTGGCCTGCCTCGTTGGCCTGCCTCGTTGGCTTGCCTCGTTGGCCTGGCCTCCCTCGTGGCCGTTGGCCTGCTTTTTTTATCTATAAGGCTGGAAAATGTAAATCATATTTTATATTGTTTTCTAACAATAATGATGAATGCTTGATCTTCTTGACTCTACTCATAGGTTAATCCTTGTGCCAGCTTGATAGTGACTATGCAACTCTTCCAGTAATCTTGTAATGAGGGCACTGCTCTAAAACTCAGTTTAATGGGTCTTTGATTATCAAACCAACTCAATGCTACCAAGTTTCTTGTGGTTGGTTACTTCTGAAGGATCAATGTTGGCAAGAATATAATGTTGAAACACTTTTTTTTTAATAAAAATACTAAGAAGGAATTAATACTTGCTGGTTGCACTGTCGTGCAACTTGTATAAACGGAAATTCTGAGATTGGAATTTAATGTTCATAGCAAATACTTTGCCTATTAAGGAAGTTGACATAGAGAAGGATGTGCTTTGTGCCCACTGTGTTTATTGTCTGTAAGATTTGACCGGCACCACCAACTTTATCTACTGAAGCTTGAGATTAAAGCTTTGGGACAACTGAAGAGCATCCCAATGTTAAAGAATTCTCAAAATAACTTATTACCATAGCGTGTCTATTTAACAATTTCTAAACAGTAATCATCTATTTATTGTTTTCTAATGCATGGTATAGTTTTCAAAATGTTTTAATTCCCCATCTTGCTCATCCATCCATTCTCAATAAGCCCCGCTTTACCCGACGCTGTTCTAAAGTAGAGTACTTACAATCCGTTTAGCGTAAAAATCATTATTTATTTTTTGAGTGTCTATGTTAAAACCATCAGTAAAGTAAATGTGCTTTTTTACATTTTGACAATCTATTTTTTTAAGTATTTTCAAATGTGTTAAAATTACCATTAGGTGGTCTGTAAAATTACCATTTGGTGGTCTGTAAAATTACCATTAGGTGGTCAGTAAAATTACCATTAGGTGGTCTGTAAGGGGTAGTTATAAAAATATATTTGAGTTTTTGGTTGATAATTTCAATTGTTAATAACTCACAATCAGCGTCATTAACACTGAGGTTTGTGATTTTGTGAATGCGAATTAAGATTAAAAATACATAAGCCCCCAGCGTAGCCGTTTTTCCTTGGTTGGCATATTGAATAAAAAGCTGGTAGAAAAAATGAAAATTTTACTCATCGCCATTTTAACACCAAGTTTCCGTTAGACTGATTACATTAAAATTACAGTTTAAGTTTTTTTTAAATCATTTTTAGGGATTCAAAATTTATAATCATACTCCTGATGTTCAAATTTAATAATGAAAAATTGAATAATGAATAACTTATAGCATCACTTCTATTTAAATAAACGGTATTATTTAGAGATAAGCTGATTCCAAATATACCAAATTCGATTCCGATTCTCAATTGCGATTCCAATTCTGTATCGACTCCTATTCTTTTGTGATTTTTATTAGTTTAATTTAACTGATAGTACATTTAAAATGATAATTTAAAGCATTGTTAATTTAATACTTACACAGAATTTAAATATAAAAACATCGAAATCTGTTATATTGGTACAGGTAAAACAGGGCTGACGACACCGGGGGTCTTGGGAGCATGCCCTCTCCGCACTTTTTATCAAAAACTTTTTTTTTGCTGAGAAATCGACCTAGAAATTGGGGAATTTTTTAAAATAAGGGAGAGTGCCCCTCTACCACCGCGGTATCGTTGGCGGAAGCATTATTTCGCTTAGAAGTGATTTCAACTATCCTCCACGTTCACCAGATTTAACAGGGCCAGATTGTTTTCTTTAAAGTTATTTTAAAGAAAGGTATACGTAAATAAGTGATCGTACCACAGCTAAAACAAAACATTCGCGATGAAATTCAAGTCGTAATACTAGAAATTTTACAAAAAGTTATGCAAAATGTACTAGATAGAGCACTAATGTGCGAAGCCAATAAAGACCACCGTGATATAATTTTTCACACTTAAGCCCAACCCATTTTCCATTAACATACTGTATAACAAAAAAATAATAATAATTAACCATAAAATAAAACTGTTATTTCACATTCAAACCATATCGGTAGTTTTGCGTCACCCTGTAGTATTGTTGCAAAAGTATATATAGATTCGTTCTCGCTGTTTCCGATACGACGATGCAAAGATTCACAAAGAGATTCATTGAAATTTCCTTAGTCTTTGATGCAATTGATTGACATGTTAACTGAACAAAGAGAATCGCATCTTTTTTATCAATTAAATAGTTCAGCTTGTGATAGGTGTTACTCCATCTAGCCGACTCAACTTGAATGATGCTGTGTTTAGGAAGTCCCAAAATCTCCAGAGATTGTCTCAAAAGTTTGTACCACTTAACCGAATGTTTAAAGTGTCCTACTATTCTTCTACATGTAGTAGAAATGCGTTCATTGTCGAGGCAGCCGTTTTTTACAACTAACTGAAGTTGTCTCTTACTACTGTATTGAATTAGTAGTCCCTAACGCTCAAGTGATTCATTTATAAATGTAACAAGATTAGCAGCAGTGTGGGACTAGTAAGGAAAAGGTACCAAGTCAAGACAAATCTGAATTTGTTTCATATCTTCTGTGAGAAAATGTGCTATTAGGCTCATGTAATCAACATTAGCTGTGGAGCTCCACATGTTGGCGGTTATACTAACATGATCAGTTTTCTTTGCCAAGAAACAAATTTTACTTGATACTTTCTGATAAATGTTAGGAACTTCAATAGTCGAGAAGCATTTTCTGTTTGGTATCGTATACCTTGCTCAAAAGTAAATATCGTATACCTTGCTCCAAAAATTGTAGTAAGAGTTTTTGGAGCAAGGTATACGATACCAAGCAGAAAATAACCTGGATATAATTTTTCTTTTTCAAAAGTTGCATATTGCAGAGTTGGTGTCATTTAAATTAATTGCAAATTAGTCCCATACTTCGCTTTTCTTATTTTTCGGCATGATAACAAAACTATATATATGTATATTCCGAAATAAAAACAGCATTTATAATAATAAAAAAATAATAATAATTATAACAATAATTATAACAAAACAAAGTAAATAAGATTTTTATAATAGTACTTATTGTCGGTTCAAATATCAATTGAAAGTTTGTGGCAGTATTTTGCGTATTTGCATAACCATGAGCGAGATCTCGTCTCGTTCTCGTTTCTCGTGAAAAATGGGACTTCTCGTGAGAAACGAGAAATAGAAAATTCTCGCGAGAAGTAGAACGAGACTTAAATATTATATTATTTTTCAAATTAAAAATTATTATAATTTACAAAATGCTTAATAATTTGTTTTTTTAATTAATTAATATTTTGACTCCGTGATTTTAATAAATCTAATTAAAAATTTAATTTGTTTTTGACAAAAACAAATTAAATTTTTAATTGGATTTATTATTGACAATGGAAATCAATTGAAGGAGCAGTAGAAATTTTGGCACCACTTAAAAAAGGTGTCTTGTATGCAAAAAACTTGAAAAGCTGCATTGAGAAAAGATTTCCTCTTTGTCACACTGGAAACTTATTGAGTGCTGCAGCAAACTACTTAAATCCTGCTTTAAAAGGACTTCACTTGAAGCTCTTCAAAAAATTTCAAACAACAAAAAAATGGTTAGCCTCACAGGTTAAGGATAATGTCGAGTGCCAACCTGTTGCCAGAGTCCTTTCAGCAGATTTGTCTCCTAATTCAAAACTGAAGCGCAAGTTAAACGTCGGACTTGAAACACAAGAGCCAACATCTGAACTGAATCCTATTTTGAGCGAAATGTGCCAGTATGAATATCTCCCTGATGCCAAAAAAGACTTTCCGATTCTTGATTGGTGGAAATTGCATTCAAATACATTGCCAGAACTCTCTTCATTAGCTAGACAAATTTTAGCTATTCCAGCAAGTTCAACTAAATCAGAGAGAGTTTTTAGCTCAGGTGGAAATGTCGTCCAATCATCTAGACACAACTTACACCCAGAAAAAGTAGAACAAATCATCAGAGAAAACATTGTCTTGCTGGAAAAGTTTGGTAAAAAAATTCTGAATTAATATTTGAAAAAGTTGTTTACATTTGACAAATGTCATTAATTGTCATTAATAAACTTATTTAAAGACTTTAAGGTCTTTAATATAATAATGTCTACTTTCGTAAATTATGAGATGTAGTATTAACATAATTATGAAAAACCAATGATTAAGGTTAATAAATATACTTTTGGTAAATAAAACATACTTAAGTGCCTAACTTAAGTATGTTGTTGTTTTTATCACATTAGAATGTTTAGGAAAATGTTAAAACAACCACCGGTTTGGGTGTAAACTTTATATAATCATAACCTTTGAACTTTGAATTCTAAACCTGTCGATCTAAATTTTGTTTAAGAAAATAAAAATTAAGTGACTAATTTGTTGCCCTCACATTTGGGGTAGGGATGGTAAACGTTTTAGGGTATTTTTTTCTCTAGGTTCCATCACCACAAGTTTCATTTCTTAATCTTCGGAGCTCCTAAATCTGCAGGACATGGGGTTGTAGCCCCCATAATCCAGAACTGGTTTAAAATTTCCCTCCTTAGTTTTTTAATAATAAAAACTTTTACGCAAAAAGTCTGTAAAAAGAACTAACAATTATGCCAATTACGCCTTTCAATTAGTCTACTCTTTCCGAGTCTCCCATGGCTATATGCACCTTCTCACTGCCATGTTTCAGATTTGCCTAAGTTTTAGAATTTACTTTTTTGAATTACTGTTGTACAAGATCCTGTCAAAGTTACTTGTGGAATATAAGTAAATTTACTTACTTTATATAAATTACTTTTAATTTACTTTACAAATTATATAACATGTAAGCTTATGCAATTTAAAATTTATTTTATATAACTTATTTTTAATAAAGATTTGTTATTACAATAAAAATAAAAAATTCCTATTTAAAAAATACTATTTTAATTGTAAATTTAATTTACATTTGGTAGCATATTACTTTTTCCATGCTTTATATAAGGTTACTTTCTATATATGTTTGTGTGCCACAAAATTTGAAATCAATTTTTGAAAGCTTTTTTCTCAACCAATTTTGCTCAAATTTTGGACACTTAATCATTTTTGATGACAATACAAGGAATTGGAAAAATTTGACCAAAAAAAGTTAATTAAGTTAACAAAAATTTAATTTGTATTTTCCCATACATTTTATATATTTGATATGAATTGCGTATTACGTCACAAAAATCATTGATTTGCAAATTATTTGCAGTTTCGAAGACGTTAAAACGCAGCGATTCAAAACCTATTGTTTTTTAAGTCTTAAGTTATTAAGTTAAAAAACAAAAATTTAGTAAAAACAGTAATTTTTAAATTAAAAAAAAAAAAAAAACAGTAATTTTTCCTTCTACAAAAGATAACAAAAAAAGAATTTCTAGGCCCAATAGAATTCTGCTTGCATAAAGCATGGATTTGAAAAAATAGTTCTTTTTTGATTTACTAGTATGTAATATACTTTCATATGCAAGTTTTATTTAATATAATTTTTTTTTTAATTAATTACTTTTATTGGTAAATGTAAATTACAGTTTGAGGAACTTTTATATTATGTAATTTTCAAAAGTAATTAACTTTTAAATATAACAGTAAACAACTTTGTCACGTGACTTACTTTTACATGTAAAAGTAATTACTTTCTGCTGTCATCTTCTTTTACATAACTTACTTTTGAAAGTAATAAAACTTACATCATAGAGAAAAAAGTCGTTTCAAAAAAATTAATTACTGATACGGAAATGTAAATTTACATTAAACGTTTAAAATTACTTACGTAATTTACCTTTTGATAAAAAATTAACTTACTCGCGTAAGTAAAAAAAATTAGTAAAAGAGCCATCCCTAGTTATAATTATTCAACAGAACGAATATTATGTTTTGCATTGAAAATGTGATTAAAATAAAAATATGAATTCATTAAAAACTAATTTTGTTGTGAAAATTATCAATGATCACCAAAAAAACAAAACATATACGTGTTCTAAATTTCAACAATCAAGTGTAAGCGGTAGGTAAGTTATTTAGCCAAGGAAAATTATATTACTATAATAAAAATAATAATAGTCGAAATACGTATTAAAATCGATAATAAAACAGTCGGTTTAGAGTGCAATCTATCTGAGATGTTAAATAGGTAAGTAATAACTAAATTTGAAAAAAAAACAATAAAATAAAGATAATAATAAATGAAAATAAAAGCTGAACATTTAGGCTTATTTTATATTCAATGTAAATATCTGCGTGCAAAATTGTATAAATATCTGTGTCCAAAAGGAAAAGGAGATAAGTCATGAAATGTCACTTTACAGCAGAAGCAATATAAAATTGGTGCAGCTGCAACTTTTTATGGAAAGTAAGATTTTAAGCCTTGTATAATGACTCGAGTGCTCATTTTTTGTGGAGATATTTAAAGTTTAAACTTATTTCCTTGATACTTAATAATATTATTGTTCGAATAATGTATTACTCATTTTTAACCTTTTTTGACTCAACTCCCTTTTCCTTTTGCACACAGATATGTAAAAGCAAAAGTTTTTGGTAAATTAACAAAATTGTCGGCGATTTTAGAAAGTTAAACGTAGCTTAGATTAAATGTGTTGAAAGATACAAATAGCGCTTGTGTTCGAAAAACTATATTAAAATTTGTAATTCTTATTTGTTGCTAAATATAGAAAAATTTTCGTTTTTTATTACACTATGGACTAAATTGTAAGTTCTCTGTCGAACGGCAATGGACTAAAAAAGGAGGAAACGAAATCTTCTGAAACCTCATCTAAAGACTTGTGCTGCCATTTTGGAGAATTATCACGGTCTACCAACACAGAGCGAATTCCCTCAAAGAAATCGCGTCCTTCCTAGAAATAATATACACATTAATGTTACAACAATTAAGCACGCATTTAGATGACTTATACTTACTTATACACCCGGGTACTCACCTGTTGATTACTGCTCGGGTACCATTATTAAATGACGGGTAACCGTTATTTAATAAGTTTAAATTTAATTTTTATTTATTTTTAAATTTTAAAACCGTTATTCATACTATAACAGTTTAACAATATTAATTTGGCGTGTGAAAGAAGATCTCGAAGATGTTGTTAAAAATGTCAATGGTTACGATTTCTTCATCACCATCAAAATTTCTAAAAACATTCAATATATATAACGTTTGAAAAGTTATTTGAGTTTCTCATTCAACTACATTCCTTAATGATTACTATTATTACTCTTATGTAAAATGTTTCCTGGAACAACTTTAAAACCCGTTAAAAAATTTTTTTAACGGGTACCCGCCCGTTCGTTCGACGAGTACCCGGGCAGGCGTTTTCGCGTTTTTCGACAGTCCTAGTAATACTATATAAATAAGAAAATAAACATTCTATAAAGATTTTAATTAATTCCTCATTACGCCAAAATAAAAATTTTTTTTTAAATTATCGCAAGGTAGTGGTAACTGGATAAAAATATAATTATAAAACGTTATATTTATATAAATTTTATAATATAATATTTTATGATATAACTTTTTATAAAAATTATAAAAAGTTATATCTTAAAAAAAAAACAATGGTGACAAAAAAAAAGTATTAATTTGAACAATCAGCTATTAGTTAAGGAACTAAATTTTAAAAAGTGCAAAATTTCTAAAAAACAAACCATAAATCTTTGAGAAATACGATACTCCATTTTAAGAACATCATTTAAACTTAACGCTGCTCCTTTTTCGATTTGTTTCATTGTGACTTTCAAAGATAACGGACTCTATAAAAACAACATAAACTTTTAAATATTTTATAAAACAGATTCTATAAATACAATACTAAACAGACTTTATAAAAGCAAAATAGACTTTTTGAATAAATCAAAGTACCAAACAAAGTTGTTAAACTTACCAATTTTTTAAGAACCTAAAGAAAAAATATTTTAAAATGAAAGAATGGCAATATACTTACTTTAAAAAAAAACATATTTAAAAAAAATAATAAAAAACCTAAAAATTCATTATGTTTCATACTCATATTGTCAATGTTAAAACATTAAAAAAGACATACTATTTTAACTATTGTATTTAAGTGTTTAGAAATGTTTATTTCAGCTTCTGTTACTCCTGTTTTGATTTTTATCTACTGATCTCAAATAATGATTATAACATTAACACACTCATATACATTCTACTTAAAACATGCATTCAACATTGACACTATCAGACATCCTACATTGACACTATCAGACATTGACACAATTATGATCGTGCTTATATATAGACATCTTGAAAAACTAGTCTTAGATAATTTTAAGTTCTAAAGACAAGGTTATTTAGAACACAGATCTTGTTAGGGTAGTAGGTCTAGCACAAAATAGTGCTAGTGCAACAATTATTTGTTCCTGTACGAAACATTATTAGATATCTCCAATTAAACCAAGCTGAAAGCTTTATATTGAACTTCAACATGATTCAGAATTATTAAAGTAATGTCAAACAAGTGTTTGATCAATTTCAAGCAGCAAAAATGAAAGAATATGATTATAGGAAATAATTAAAATAAATTAACGAGGAACAATATAGCTTTTGTGTATACAAGTATAAAAAAGAACTTCGGAATGCACATTTCAAATAACTTGGAATGGAAGCGCAATGTAAATAATGCAGTAAAATAAATGCTTAGAAAAAAGATGACAAAACTCTTACCCATAGTTTTAATCAGTTAAAAAAATGGAATATTTGTTTAAAATACTAACGTTCAACTTTATTATTTTTGTTTGCCGTAATAGAAACTCTATGTAGTTTTGGTGTCTTCACTCCTGACTGAGTATAGAGCATTTTGTTACTGTGATATATTGCATCAATATGCAAATTATCACTAATGTGTTGATACGATATACTTTGTCAATATGTAGTATCATCACTTTTGACTGAGTGTACAGCACTATTCTATTTTAAAAAGTGTTTATGAAAAACAAATTTTTTATTACCACGATTTTTGATAAATAGAAATTTTTATTACAGTTATACATATCGTAAAAAAAAACAAAAAAATATATATGCAAAAAGCCAGAGGGGAAAATGAGGAGAAAGTGCACAGATGTAAAGATTTTGTAAATTAAAGATTGCATTAACCGTAATAAGCAAGGCTATAAGGCATTTAAGACTGGATTACATCCAATAGTCAAAGAAAGAGAAGCGATTAATCAAATAAGACCGAAAAATAAAAAAATGTATAATAATCACTTTTTTGAAGAATGCTTATTAGCTAATTTTGAAATCTAAATTAACTAAATTAGATAACATGAATGCCGCTATTGTAGTATTTTTACACTTGAAGAGGAGGAAATAGTAAAAGATATCAAGAACGGAAATACGAGTTTGCAAGACATCAACAAAGCAGAGTTGATCAAACTCCTTTTTGATATCTTAAAGATAAAAGGCGACACAAATAAAAGATGCAATGAAGATCAGAAATTTATTAAGTTGTCCTCTAATGCAAAATCAGCTCTGACAAACAAGAAGTAATTCTACCAATTTTTTTTTTTTTAATGTTTGCTATATGTGATAATATTTACTTAATCAACGTTTGTTATTGCAGTGAATTTTATTTAATTTAAAAAAGAATTTTAAAGTAACTTTATAGAATATTTAAAACCATTTTTTATTGTTTCAGACTTAGTTGTTCGTTTTAGCTACGATTCCATGCAAAACACTCAAGCTTAACAGTAAAACACCAGGATTGTGTATTAGAAAATAGAGGACTTAACTGCACCCAAGAAATAACTTATTACCATTTAGAATGGTGTATGAAAGGGTGACATTGAAAGACAATTGTGTATGGAATATTGACACCAAAAGAATCTTTGATGATGAGAAGATACTCAAGTTAGTGAATTATGGTGTTGATTTAACTTCAACATGGCATATGCAGAAAAAGGTGAACAGTGCCTCAAAATGCAGCAAGAAAATAGGGAATGTGTTACAATCTAATCATTTGTCTCCTTTTTAGGTGATATTTTTACAAATCAAGTCATTTTCTTCTCAGTTGGAAAACAAGTCAGATGGTATCCCAAGCATTTGTAAAAAAAAATTCTCCTTGTTACAACATTTGAAAATGAGATGTCAGATAATGACACTAAATATAAATATTTTTTTTCATTTTTGTCAAGAATTTGAGAATAATTAAAAAAAAAAGAAAAATGAGTAGCTTCTTCAACTGCAGTGGCTTGTCAGCCTTTAAGAAGGCAAATAAAAAAAATAAAAAAGAACAAGCTAGATAATTCAAATTATACTACCAGGTAAAACCACCTTTAAAATACAAAATGTAAATAATAACATTTAGATCCTTTTAGACTTTTTTTTTGGTTTTAGACGTTTTACTTTGTAATTTTATTTATACTACCATAACAAGGACTGGTTACTTTCCTTGTTTTGCAGATCATTCTGTTTAGTAGAATACTTTTATTATTTTCTTAAGAAATTGATCAACATTAAAACATGGGGTTACTCTTTTTTTAGTATTATTATTTTGTTAAAAAATCTTTTACATTCATATATTCATATATTTAAATACTTTAAATAAAAAAATATAATATTTTCAAAAAAGCTAAAATATTTGGACAATATATAACTCCACATAATAAAATATACTATTATATAGATAAAAATATAAATAATAATAATATTATTATTATAATTTATTATTATATTATTGTAATTATTATTAATATTATTATAATATTAAAAATATAATTTTTATCCACATAATAATAAGTATAAATAACAACACAAATAAAGTTAAACTTTTTCTTAATATTTTTATTGCTGAAAAAGGTTATATAGTCGTATAATAGAATACTATCTTAACGTAACTTTATGATTTTATTTTTAAATGCTAGACATTTAAGATGAATTTTTTTTTTCCTTTTGTTTAAAAAGATTATTTTGGTTTTTGGGTAACTTTGACAGGAATGTCAAAATTACCTTAAGAGTCTGTCAAAGTTTACCCATCATGTGCAATCATTGTT
Source organism: Hydra vulgaris (assembly GCF_038396675.1). NCBI lineage: Eukaryota > Metazoa > Cnidaria > Hydrozoa > Anthoathecata > Hydridae > Hydra > Hydra vulgaris. The sequence continues at coordinate 16,942,431 of NC_088930.1, forward strand.
ATACAATTAAGTGTATATTATAATAAGTAAATAAAAGATAAATAATTAAGTTTTTATTTTTTGTAAAAAACATTTTCAACACACATTGTACAAAATTGTAAATAAGAGAAAATACAAAATTGTAAATAAGAGAAAAATTTATTTTTGGGTGTAGATTTTATTATCATATGATGCCTTGCAGGTACATAAAAAAAACCAAGTTCAACATATAAATCCTATATTCAGGAAGTCATGAAAAAAAATTATGATGTGAATGAAAATAATGAATGAAAATTCATTGTAAACGAGTTGGGCTTAACAAGATTTTGACAAGAGATGAAAATACAGTAGTTTTGCATACAATTAAGACACTTGGAGACTGAGACCTTGAAATATTTCCTCAAATATACTCTGGGCTATTAAATGTTGTGAGTATTGTACAAGATTACATAAAAAGTAGTGGTAAAGGCAACACTTTTAAGGATGGCAAGCCTGGCATTGATTGAATGCATGCATTGGTTGAAAGATGAAAAAACAAACTTAAATGTCAGATATATAGCCTTTTTTTATTAATCATGCCTATGAATGTTAACATAGTCAATAACGTTTTTGAAAAACCATTATATAAAACAGGAATGAAACAGAATTTCAAAGCAACATAGGCAATAAAGCAATAGCAATAAATTTTCTCCAAACATAAATTAATGTACCAACATAAAATGGTTGATACTTTAACTAAAACCATGTTTACAGTGCAGGTTGTTCGATAACTGTTGTGCAGGTATGTTGTTCGATAACTGTTGTGCAGGTATATTTTTCAATAACTGTTGCACAGGTATGTTGTTCGATAACTGGTCACTTTTTATTACTATACATTGTTTAAAAGTTATCCACATATACAGCAACTGGTGCAATGGCAATGTGGGCAATGCACACTACAACTGTTATCCTTTGGGGTGGGATAGGGGAATCCATCTTAAGTAGACACATTTAGATTCAAAACTTAGTGATATCTTTCAAATAAACATTTTTGTTACATTTTTAGAGCTGTTTCACAGTTTTTTATACTGTTATTTTTTTAAAACAAAATAGTAGGTTGGTGCTAATAAATATTTAAAATGTTTTCTCTATTTTTTTTGTCATAATGATAATGTTACCCTAAATAGCGCAACTAACATTTGCAGCATAAAGCATACTTCTGTTGATGTTACCCTATATAGGAGATAACACTGACAGTTGCACTCAAACAACAAAAATACTTATCAACCAATTATATTACTTAACTAAATACATTCTTTATCCGTTTAAGGCAGCAATATCATTGGTAAACACCTATAAATATTGAATCCTTTTTTGTCACAGCAAATAAACTAATAAATTCTACAAAGTTGTGTCAAATTGACAGCATTGACACTGTCAATGTTACCTCAGTCTACCTTACTAATGACTTATTTTAATTAAAAAATAAATAAAAATAAAAACAAAAAAGAGAAATAGAAAACTAACTATTAGCTATATAAATTAGACTAAGATAAATACTACTTAATAACTAATATACTTTACAAACTCACATATATAAAAGATAGACTCATACAACTAGAAGATAAAATCATAAAGGTAGAAGATAAACTCACACAGGTATTAGATAATCTCATATAAAACATTTAGCAAGATTTTGCATATAAAAAAACTAAAACTTTATACAAAAATAATACATTCATTTAACAAAAATGCTGAAACAAAACATACCTCCAATTGTTTTTTAGACCAGTTGGACTTATTTTCTTGTAAACGTAAAAATACTTCCTCTAAAGTGGGGGCTGAGAATGTACTAGAAAAAAAAATTCTTAAAAAGCAAACGGAAACAACCAACAATATTGAAAACAACACAAAGCAATAGAAACACACAGATTCTTATCTAACTTTTTTGACTTTAAATTATTTTCACTAATTATCTGTTGCCTCTTACTAATGTTGTTTTTGGTTATTACAGGTATCTTTGATAAAATATTTTTCTTTAGGAGCAACAAAGAAAACTGTTTACTCCATCTATCAAAAAAAGAAATTTTGTACCATTTACTCTGGCTAAATTGTTTTTGTCAACACCACATAGTAACATGAGGCAGTATAATAAAGAAATCATTCAGGCTAAAACAAATTTCTCACATCAATTTAACAATAAATTAGTTACCAACATATCAAAACGTGTCCTAACAGACAATTATAAAGAGCTTTTAAGTTCAGGATTAATTTTTGTTCCTTCAATTACAAATACGTCCCCTGATATTCATTTAACGGCTTTTAAAAGATTTAAAACAACCTTTCTCCAACAACTCTATTTTGGGACCGAAGAGATAACGAGACATCCATTTCATAAAAAATCAAATTGGTCTCCCCTTGACAAAAAACAAAATTGTTATAAGTTATCTTAACTTGGTAGAATGTGATATAACCGTATGTTCTTAAAAATATATAGCCAACTCCACCTATTGCGAGTTACAAAAACATTAAATCGATTAAGAAATTTCTAATCCAAACAGCACATAAAAAAACAAATGAAAAATCTATTTTTTTTTTTTCTAAATTACAATTCCTAGGTGTTTCTATTTAGGTGTTATAATTGTAAATGTAGAATGTTTTTATATATAACTTTGGTTCTTTTGAGACTCACCATGACATAACTTTTTTTCTGGCATTTGCAAAATCACGTCATGTCACAAAATTCAGACATAAGATGACCCTCCTAAACAATATTACATTTTTGAAAAATTTAACTGAGTTGCTTGTGAGAACCAATAAAAAGTTTTATGAATAGTGTCAGATCTTTTTTTGAAAGTAGAGAGTTTTTGCTGCACCCTAATAACTTACGTAACTGAAGAAGAACATCGATTTGACTAAAGATTCTGTTATTGTTTTTATATTAGTATTATTATTAAAGCACTCACTTAAAATAAAAATTGTAATGAAACTGTCAATATTAGAATTAACATTTAAAAACTCACACAAATTAAATAGTTATGTAATTTCTGTGAAAAAATGATTTAATATTTAACTTCTTTATAAATTGTAAACCAAATATTTAGTAACTTCCAGTTATTGGAAGTAACTTATTAAGTTAAAGAGTAACGATAATTTTAATTTCATAAATTTGATATATTTAATTTAAAATATATGGAGACTTGATAAACAAGACTGTAAATTCGTCTTGTTTATCAAATCAAGTCAAATATATGCTGAAATAAGGTTGTACTAATATTAAGTAAATATCAAAATATTAATTATGATGAAAATAATAATAATAATAATAATAATAATAATAATAGTAGTAATAACAATAAAAACAATAATAATAACAACAATAAAAACAGGAATAATAATAAAAATAATAAAAATAATAACAATTATAACAATAATACAACAATAATAAAATTTATAATATAATATAATAATTTAAATATAACAACAATAATAATATCTGTAAGATAAAAGAAAGAAACTTACTTCTTATTAGAAAAAGTACAGATAATAATCTGTACTTTTTCTAATAAGAAGTAAAATAAACTAGTTTTAAAGGAAGAAAACGAATTGAGAGCTTTTATTTCATAAAGAAGTTAGTTTTTTTATGTTTTAATATTTTATAGATATACGTCCATGAGTATTAGAACAGTATCTTGAGAGAGGTTTAAACTACTATTGGATCGAAGATGATAAAGAGTGTCTGCACTTTTTGTAAAGATAGTTTTAATATTTTAGAAGTTAGGTAAAGCATATTAGAATTAAAATATTTCTGGAAAAGCCTTGTTTAAAAACCCTTATCTTAAAAACCTTGTTTTGGGATAACCTAATAAGAGCTTGTTGATGAAATTGTTCTAATACTAGGCATGCATATTTCAGAAGTGAACCGAAAATAGCATGGTATACATTCATTTGTGTTTCTAAAATCTGCATTATGTTAATCAAGATTAACATAAAGACAGACATTAGCTAACAATGTCATTAGATCTGCTTAGTTTTGTTGCTAATTCTTTAAAATGGGATTAAAAAAAAGATAATCAATTTTGATACTAAGATATTTGAGTTAACAAGATTTATTTTCTGTACACTTAATCTAAAGTTTATGTGTTGATAGATTTTTGTTTGAATTGATTTTAAAATAATGAGTCAGTTATGTTAGAACTAAGAGAAAGTTTATTAGGAGTTTTTGTTTTTTTAGCGATTTGTTAATTAACATTGGAAAAATATAATTAGCTAAGTGGTAAACGGTAGCAAACTTAATCGATGTATTAAGGTCATTAATATATAGTAAGAAAAGTATTATTTTCATATTTATTAATATATATATTTAAGCATTCCATTTGCAAACCAAGGTTTAAATCTTTGGGATCAAGATTTAGATTTATATCAAAAAACTAATGTGAAATATATATATATATATATATATATATATATATATATATATATATATATATATATATATATATATACGTGTATGTGTGTGTGTATGTGTGTGTGTGTGTGTGTGTGTGTGTGTGTGTGTGTGTGTGTGTGTGTGTGTGTGTGTATATGTATATAAAATTTTTAATTATACTGATCTGTTTATGTCAGAAAACGATAACAAATATGCATATTACTATCTTTAAAAAGACTAAAATCTAAATGTTTACCTTAGATTAACACAAAATAAATATATTTGTTCATGTCAATTATACTTAAAACGTTATTATTGCTAACCCTGTTAACCAATATGACCAAATAAATATAAAGAACAAAATATAAAATTTTGAAAACAAGTAATCAAAATATACTTATCAATTGTTTCTAAATGTTGACTTAATGAGAAATTTGTATTGTAATCATCACACTAAAAAGATTAATTATAAATTAACATATTATTTGCAAATAATTAAATATATACTGTAAACTAAAGTGCACTTAGATGTATTACAAAAACATATATATCTTATTTTCATGCCACAACTCAAAACACAAACATAAAGACCCTAACTTTAACTGCCCCCTTAAAATTAAAGACACAAACTTTTTTAACTTTTTTGACGTTATTAACTACTATATTAGACTGCTCACTTTGCTTAGTAATAATTTTTTTTTAAATTCAGGATACAAACCATGTTTTATCATTTAGTGACCACTCATATACACTTTGAAAAAAAAAAAATCAGTAATGTGTACCTTTTTATGGTATGAATTTAAAATTTCTTGTATTCTGCCTGCAGGTTTATTTAATTTCAAAACTTCTTCTTCTAAATATGGAATCTAAAATTTTATTTCAAAAATAACCCAATTTAAATTAATTTTAACAATAAATTTATCAACTCTCATTATGTATCTGGGAAATTTGAAAAAATATTATTGAATCATTCTTTTATAATTAAAGTATTAAAGTCAACTTTTTACAATAAAAACCAGTTCTTGAAAATTTTTGAGAAAAACAAATTTTTTAGGGAAATAAACTTACTTCATTAGCAGTAACATAATGAGTTGCAATGCCAGCAAAATAAACATCTCTCCCTTTTAATCGATGTCCTGTAAAAATCATTAAAATCAGATTCTAATAGTACTATTTATAGCAATACATTTGAATATATTCTGCTCACCTGTAAGAGCTAAAAATAAACCAAGCTTTCCTTTTAACCTTGGCAAAAAATAGCCACCTCCAACATCAGGAAAAAAACCTTTAAAATGATTAACTTAAAATTAATTTAGTTTTAAATACAAAAAAATAAAAAGAATCGTTTAAAAATATCGGAAACCATAAACCTAATAAAAAATAAATTAAAAAAGTTGTTTATTTCAATATAATTTAAAAAAACCTATAGCAGTCTCAGGCATAGCAAACAAGGTATTTTCGGACGCTACACGATTCTTTCCATGAACTGACAAACCAACACCCTAAAAAGTTAAAACTAGCAACTCTATAATTTGTCAAATGCTGACATTAAAACTTACTAATGTAGATTAACCCATTTAAAAAAAACTAGTTTTCATTGTATTGATAATGAAGCTTATTTTTTTTGTTATTAACTTTTTATTTAGCAACATGCAGCAATAGTGGCAGAATGCTCGCTTTGTAAGCAAGAAGTACTGAGTTTGATTCCCACCACATTCCTTATAGTATAGCACTCAACTTGTTCCTTTGAGTTCCTAGAGTTAAGAGTTTAGAGAGGGTTGTAACAACAATTTAAAAGAAAAAAGAAAAAAAAGGCTGATAAAATATAGTGAACCTATTGGTTACGAGTACAGTAACATTTCAGTTCATTCGTACAAATATATTAATATTAAAATATTATTAACAAATTTATTTTCTTCTATTTAAAAATATTTAATTTGACCTATCAGCCAATTATGTAAAAATTTTCTTGCTTTCGCATAAACAAAAAAACTGTTTTTAATATATTTTTAAAATAACATGAAAAATAATTAGTTTGTAAATATATGAGTAGGTTAAAAAATGTTTACAGTTTGATTGGTTTCTAAGAGTTTTTAAAATTTCTGTAAAATCATTGCGGCGAATTGTTAGTAAGAAATAGCCTGACTTTCTTCATTCCTTAAACGTAAAATATCACAAAGTAATTGTTTCTTTGTTTGCGTCAGTATAGCAACAGATCAGAAGTTAATTACCTAAAAATATGCTATGTACGAACTTTTATGCAAATGATAATTATTTTAAAATATAGCCCATTAACCAAATTTAACTTCCAGTGATAATGTACTACTTTTGACACTAAATACTAAAATAAAATTTAAAATCTGTTCCAAACAGTAACAGATTATAACTTTTAAAAAAAGGTACAATTTTATGTCAGCAGTATTACTATTCAAAAATAACAATTTGGTTTTTTTATACTAATCAAATATACAGTTAAAAAAATACACACCAAGATTTTTCTATACTAATCAAATATACTACTGTGATCAAAAAGTAAGGTGAATTTTTTTATAAAATGAAAAATCTTTATTTATTCTTCCAAATCTGTATCGTCCCCCTCAAAATAATCCCCCCCGGCCCCAATGCCAACGTTTTTTCCAGTCTTCGAAGCATGCCGAAAAGTCCTCGGTAGGGATAGCCTTCAATGCGCGTGCCGATTCACGTTGGATCTCTTCAATGGACTCAAAACGATTTCCCCAGAGTGATCTCTTGAGCTTTGGGAACAGCCAGAAGTCACACGGTGCTAAGTCGGGCAAATACGGTGGTTGTGGAGCAACATGGGTAGAGTTTTTGGCGAAAAACTCACGAAGAACCAGTGCTGTGTGCAAAGGCGCATTATCGTGGTGCAAAATCCAAGAGTTATTGGCCCATAATTCCGGTCTCTTTTTGCGAATAGCTTCACGCAAACGTCGCATAACGCTTAAATAATATTCCTTGTTGACAGTTGGCCAGTTGGAAGGAATTCGTAGTGAACGACACCACAATAATCAAAGAAAACAGTCAACATGACCTTGATTTTTGAGCAAATTTGACGTGGTTGCTTCGGTCTCGGCTCGCCTTTTTCACGGTATTCACTCGATTGGTTGGTTGTTTCAGGGTCGTATGCGTAGACCCAAGTCTCATCGCCAGTAATAATTTGTTTGTAGACGTCTTGATAGTCAGAAAGCATTGCTTCACACGTTTTAACGCGACGCTCTTTTTCAAAGAAATTGAGAAATTTCGGCACCAAACAATAGCACTTCTTTGCTCAACAAAATTAGACATTGTGAAAATCGCCGAATGCACTTTTGGTACTTCAGAAACAAGCGTAAACAAAAAAAAAAAATAATTATGAGTTTGACATGTAATTAGGCGCAAATGTTAATGACATTCCTACCAACTTAAAAATAAAAAAGATTGGACGATTCGAATAAGGCGGGAAGTTTAAATTAAAAATTCACCTTACTTTTTGATCACAGTAGTACAGTTAAAAAAATACATACCAAGATTTTTCTATACTAATCAAATATACAGTTAAAAAAATACACACCAAGATATTTCTATACTAATCAAATATACAGTTAAAAAAATACATATCAAGATTTTTCTATAATAATCAAATATACAGTTAAAAAAATACACACCATTATGAAATTTGAGTAATTTTTTCCTAATTATAATATTTAATACATAATATAATAATACATTTATTAAAATATATACCATAAGTATAACCAAAATATGCTAAAATATAATTTAAAAAAATGCTATTTTTGATTGACACTAAACTCCTATAGATTTTACTTCATTAGACGTTTCCATTGATTAAAGAAAATTTTTTTTAAAAAAATTGCTTACCCCACCCATTGTAATTCCATCAATTAGAGCTACAAATGGTGTTTTAAGATTTCCTGTAAAGTAATAGTAGTAACAACAACAATAACATTAACAAAAAATGAAGTAACAACAATAAGAAAAACATTTATAATGTTGAAAAAAAATTAGTACAACAATAAGAAAAACAAACAGGCTGGTTGAGTCTAAATTTTTTTAGAGACAACCAACTAGGTACTTATTTTGTTCAATATCGCAGATTTGCTCAATTTCACTAATATTAAAACTGCCATCAACACACTCATATGAATCTAATGAATTTTCTATATATAATATATGGTATACACTGTCGCCTCTACATTCACCTGTTCCATCACACCAGTTAATATTGTGACCAGAAATGTCTACAATTGAGTTATTATTAAACCTCATTTCACATACTCTAACAATTTTCGGACAAATTTATCACAGCCTTAAATTCTTCAAATTTATTTTCTTGTGAGGTAACATTAAAACATATACACTTAGACTCTGATATACTTTCAAGTAATAATGATTTAAGTAATAAAGATCAGGTAACGTCTGTTCACAAAAAATCCGGACTGATTTCAAATGTACACAAATTGTTCTAAATTTCGAATTTTCGATTCGAAATTTTTAAATTTAATTGGTCAACAACAACAGTTTCATTTTGTGGCAAAATTGAGTTTAAATAATTAATTCAAATAAACATGGAGCATCTAAAAGAGAACGATGTTAGAAATGTGATTGGAAATTTTTATAAACAAAACATAAACAGTGGAAAGAAATTTACAGTGGATCATTTTAAGAAAATGGGAATCGCTAAATCTACAATTTATGACATAATTAAAAGGTCTAAAAATAATTTGCCAATGAATAGAAAAATCGGTTGCGGCAGAAAACCTTTTAAAATTACACCAGAAAAGAGAGAGTCCATGATTGCAAGAGCAGAAGAGAGAATCGGGATTTCGCAAAGAAAATTGGCACTAAAATATAAGATAAGCGTTTCATACGTAAATAGATTATTAAGTATGCATGGACTAAAGTATACCAAAAGAAAAAATGCACCAAAAACAACAGAAAAGCAAGAAATTAAACAAAAGAAAAACTTATTAAAACTTTCAAAAACTTTTTTCAAGCCATCAAATGAGTTTGAAATCATCATGGACGATGAATCTTATTTCTGTGTAAATGGTGCAAATTGTTCACAAAACTCTGGCTACTGTACAAAGGATAGTTCTCAAACTGATCCTAACATTAAATTCAACTTCAAAAAAAAGTTTGACGAGAAAGTTCTCGTTTGGATTGCAATCAGTCGTTTTGGTCATTCATCGCCTTATTTTGCTGTAAAAAACTGTGCACTGGATGCAAAAACTTATTCTAAAGAATGTATTACAAAAAGACTTCTTCCATTTATAAATTCCAAGCATCAAAACATGAAAATTTTATTTTGGCCTGACGGAGCGAGATGTCATTATGCAAAACACACATTAGAAACTTACAACACTTTAGGTATTAACTTTGTCGACGCTAAAGATAACCCCCCAAATGTACCGCAGTTAAGGCCAATTGAAAATTTTTGGGCACATTTAAAAGCAAAAGTTTATGGAAATGGATTTACTGCGAAAAATCTTGACCACCTTAAGAATAGAATTCGATTAAAGTTGAAAGAGTTTGATCCAGACTACTTTTTCAACCTAATGGACTCAGTCAAAACTAAAGTTCGAAAAGCCGCTGATTTAGGACCACTTTCGGTTATAAAATAGTTAACAATGTCCAGTCACTCATTTTAGTTAAAATTTTTGTCAAA
>NC_088930.1:16957500-17177500 GCF_038396675.1 Hydra vulgaris
AGGAAGTTTAAAATATTGATAATTTTGTAGGTTTTCCGAACGTAATGAAATGTTGATATTGGTGTTGTTAATATAATTTATTTGGGTTAAAAAGTTGCTTTCCAGTTTCATTTAATCTTTTTTTTCTTAATTATAATAAAAATATTTTTATTATAATTAAGAAAAATAGGAAGAAAAATATTTATTATAATTAAAAAAAAATATAAATATTAAGAAAAATTATTCTTTAAGATAATTACATAGCCGACTATATAACATGGCTAGATTTATTGTCTTGAAGGCAAAATATTTAAATGGTTTAAACTACATATTTTTTAAAAAAATGAGCAATAGTTTATTTTGAAATGCCGAAAAAGTGTTGTGCTGTTAGTTGTAAGAGTAATTGTAAGCAAAAAATTGAAGAATGCCCCAGTAACAGCAACCACATGCCATACAAAACCGTCTTTAGTTTTCTTGATAGCAATCATTTAGCAATCATTTAGAAATTGTTGAATTAAGTTTGTTAACCAAGCTAATTGGAGCCTCACAAAAAACTCAGCAATATGTATCTATCATTTTGAAGATAAATATTTAAAAAGAGGTAAACGTATAACATTGAACTATTCCAAATATCCTATACCAAAAATTATTACCAACCAAAATATTTTGTCAAAGCCATCTCTAATTCAATCATGCTTAGCTTTACGTAAGCTGCCTGCAGTTCATATATAAAACCTTGCTAGATAAAACAGATGATTTCAGAAAACCTGATCCAATTAAAAACATCGATCTTAATTAAAGTTTTTGTTCAGAAGGATTTTCATTTAAAAGAATCGATAACTGTGTGTTATACCTTTGAATTCTTTTTGATTAAAGTGACGCTACTCCTAACAAAGAGAGTATTACAATTGATAAAAACATGTAAAGCTACATATGAAAGGTATGCTAGTTCCATTACCTAAATGGTTTCAAAAAGGCAGTGTTTGTAAATTGAGCAGTGCTAGTATGCTAGTTAATTTTGTTTCTTATATGCATAAAGTTGCAGAGAAGGTATCAAATAGTATATTATCAGAGTTATATAAATTATCTCTTTATAAACCACAAGGACATCCAATTTACACAAATGAAATAAATATACATCAAAACAGGCATTATAATTATTAGAATTATTATTACTTTTGGAAAATGCTAGTGTTAGTGCTGACTGTGTTATTTTAATTGATGAGATGTATTTACAAAAGAGTGTCCCATATCACAGAGGAAGTTTGATTGATGCTGATGATGATGGTAATTTCTATTCTGGTATAGTTGTGTTCATGGTAGTTAGCTTAAAAGAATCAATCCCCTTTGTTATTAAGTTTGTTTGTGAAATTTCTTGAAGTTTATTGCATAATATCTATGAGAAAGATAAATTGTTACCTGCTAACTTAAAAAAAGTTTTCAATTTATCTGTTCAAACTTTATGTCCTGAAAACAACAAACAAAGTGTTCCGTTAGCTTTAAATATTTTTAATGAAACCACCAAACAACTAATGCAATAATTACAACACTGAAGGGTACTGTAAGTCTGATAGAAAGGTTTATTTTCAGAAAGATATAAGTATGTTTAAGTAGCAGTTTTCAAACTGATCCATTATAAAGACGTTTCAGCAAATATCGTCAAATGAGTGGTGGAAGATTTTTAGTCAGTTTAAATGAAGTTGAAAACTCCCTAATTAAAGTTTATATCAATTGTTGGACAAGCAATGTGATATCCAATGCAAAAATTGACAAAAATTACCTTTTATTAAAATTGGAAACGATATTCAGGAGAATGAGCTGTCTCGTGACTCTTATGAAGTTGCCATCAATGTAACTGATTACATCACAAAAAAAATTGCAAATAAATCTAACTGTGCTAACTGTCTGACATGATTAAGTTTCAATCAAGTTTCAACAGAATATCTTGAAACACTGTCACATGGTGGTTTAACAAAACCTTCTAAAGCATTAGCTAGTTATGTTTGTAATGGGTTTATATTCTTTGACACTTTTAAGAAATTATTATTATAGCATTTCCATAATATAAAAAGTGCATCCTTCTTGGCACTTGAAACATACCAAGCAAATGATAGATGTTTTAGGTGTATAGAACATAAGGAATGGGAAAAGAAATTGGTAAACACAATTGTTACCAACATATATTTCAACAATGAGCAACAGAATAAAAATAGAAACATTAAAAAATATGAAGTTGCTGTTTTTAAAGTTCGACAAACCATGAAAGACAAATAAATAAACACAAAAATAGTATATATATATATTTTTCACAACAAAGTATATATATTTTTTCTTTGAGAAATAAAAGAATCTTGATAGAACTTTTATATAAATGTTGTTGTTGTTTTAATGTAAATATAAGTGCACATTTAAAAAAAGAAATGATGATAGTTTTACTAACTTATTCCTGTATTAACAGGAATATGTTAGTTGTTTGAATCAATAATTTAAAAACTAAAAGATTTTGTAAAGTAAAAAATAATAATGGTTAAAATAGCTAGTTCATTTGGCTTAATGTGATTTATTATTAGCTAGATGTCTAAATAATTTATAGTTAAGAATTTTGGTAATAATAAAAATTTTAAGGCTAGTCAAGTAAATTATTTCGATAAATTCTTTAATAAAAACCTTCAGGTTTTGATTTTGAAGCTAAAAACTTTATAAAATTGGCCCACTAATTTTTTGCCTTCAAGGCAACAAATCCGGCTGTGTTATATAGTAGACCATGGTAATCATAACAGTATGTATATTGCTTTAAGTCCCAGGCTTCTAACTGTAAAAAAAAAAAATCACACAGAAATTGAATATATATATACAATATTACAGTGTATATACCTGGGATATTCCTAAGCCAATCTAAAATCAGATTGTTTTGAGAGGTTAATTATTTTTAGTGAACTTTGCAGTGTGACACGATGCTTTATAGTGCATAAATATTGATCTTGTTATTAAGAAACCACTCCTTTAATTCAAGCAAAAAAAAAGGTTTCAATGTTTTTTTGTATTGTTACATTAACATGCCTACAATGTACAATTAATCTAAACGTTGTTCACTAATAATCTAAAAACATAACTTTTAGAGGATCATTGATTGTCTTGATTAAACAACTTTTTCATTTGATGCATATTTGACATATTTAATCTTCTGAATTATAATTTCATAAACGCATCACTGAAGGATACCAAGAGAAAATAGAAAAAATATTGACAAAACTTTGAATACTAGAAGAAAAATTTTATCAAAGTGTTATATTGACTCAATTTCCAGCCACCAAAATAAAATTACATTATTTTTTTGCCCAAAATAAAATTACATTATTTTTTTGCCCAAAATAAAATTACATTATTTCTTTTGCCCACTCCAAACATTTTGCCTAAAATATTGACAAAAACATGAAAATATTGACAAAACTTTAAAATCAAATACTAAAAAAAAAAATTTATAAAAGTGTTATATTGACTAAACAATTTCCAGCCACCAAAATAAAATTACATTATTTCTTTGCCCACTCCAAACATTTTGCCTATGGGCATCAGTGAACTTTGATTTAAGAGCTGGCCTTTTGCTTATAATGCCAAAAATATGCTAACTCGTTTACATTTATTTATTATTATATTATTTTTATTTTTCTTCCAGACTTGCCTTGACTCTGAGTATTAAATGAGTTGCCTTTTTCTGATTTACCTTTGACTGTCCTCACAGTACTTATGATATATCATATTTTCTTTGTCTTTTCACATTTTGCGATTTTTATTTTCACCATTAACAAACTTTTAACAATAAAAAACTTTAAATAGGATAAAAAAACTTTAAATAGGATAAAAAATTTTTAGAGAAGTTTGTACAGAAAAGTATAAAAAAAGTTTAGAAAAAAATTTGTTTAAGATTTAAAAAAATATTTAAACAAAATCCTTTTTTTTTTGAACAAACTTCCTTCACAAGGCTGCAATGAAGATAAACATGAAGATGGGAGAGAATGTCAAATGTTCAAGGAAAAAAGTGAGATGAATAAAAGTTTTTAAAGCATGAACAAATATTTATGTTAAAAAGATGAAGCATTGTTAAATGACACTGAGATTGAGTTTTGGTTAATGGAAAAATTAACAATAGAATAGAAATTATGGTAATACTTGTAAAAAAGAAAAATACATGCAACCATATGATAATGGAACAAAGTGAAAAATCTAAAAAGTAACTAACAACCAGTCTTCAGTTAATATTATTCCAGCATAATCTATTAACGATTGTGAGCATAAAATCTACGTTTAGTGGTTTAATTCAAATAACTTTAGTGTTAACTAATTTCAAAAAAATTAAAACATTAAAATGTACCAATTTCTGAGTTTAATCGATACTCTTCTCTGAAGAAAACTTGAGATAACTCACATCTTGGACCACCTTCTGCAATTGCTAACAATAAATAAGATTATACTTACACCATTATTGTTTAAATACCATAAAAAAGTGATTATATGGAAAGATAAGGAACAAAAAATCTGAAAAAGGATTATAAATTTTCAAATTTTTCTCTATCAAAAAACTCAACAGTTTATACATGTTAACTGAACAACAGTTAATACATATAAATTGTATTTATTTAACAAAACTACCAGAACATCAAAATTAAAAAATTTTTTTTCAAAATTATTCAGTCAAAATAATAAATAAAACAAATGTAAGAAAAGTTTTTTTTAGAGTTGTATCAGTTAATTGGTATGGGATTTTTTTCCTTCTTGTTATTGTACAAAATACTCTTCAAAATTAGACATTTTTCTGTGTATAAAAGGACAACATTTTTGAATATTTGTTTTAATATGATATTGAAAATATACTTTTCAATATCATATTAAAACAAATAACAATATATGATGCACACCCTTACATGGACCATGAATTAGTAAAACATGAACAAATTACTTTCTCATTCATGGAAACTTACATTAAATGAAGAAAGTAGTATGGTACACTTTGTTGAATCAGGATTAATTAAAGGACTTGACTTTCTATTTACTTGAAATTCTGCAATGAAAAAGGGCATTTTTTTTCAGAAAGATATTTCCATTTAAAAAAAGCGTTAATAACATATTATCTATAAATGACATATTTTAAAATGTTAACCTATAAATAACTTAATGCATTTTAATACTTTTATTCTTAAATTTTGTTATTATTAATATACTTATATTATCTTTAATTACAAAAAAACATCATAATTACATATTTTTATGTCTTCTTGTACTTAAGATCTATTAAAAAATCATGACTAAACTTTTCTTATAACAAAATATGATTTAACTACCTTGTTATGAAACCTATTTTTTGTTTTAATTAAATCACTTGTTTAAAAGATTTCCTAAAAACCTCTAATTAACCCAATAGCATGTTCAATTTAGAAGTTGTGAAAAAATAAAAAAACAACTTTTTTGATTACTGCGTCATAAAGTGGCATAATCAAAATGTTTATAAAATAAATATATATATTTCTTTAAAAACCATTTTTGTATACCCTTAACAATAAAACTAATACCTCTAACGTCTCCTCCAGCACAAAATGCTTTGCTACCAGCACCTTTCATAACAATTGCTTCAATTAATGGATTGCTTTCCCACTCCTAGAAAAAAAGTATATTCTGTACACACGCTCTTGTTTGTGCTTGAATAAACTCAACTGTGAATCACTTAAAGTTCTTTCTAAACAAATTAATTTGATGCATAAATCAACTTTTGAAACAAAAATCAATTATTAGGCAAAAAAAATGCATGATGTAAAAACATAATAAATTCTAGTATATTATTATATGAAACAACACATCCTTAATGAATTTCTTAATATAATATTGCATTTTTTAAACCCTTGAATTTTTAAAACTTTACAAGATGCAAAGTTTGTCGATATAATTTAACAAAAATTGTATATATAAGTTTAATAAAAAACACTTGAATAAGACTTTCACAAATCAGTGAATAAAAAAATGAAACTATTTAATAGTGTATATTTGTTTAAAGTGGTAGGTTGATTAACAAGTTGTTGTAGCTATGAAGATATAAAACATGACAGCTAGGGATTATTCCCAGGTAATTTCTAAGAAAAATAATAAACCAAAATTCCCTGAAAATTTTTTCCATGATCCCAGGATTTTTTTTTCAGTAACCATGAATTTTAATAATAACACATTGCCTAATGTTTCCGCCAAAACTATAACTTTTTGTTTTCTGGACAATCAGAAGATCACTTAATGTTATTGTATGCTTGTTATAATTTATCACTGTGCAATAAAAATTTTAATTAATATTATATAAACGTCTTCAAATTGTAAAACAGGAACACTATGAATAATTCTTGCTATCTCAGATAGAAAAAAGTCCTATACCCGCTATCCTAGGAAAGCTATTTTTAAATCAATTCATTATAACATGATGTGTGTGAAAACAGGTTTTCTTAAACAAAAAACAATTATTTTTGAATTAAAAATTAAAATTTTGTAATGAAATAAATATTCTTTCAACCGAAAAAATATAACCAAAAAAATATGAATAGAGATTTTAGTGTGCATGTTCAATAATAGTCATATACAGAGAGTTTATTCTACATCTTTAAATACCTTAATGACTGGATGTATGGTTCGGACCATATTTAAATTTAAAGCATTTAAAGCCTTTGGTCTGTTCAAAGTTATCAAACCAGTTCGATTGTGGATTTCGAATAATACTTCATCTTCTGAGTTGCTGCACTAAAAACACAAAAAAATGAAAATGAAGTATCATATACACTGCGATTAGTGAATTAGAAACAAACTGGTTGCATATAATATTAAACTGATATTTTTTGTAATGTTAAATAAATATTAAAAAAAGTGTCAAATTATGACACTTAGTTTGACATTACCACTATCACAAAATTTGACAAATTGTATCACATGACAAAATGGCACATGAAACATGCAAAAGTGTGACTAGCGCCAAAACTAAAACACTGTCTACTAAAGAATTATTGTATACAATTAACTATATACAGTAGATATGTAACTATATACAGTAGATATGTAACTATATACAGTAGATACGTAACTATATACAGTAGATATGTAACTATATACAGTAGATATGTAACTATATACAGTATATATGTAACTATATACATTAGATATGTAACTATATACAGTAGATATGCCATAGCTTGGCATAAAAGGTATTTTAAAATGATTTCTTACCAAATTTTTTGTTACAGAAAATAATCTGAATGATAACTTCTAAATTTAAATAAGAAAAGTTAAAAAAAGCAATTATAATTGAAGAATTAAAAAAAAAAAAAAAGAAATATTCAGTGAAGTATAAAATGAAAATCTTTGAATAAATTCAAAGAGTCTGATATCACAAGACTAAATATTTTTTTCAACAATTAAATACTTGATACTAAATAGTAAATGTTTCGCAAATTTTTTTTTCCTCAACTTCTTTAAAATCTTGTCCTTTTAAAAGGTAGAAAAATTGATTTTCTAATAAAAATTTTGAAACTAAAATTTCCTAATTACATATAAAGTTATTACGTATAGTTTCCAAAATGAACAAAAAAAAAAAAAAACTAAAATTAATTAATATCCAATTAATTTAGATAAAAGTTTATTAATAATTAATAAACTTTTATCTAAATTTATATATTTATTTAAAATTAATACATTAATTTTATCTAATTTTTGTATTTTATAAATGAACTATTCCTGGTTACAAGTTGCATGTAGGTGTCAGGCTTCTAAATAAATTACTAATCGAATTATCTAATCATTTTTTCAATTATTTTTGTATTGTTTATTATTGTAGTTTTTGGTTAACAATATGGTAGGTTATAATATAATTTACAAACAAACATTATTACAAATACTTACCGAACAGTTCTTCAATATTCTGACATTTCTAAGAAAAATTCATAAAAAAATCAAAAAGTATTTCCAAATAAGCCTTATGAAACTGATTTTTTGGATGTTTTGTATCAAAAATATGTTTACCATTATTGTCACATTGGTAATGGTTATTCAAGTAACATGGGTTGAATAACTATTAACATAATAATTAGATTTAAACATTTCTATTAAATCTACTTAAAAAGCTTAATTCATTCTACATCTTTAGACATAGTGGTAAGGAAAGCAATAAAATAAATCTATAATTAGTTATAGGTATAGTTAATATTATAAAGTATATTTCTTAAACATTTCATTCATTTTATCTGAATTTACAAACCTATCATGAGTTTTATATATGCTGGATACATATATATATATATATATATATATATATATATATATATATATATATATATATATATATATATATATCCAGCACTAATTAGAATAGTTTAAAGTACCCATGAGGAAGGTATTTCCATAAAATTATATATAGCTTTTATACATCCAACAAACAAAAAACTCACATAGGAGAAAACATTCTTTGTATTCTTCTTCAGCTTCACTTCAATGACAAAACAATAGGTCAGTTTAATTAAACTGATCAAATATATCAAAAGGTATTAATAAAAATCAAATAAATATGGATTATAATAATAATGACTTTTAAATAATTAGCTACATTTTAGCTATCATTCAATAAAATATGGTGAGCAGAGTAAAAAAAAAAAAAAATTTAAAACAAATAATGCATTTAAAAAATTTTATACAACACTACAAAAAAATTACAATATTTATAATGCAGATCAGATAAATATAATGCTATTAAAAAACAGGTGAATTTTTATCTTTAAAAAAAAATTGACTTTAAAATTGAAGACAAACCAAGACGCAAAAATGAAAAAATGGTAAATATTTAAAACTTTTAACTGAACATAGAATGTCTTAAAAACTTGATTATAAAAATGAATATTTATATAAGAATTAAAAATAAATAATCTTTATGCAAAACGCTCATAGCTGGCTGTTTGCTTGTCTTTTAAACCTATAATCCAAGATCATATAAAATTGTTATTTCAACAAATTTTATAATTTATTTATTATTTACAGAGTAGAATGATAAAAACCAACAAACTTATTAAAAAAGTAAAAAAAATCTAAAAAAGTACATACAAAAAAAAATTTAAAATAAAATTATATAAACCTCTATTATAATTTAAACTATACAAGCCTTAAATTTACAAAAATAAAAAATCCATCTCAAAAAAGACACAAGAATGTATTCACAAACCGTATTTCAGTCGAATTTGATCGTGCTTAGCCTTCATTTCACTTTCCCTTCAAAATAAAAATTAGTCACCTAATTAAATAAAATCCTTAGATAGATTATCAATCATTTGATATTAAGTTACCACCTTGCAAAATAATAATAATTAAATTAAATGAAACACCTTTCAGAATGCCTTGCTTGTCTTTCTTCTTTCTCTCTTTGTTTACGGGCATCTTCTTTTGCCCACCTAAAATGCATATGTATTGTGCTATAAAATGTTAAACACATAAAGTAAGTTATTCAAAATTTACATTTTCAACTGCCAATTTTACTATAACGTCATCAATGAAATTATGCTTAACTACATGAAAGATGTTAGCTTTGTATTGGGATATAGCGGTAACTGATCAACTAGTGGAATATTAACAAACTTCTCTTGATCACTGTTCTAAATATTGGGAAATTTTAAAAACAATATATATTGATGTGTTTTTAAATTATTGATCATTTGGGTACTAATTTTTTTTTTTTTTAGACTAACAGTTGTTTTTGAATTATTGATTTTTGAATATGCCAACTTTATCCTATTTAAAATATCAACTTTTAAAAATATCAACTTTGAAAGCGGCAATCCTGATTATCTTTTCAGAAAATGTAAACAAACTTAAACCAATCTTTTTTTTTTTTTGATAAAAAAACAACTAATCAAATTATTACTCTTACAAAAGAATCTTTTGTGTAGTTTTGTTTTTTAATATTATAAAAAAAAAAAATACTTATAACAATTTCTTATAACAAATGGGGAAAAGAAAGTAAAATAAAAAAATCAAACTATAATGTTAATTTAAACCCACAATGACTGCTTTACCTTCTCAGACAAATGGAACTGTTCTACAATATTATCAGTATGTTATTACAGAAAAAAGTAAGAGGATTAAGTCTACTCAAGAAAATTTTTCATGCAAAACAAAGAGTGGGAGAAGAGATATGGTTTGCCATGAGAAAGATTTCTGTTATAAAAATATGCTGCCTTAGAAAAATGAGGAGATATGCTGCCTTAGAAAAATTGTTAATATATAAAATATGCTAAATGTGGAAACAAAATAATTACTGAAGTACAAATTGCGCAAAAATTTATCAAATTAAATAACACATTTCAATGCGAAATACAAGTTATTTAGCCTGGAGCACAATTACCAAAAAAACAAACACGAGAATTAGGTTGAAGAACTTTTTGAAAATTATTTATTTGATATTTCTCAAAAAAACATAGAAGCAAAAATAAAATCAGATAAAGATATGCCAAGATTGAATGCTGAAGTGATAGAAGATATGGCTTTTCTTCAAGATCAAAGAACATTGATGAAAGGTATAATGAGTAAAAAGTATGACATTGATATAAAAACAAAGAGTTAAAAAGAGAATTAAAAGGTACTAAAGAATGAGATCTTTTGAAGAAAAATGCAGAGTTAATGAAAGTTTTAAAATTGATTTAGAAATGAATGAGGTGATATCTCATGACTTAGATGAATCTGAGGCAGTTGAGGCATCAGGTAAATTATATCTTAATCATTAATTCAAAAATATTTAAATAATTATTTTTAAAAATGGTTTAATTTAAACTTTTATTCACTTTATTAAGTCAATAACGCTTTTTGTTACTTAGGTTCTGCTGCTCACCAGTCTTCAGTTGCTAGTGATAGTGATTTTAATTTTTCAATAAGCGATGAAAATCAGCTTCCAACACACCCAAGGGTAAAGCATCAAAAACCCTCAAAGTCTGGCTATTCAGAAAAAGCAATAGAGTTTGACAGAGACAAGCTTCTATTAGCTACAACACCTGTTAGTGTTAGATGCAGAATTAGCATTTGCTAACAAACAATGTTTCTAGGAGCTGTTATTAAAGCTTTAGGGGGAAAATATTCATGATTTAAATATATCTAGAAACTCAATAGCTAGAAGTAGATTTAAGTATTTCAAAGATTTAGGTAAATTTTTTTAACATTAAAAATCTTTATACTAAATTAAAAAATGATTATAAAGAGAAAAAAAATCTTTTTTAATTTAGGAGCCACCACCAGATCAAGCCATTATGAAGAAATGTTGGGAAAGAACTTGCACTTTGACAGTAAGTTGGTAAAAGAAATAAAGGAAACATTAAAAATTACAGTTAAAAAGGAAAGGGTTGCGATATCTGTTACCAGTCCTGAATTTAATACAAAAGACGATCCTTGACGTGGAATTATAGCTAAAGAGAGCACTAAAGGAAAAGATCAAGCTATTGTTATTCAAAACATTAATATAATTGGAGTCTGTACTGATACTAAATCAAGTAATACAGGTAGACTAAATGGAGCTATAATAATAATTAGTAGAATTCTGATTAATAAGTCATCACCGCATATATGAACTCCATATAACTCATGAAATACATCACAAAAGTTAGATTCAAGGGTTCAAGCAAACCTATAAACTTAGCCTTCCAAAGATACTGGGAAATTTCTCATGAATCCGTAAACTCAATAATTTTAGAACTGAAAAAATTTTAATTTAATTAATAAATTTAAACTATTTAGAACAAGAATTATACCACAATTACAAGTATGAACAACAAGATTGCTTTCAATGAACTTTTTAAAAGAATCATTAAAGTTAAAAGAGTCAAAAAAATAACAAAAACTTTTAAAAAGCAAACAACATAAATAAAAAGAATTATAAATATAAAATGTTTAGTAATCCAATTCCTATAACTCTCCTTTAACCATTAAAGTTCAGATTTAAAGTGTTTGGATCAGTAAAAAAACAACCCTTATCTCTTGCTCTTCATCAACCAATTTCTGCAATACTCTTTTATTTTGCTTAAGCATTTGATCTTGTCAGTCATGACATAAAATACTGCTAAACATATTCTACCTAGCAGGCTCACTTCCTAGATTGTAGCTTACTTATCTAACTGCTGCCAAAGAATTAAAACAAATGATCACACCACTGAATAGAAATATATTGAAGTCTGTGTATTTCAGGGTAGTTATTTACATTAACGTCTCTCTCACCTAAAGCCATTCTCCAAATATCTGTGGTCATCCGAATGAAATTTAATAGCTCTAAATATAAAATCATTAGAATTATTTCCAGGTGTTTTGAAATTCAAGCTTTATCTTCTTTTGTAATCAATAAAACTGAACTTGAAATAGTCAACAGCTACAAATACCTTAGAATCATGCTCAATGATAATCTTGATTACAATGGAAAAATAGATCTTGATTACAATGGAAAAAAGGGTACAACAATATAAAATCAGTACCATATGTACTTGATTGCCTCAAACAAATCGGACACACTTATGTTCAAAAATGTTCTAAACATTATTGGAATCGATACAACTTATTCAAGTGGCTTCAATATTAGTTTTGCTATTAAAGAGTTACTAGACAGGACCTGTATTAACATCCTTATAAAGATCTTATGCCATCTCAAAGCAACTATATTAGCTCAAACCAACAGCAGAAACCCAAACAGATTCCCATTTGCTGTGAACACTATAAAGATCACTACCTATTAATAAAATTTTATTCAAAAATATCTCTGTATTCTTCATGATGTTGTCAGTGTCCTCTACCTACTATGAAACATAAGGAACTCCGCCATCTTTTTAATACATAAATGACATCCACTTTTACCTGCATTTTCAGCAAATTTTTGTTTAATATTTAACAACAGATAAACTGTACAACTCATTACTTGTAATGCTATTCAATTTTAAATAAAGATTTATAAAATAATAATAATAAATATATATATATATATATATATATATATATATATATATATATATATATATATATATATATATATATATATATATATATATATATATATTGAAAGAAAACATATATATAGCACACAAACAAAAATATACAATAAACATTAAAAAAATTACTGTTTTAAGTTTCTTGATCTACAACAGTTTCGACAACAGCAGCAATAAAGAACTCCAATCACAATAAGTAGAAATGCTCCAGCAGACACAAAGAAAATTATTAATATAGCTGTACCATTTACTAAAATAAATAAACATAACATTATTTAAACATAATAAAGATTTTGCAAAAAATGTAAAAAACAAAGTAAAAAAAACAAACATAAAAAAACAAACAAACAAACAAAAATAGAAAGAGATGTTCAAGATAAAACAATAAAAATTATAATCTAATTTTTTTTATTGCTATTGTCTTTAGTTCAAACTAGACATAAGTAATTGTTAACTTAACAAGTTTAACTATTTCAGTATTTTTAGTTTAAGAAAATCAAGTTAAAATTCTACTGGTTTAAAGTTCTACTGGTGTCTACTGGTTTAAAGTTCAACTGGTCTAAAATTCTACTGGTTAAAGTTTTACTGGTGTTATCAGGCTGTTAAACGCCTTATACTGCGCAGTGGGAGGATAAGTGGACCAAGGATGTTTCACACAATGTAAAATTGGACATTACGCAACCAGTTTTTCAAAAAAAAAAAAAGGTAAAAAACTTTAAAATACTTTTTTTCTATTAATGCATTCATTATTAAATTAAAAATATAAATACATCTTACTTTATGAAACAAATATTCACATGAGTCAGAATAAAAATAAAAGTTGTCAAAATATTGCAACTAATTTGGAATCACTTTACTGTTTTCGCAATTTTTACAGAAAACTTGTTTTAAGCCAAATAAGATATGATAATTTATCTCCATTCTTGGTTGGTGAAGTTGGGAACACATAGGTAAGAAATTCTACTTCTCGGAAATTCTACATCTTGGTAATTTTTCTACAAAAAATCACTTTTTAATGCATTTATATTTTTTAATTTATGACTTTTAAATGCAAAACATATTACTTTTGATGGTTGACATATTTTATTGAAACTTCATTCTCTTATGCAAATTAAAAAAAAATATATTCTATGTATCTTTAGCTATGCTATCATATATGCTTTTAAACTTAACATGTTTTGAAATAAATAGTTTTTTGCGTAAATTTTTGTTTACATTTTAAAGCAATGACATAACCTTGAATGGGGTTTCAGGCTATTATCTAGAAACTTTTATCGAAACAACTGTTTTCAAATAAACAACAAATTTTCAAGTATAAAATAATCTGCTTTTTTTCTTAGGATAATCAGACTTATATCAGATAAGTTGTTGTATCTTATTTGATCGAGTCCATCTATTTCTCAATAAATTTTATTTTATTTGTTTGTATTAGGTTTACATCACTTCTAACAATTTTGTTAACTAAAAAGAAAATTTTCTTTCAATTGATGGTTAAGAATTTGACATCTTATGTTTAAGAAGTTTATAATTATCTTGAAATTTGGGACAATCTCAAGTGGATTTGGGCAAAGAGGTATGGCTTTTTTTTGCTGGGAATAAAGGTGGAAAGTATATGAAATTTTATTTTAAGGTTTTAATTCTAAATTATCTGGATCAGTGTATAACTTTCATTTATTTTGTATGTATCATTGTTTAGATGTCATCAGATTTATGATTTATCATTAATCTGATGACATCTAATTCATTTCAATTCTTTTAAAAAACTTTAAAATTTTACAAATTCTGTTAAAATCATTATTTTGATGGATGATTGTTTATAATCTGTATCCTTAGAAACCAGAATTCTTATAAACATATTAACTTTCTTAAAATATTTTCAAAAAGATCATTGAATATAGAATGATCAAAAACCGAATGAAACAAGTATAAACCTAAAAAATTTTTGAAGACAATATTTTTAAAGTTATATTTACCTTTCTTTTAAAAAGTGGAACATAGCCCCTGGTGCACCCGCCTCATAGACTATCTGGTCTACCCTGGAAACAATTATAACACACATTTATCATTGACAACATAAATGCTGAAATTTTTAGAGCTTCAGTTTGTCTGGCAAGTAGAGAAAAATCTATCGCAAGATTTTGCTACAAAAAAGCGGGGCACATGACCTAATCTCCCCTTTTGGTGTCTTGGGCTCTGGAAACAACTTTAAAATGCATGTTCATTATCACTACAGAAATACCAAAAGACCAATCCCTGCTTAAAGTAAAATGGTCATATTTTAGGATCTTCTTGGAGCTAGAAGCTAAAATTTTCAAGGAATTTTAATAAGTACTCTCAACTGTATGAAAATCAGCAAAATCTGAGATATAGGGTGAAACTTTTAAAAATTTTTGCCTCATTGGATATGGAATCACCTTAAAGATAAAAATACAATCTTTGGAAAAGGCTTACAATGCAAACTTATATGAAGATAGACGTGGTGGAAACTTAGAAACTTCTAGTAAGTTTTTTGTTAAATTATTGGTTCTATGATTTTTCCAATAATAACTTTAGAAAATGTAATACCTCCTACTTTGCATATTATGTTAGAAATACTGTTAAACTGTATAAAATATTGTTAAAGGAATATAAGACTTTAGATTGTCAGGATGATTTATCTAGAGAAATTTTTATAATGGCATTTTCTTTGTTGATGTTTTGATAACATAAAAAAAAGGAAAAACCTTGAAAATGCAAAACATACTTTTGCAAACATTAAAACTGTTCCATGATCCATCACATTGCATTGATGTTGGTTTCAAGCCATCTCTTTGTCCGCAAATTTTTGTCTCTGCACACCAAAAGCACTAAAATTCAAATTTTACAATACTACTTATTGAATTAACCATGTCTTGTCTGATAATTGGAAAAACCAAATAATTAGGGAGAAACAAAAATATTAGGGAGAAACCAAATTATTAGAGAAAATAATTGGAACTAAAATAAAAACATTTAACAAAAAAAAATCAGAAAATAACTTGAGAGTATTTCATTTTTATTTGAAGTATTAAAATAAACTATAAATCTTTTTAAAACTCACATTAATGTCAGCCACGCAGTCAGAGCATGACGTGTTACTCTTTTGTGAACAAAGTGAGCCTAATTCAAAAAAGCATAATTTTTATAAAATACTATAACACTCCACCCCATTTTCTTGCACACTCAGCTTTTTTATGCTCAAAATTTTTAAACTTTAAAATATTATTTATACACTTTTGAGAAATATTTTACTCTAATAATAATATATTGATAAACCATTTAAATTAAACTTCTGATAATATTAAAAATATCTTATATATAACATATAATTAAAAAATATAATAATATATTATCAATATAAAATATAATAATAGTATATTATTACTTTACATAATATCTAATATTATCTATTATTATTTGTTTAAGGCAAACGGTTTTGCACTTGCATGATTTGGAAAGACTTCCATAACACTATTTTTCATTTTAAATAACCAAATATTAATTATTTTTCTTATTTCATAAATTGTATATTAATAAAAATTTCTCAATTTGAATAAAATTTAAGCAATTATTAAATTACTTAATTTTTAGCGATTATTTTATTAATAAAAACTAAAGTACAAAATTGAAGAAAAATCATAAAATTTAAACCTGCAGAAGTAAAGTAAGCAACAAATGATAAAATCACAAATAGTTTCAAGAACATTTTAAACACGATACAGGCCTCACATCTATTTTTTGAAAACGTTTAGAATGATCTGAAATAAAATAAATAGATTTGATATATTTATACATACAAACTGATGTATGTATATGTATACATAAATATAAATATATATATATATATATATATATATATATATATATATATATATATATGTACATATATATATACATATATATATATATATATATATATATATATATATATATATATATATATATATATATATATATATATATATATATCTATATATATATATATATATATATATATATATATATATATATATATATATATA
This sequence comes from Hydra vulgaris, assembly GCF_038396675.1. Lineage (NCBI taxonomy): Eukaryota > Metazoa > Cnidaria > Hydrozoa > Anthoathecata > Hydridae > Hydra > Hydra vulgaris. The sequence continues at coordinate 16,974,542 of NC_088930.1, forward strand.
TATATTTATATATATGTATATTTACATATATATATATTTATATTTATATATATATATATTTATATATATACATATTTACATATATATATATTTATATATATATATATATATATTTATATATATATATATATATTTATATATATATATTTATATATATATATATATATATATATATATATATATATATATATATATATATATATATATATATATATATATATATATATAGAGAGAGAGAGAGAGAGAGAGAGAGAGAGAGAGAGAGAGAGAGAGAGAGAGAGAGAGAGAGAGAGAGAGATCTGTGTATGTGCTTTTTTCGTATTCCATACTAAATTTTAATACTAAGCGACTATTTCTTTACTCATACATTCATCTACTTCAATAATAAGGTCTGTCTATAATACTGCCTTGGATACAAGTTATGGCTTTTCCGTAACGGATATTAAAGCCATTTTATCTTATTAGTATTTATTTACTGTTTTTTTTTTAATTATTATAAATTTCTGTAATGTTTTAAATCGTCGGCTTAAGGCCGTTTTTTTTGACAAAAATGATTTTTTATAACGTATCATCTTAACGTATGATTTTTGACGAATCATCTTAAAGGTTAAATTTTTATTCATTAATTATCGGACTACACAGAGACCACACTTAAACAAGTACGGTCACAGTGTAGTCCGGTAATTGATAAATAAAAATCAAAAAGAGAATGGAATTATACAATCACAGTTGGAATTATACAATTTTTTTTATTGTAGTAATTTATAACTGAAAATCTTCTCTTTTTTTTTATACGGCTGTGCGCACAGCCGTCGTTACTAAGCAATTAAAGCGACAACTTTTTTTCCTATAGCAAGAAAAAAAAAAGTTAATAACAATATTTTGTTATTAACATTATATTGTTATTAATTTGTTTTTTACATTAATAATAATATATTGATATTAAATTTTTTATTATTGTTATCATTTTTATTATTAATAATAAAGAGTTGCTTTTTATTAATAATACTTGTCGAAAGAAATTTTCTTTATGATTGATATTTATTTATTTTATTGTTTTTAATAAAAATGTAATTTATAATTCTTTTTATTTCTAAAAATAATTTTTTGACAATAAAAGTATACAATAAAATGAGGTTGTCTACAAAGTCACAAGGACAGCTGATTGACCAATGAAACTTTTTTCCTATCAAGTATGTTGGTAACATTTTTGTTTTGCTGCGACATAACCTACTGCAGTAAATCATGTTAAAAAATAAGTCCGAGAAGGTAAAAAAAGCCAATTTTTTCAGCAGTTCTAGATTTAAACATCTAAATGCGTTTGATAATTAAGTTTTTCCTAAATTTAATTATATCTCTAAAGGAATGCAAACAAAAATCTTTTTTGCAAGTGGTTTATATGGGCTATAATAGAGTTTAATTGCGCTCCATTGAACATTCGTAAAACTGTATCCTTTTGTTAATATCTATTAATTGTCTTATTTTGTTATCATGTATTTATTGTTTCACACGTTACTCAGTTCTTCATTGGTTGTTCAAACAGGAAACACTTGCCAAAATCAATTTTTAATTGTGTGAGTTCGATTTATAGTGCAGCTAAAAAAATGCGTTATTATGGTTTTTCTACGGATACCCATAATACCTTTTGCCCTAGTTGTTTATACAAACACCAAGTAATGCTTTTTCCACTTGTTTAATGAGTCCTTCAGTATATATTGAGAAAAGAAGAATTTATAATAGTTAATAGTTTAATTATTAAAAATTCTTATATTATTTAAACTTAATTTCTTTTATTATTTAAACTAATTTTGGACATAGACATTGTTTTAGCATTTTGTTACTCATACAGGCCTGACCGATAGCCTTATTATTTTTTAAACTTTTAATTAGCCTTTCAATTTGGGACTCATATAGAATATTTATGCATAAATAATAAATATATTTGCTTTTCCATTAAATTACAATATTTTAATAACTAAGTAAGAAGCATTTATAGTTTATAGTTATATATTTATTTATATAATATATTTTGTTATATATTTATTTATGTAATATATTTTGTTATATATTTATTTCATATTTTTTAAACTATTTTCATATTATATCAGTCAATAATTTACAATCAATAAAGTCACTTACTAATGTTGAGTTGTGATGAATTTTTTTTATATATATATAAAATTTGTCCGCACAAATTTTTTGCAAAAGTAGATTGATTTTTGTTGGTTTCAAAACTTCTTCATTAAATAGCTTTTTAAAATGTTACTCTAATTTATTTATAAGGATATATGTTTGTTTTTTTAAATTGTTTCCAGAATTCATTGCAATTTAGTTTGCATAGTATTAAGTTACCTTTTGCAGTTTCTTGCAGTAGTAAAATTTCGATTTAGTGCGTTAAATATTGCACAAAAAAATGTTTTTAAATTCATGTAAACATTTTTAAATATTGGATCAAAGTTATTTATTTTATATTGCAAGCAGTAAAAAGTTTTTTCATCAAAAAGATTTTGCACATTTTGATCCCAGTTGCTTTTTTAAAACATGTTTGTTGTGCTGGTTTTTATAATTTACATCATTAGGAAAAAAAATTTTATTTGCTTTATTAAGTAAGGTAGTTAGCTCATCAATAATTTTATCTATTTCAATTTTCTTTAGTTAATTTTTGAGAGATAGTAACCTTTTATAAACATTAATTGCATTAAATATGCTTTTGATTTAAAAGTATGCATGCTTATATGGGTGCCCGTTTGCTCCTACGCCCCATGCGTCATAAAAGCTCTTGGCGGGTATATATATAAAATTTGTCGTCATCACTTGTTAATTTAGTTGTTCTTTGGTGCCAAACTCTGACTTAGAAACACCAACCATATAAGTAGTTTAAATGCAAATAATCTTTAATGTTATTTTTAGATATTTGGATTTTTTCTTTTCTTAATATTCCGTTATTGTAAATAATTTTTTTTTTAAATAATTTTGACAATATAAAATAATGTAAGTAAATTTTTGAAGCAACCATTTCATTTAGTTTAATTACAAATTAGGGAAATAGCATGGTTTAAATTAGATACTCTCTACTGAGAATTACTTTAGACTCCTCCATCTTCAAAATCAAAAGGAAAATAAATAAAAAAGTTACTTTTTTAGGTTAACTTGAGTCAGTGGTCTTATTAAATGCCCTATGTTTGAGAACCTAAACCCAGTGAAATTATTAGTCTAATAGTGATCATATGATGTAATATGATATGAAATAAAAAGTATTTTTATTATATATGTTTAGATAATATCTAAGACAGTTAATAAAAAGACTTTTTACTCTGTATCGTTGTTTCAGTTCTTTAGTTTGTAAATGCCAAAACCAAGATCTTAGTTGCTTAAGGTTACAGTATTATTCTCGTCTAATTATAACTAATTTATAATTAAATTTGTTTAGACAATGTTTAAATTTGTCTAAGCAAGGTTTTGGCAACTCCAATTATAGAAAAAGTTTACTAGGTATAACGGGAAAAGCGGTAGATATAAATATCTAAATTTATTCTACTAGAATTGAACACAACCCTAGGATCACCAGCCTCCGGCTTCAGGTTAAAATTTTGACCTGTGTTACTATGAAACTACAACTTGTTTCCTCGATAAATATTTCCGGTATGTAATTTTCCAACACTTTACTCGGAACACGGGATGAAACTCTAAGATATCTGCACGTTTTAATTTAAGAAAAAAACCGTCTTTTAATTAAGGTGGCTCATATGGAAAAAATTATTTTTAATAGAATAAATTGCTACGGTTTATATATATTTTATTGTTCTTTTGATGATAAATGAAACTCAAATTTCATAAAGAAAATTGTAGATAAATTATATTTAAGGCAACATTCTACAAAATCAGAGGTAAAAGAGCAATTTTGAAAAAAATCAAAACAATTTTTCTTGATTAATTTTAGTTTAAACTCAAAAACTTTTTGGTTATAGCTTCATTACATTATTTTCATTCATTTCTACTAAAAGAATGAAAAATTAATTAAAATATCAAAAACGACACACAATTCTTAAAAAAATCACAAATTTATACATAAGAAAAAACAGGAGTTGTGTTATAAAAATTGATAAAACTATTCTTAGTTGATTATTTGAGTACATCTGAAGTCTTAATGATTAATGAACTTTTCTTAATCTCGAGATATCATGTTTTGAAGTTGCAAAGTAAGAATAAAATAAAAAAGTTATGAAAACACCGACCAAAAACAATAACCAAATTCCGATAAATAGAAATTATTAGCAAAAAAATGAGACTGACCAATAAAAAAGTTTAAGTAAGATAATATTAGTATTTTATGCAAAATGTACATATCATCTGGAAGAATTATAAATTTTGCATTAAATGGTATATTAAAAATTTTTTTTTTTTAAATTGAGTATTTTTTCTATGAGCCACCTTAAATTCGCTTTTGCGCGTGTAAGACTCTAACGAGTATACGCGCTTAAGATACACGAAAACATATTATCAAAACGTGCTATACTATTATATCGTATTTTCAACCGTGGAACCTAAATATTTTTATTAAAATCTTTTTTACTTGCATAAAACACATGTAAGAGTACGTAGTACGAGTACATACATCTTAAATACCCGTAAAAGTTATTTTTAACAACAAATTTAAATTCTGACACAAAAAATATTAATATTGATAATATTGATGCATCAGGTGTTCATATCTGACGGTAATATAATTTTTAGCATTTTAAACCTGACTGTGCGTGTGCATTTTTCCAGTTTTAAAATTCTAACGGAAGTTTCAGCGTTCAGGTGGCAATTCCAGTATTTAAAAGATAAATTTGTAGAGATTTAAGACAAGAATTCTCTGCAATTTTGTGGTATGAAACGAAAATATAACCAATGCAGAAACGAAAATATAACATAGTGAAAAAACTTTTGTAACAAAATTTAAAATTTACAGAACATTTTTATTGCTAATTTACACAATGTATTTGAACATTTATAACCATTTTAATCAAAAGCTTTTTTATAAAAACACACGTTTATTAGAAAAAATGATGGACATACTAACCAATAATAACATTCAAAAGAAAGTAACCGGGACAAAACACAAATCACGTTTATAAACATAAAAAAAATCTTTTATTTTGATTTAAAAATTTATCACACACATGCTTAACACAACTTCTTAAGTAAACACTTAATGCAAAATCTTTAATGACACACACTCAAAACACACGTTCAACACACACACACACAAAAACACACACAGGCTAAACATAATTTCTTGTGAAATAGATGCAAGTATAGCTGCATTTCTACAATAGATGTATGTGAAACGAACAATTGATTTTTTTTCTCTTGTACTTTTTACTTTTAGCTTCATACATTTTAACACGTACATTTAAATGAAAAATAATTAGTACATTAAAAAGTTTGAAAAAGAGTAAAATTTAAAAATAAAAAATAAAATGTAAAAAAATGTAAGAGTAATAAACACGTTTCCGACAAAATATTTTATAATTTTAAAACTCTTTTAAATTTCGTGATTCACTACAAAATGTAATATCAGAAAATAAAAAATAAAAACTTTCCTTAAAAAATTAAAAAAAAACCCACAAAAATCAATTATTATTTGGTTGAAAATATATTATTTCTAGATTTCTTTCTTGGCAAATTCTATATGTATATGTATATATATGTATATATATATATATATATATATATATATATATATATATATATATATATATATATATATATATATATATATATATGTATATATATGTATATATATGTACGTATATATATATATAGATATATAGATATAAAACATAAAATCTTTTCATCTTAATACAAACATAAAATCTTGTTAAATTTGGTGCAAATATCAGAAGACAAAAAAATATTATTTAGATACATCATTATTATATTACTCTTAATATATATTACCTTTATCTATTTCTATATATTTCTCTCTATCTATATATAATATCTATCATTGTATAAGGATATTTCATATAATGAATTAAAGTTTCTTTTTGTTAATACGAGAGTTGTCATCAGATTCTTCATCATCACTGCGATCATCTTTACCAACCTATAAATTCATAAAACTAAATTAACGAAGGTCAAAAGGTAATTGACGCCTTTTAGGCCTGTTACACCTTTTTATTAAAGGTTGTTCAATATAGTTAACCGTTTACTAATGAGGCATTGTAAGCAATGAACATAAACTATCACAGTAAACACATTAACCTATATTTATAGTCTACTTAAAAAGAAATCCAACTTCCAAATAAAAGAAAAACCTTTGAGCAAACAAGATAACAGAAAGTTATCAAACCAAAGAAGTAAATCTTAAAAACAAGTGATAAAATAGTTTAAAGCAAAAATTTTATTTCTATTTTTTTAATAAAATTCTAAACACATTTCCTTCTTCTATATTACAATGTTTTCAATAATCAGTTAAAGTTATATTTTTTCAGCTTTATCAGTTATGTCTTCAAAAAAAAAATGTTACAGACCATAAGGAAAAACTCTTTATTTCGAACTTTAAAAGGGTTATACTTCTTAAAACTGTAAAACTAAATAGCAAACCAGTGAATTTTAAAAACCCTTAGGCTTGATGAGTTACATTGCACAAAATACTAATAAATTTAATTAATGTAAACAATTTTAGTTTTTCCGGACAATTTAACAAGCAGGTAAAAATCGGAATAACTATTTGTTGAGTCATTCCTCAGCAAAATTAGATCTTTCAATTAAATAAATTCAAAATAAACAAAAAATCTGTTCATCTTACCGTAAAACCGAGTAACTTTAGACATTTTAAAAATTTTTAGTTACACAGTTTTAACTTTTAAATAGATAAGTAGAATTATGAATTTAAATAGATAAGTAGAATTACTTTTGTCTTATTTGTAAAAACAATTCTTCTTGCATAAATTGTAAGGTGAAACTTGTTATTATTGTTATTATTATTATTATTATTATTATTATTATTATGTATTTCACCATAAAGAAAAATTTACAAAACTAGTTATTATAAAATGTAAATACACAGATGGGGCAAGAACGAAACAAATTCAGTCTTAGCCCCAAGAATACAACTAAAAAATAAAAGACAATATGTTGTCTGGACGAAGTTAAAAATTTGACCAAACAACACAGTTTTCTATCTATTTTCTAGAAAAATGTTCAAATAATATACAAATTTTGTTTTGACTCAAAAAACAATATTCTACGTTTTTTTTACAGGATGGTTAAAAAAAAGAAGAGGTTTATAATCCTTTGGGGTAACTTTGACAATGTAAATAATACTCATTTTACAGTAGTCTTATCATTATTTATTCTACCGAAATCTTTTTTTTGAAAGATGTTATCTTAATGACTCATTTTATGATAATTAAAATTATTTATTTTCAAGCTGAATTGTTTTTACTTTCTTGCAAATTTTTTGAAACTATATTTCTATTAAATCTAAAAAAAGTCGAATAGTGTACAATAAGTGACTAATGTGATAATTATGTGACTGTCAACTATAAATTGTAATTTATTAAGTTTAGAAGTAAATTAATAAACTGCACATTTATTTGCACAATTACAAATTGCAGAGTTTGTTTGTGTTACTTATATTTACTTTTGCTATAAGTATGTCTTGAAACATAACAAAAATATTGGTAGAAAAAGTAATTACAACAATTATTCTAACACCATTCTTTTTAAATAGTTTCAACTCTATTTGTCAAGCTCCAAAAAAGTTTAATAAAAAATGAATTTAAAGCATAAAAAGTGCATTGGTGCAACAACCATATCTACTCATGAGTAGCATTTATTTTCAATTAGAATCATGGTTATGTTTTATTTTGGGATTTCAATTAGATAAACTTGATGCCAAAATGTTAGTTGCTGCTTATTTAAAATCACAAAATTGTACAACAAAAATATTTTCAAACAATACTCTTGGTGATGATTGGATTTCAGCTTTTATAAAGCGTTTACAATCAACCCATAGAAATGCATTAAATATAAAAGTTTACATAACTAATAAATGTTTATTTTGAAAACATTAAACATGAAACCATTTTATATGACAATCCCAGGATCGTCACATAAAATAGTTTAATAAATAGTAATAGGACATATTAAATAATAAATAGGACATAAATAGTAAATAGTACAATAAATAGTAAATAAGAAAAAGAAATGAAGTACTTAAAAAGAATAATGAATAGCAATAAGGATAGCTTCTCAGTGATGTTTTGTGAAAACGGTGTAGAAGAAGTAATGGCACTTCAGGCATTCATTTAAGGAATACGACAAAACATGGTCCAGAAAATTCTCACTTTAATAAAACCCAATCTGGTTAATTTGATTAAATTAGTTTTGAGGATTGGTTTTTTTTTACATTATTAACATGTGTTTAGAAACAAAGTGGAAAAAATAAAATAATAGAGTGTTAGTAAAATTATAAATGTTAATGTAGGCAAAAATAACTGAAAATTAATCCAGGATAAATTATTCAAGTAGATTATTACAGTGAAACAGAAACAGCTTCTGAAGGAAAAAGTGAAGTTGACTTTATGAAAGACTGAAAAAATGGTTGTTATTTAAAAAAATGCTCGGTATTTATTTTATGAATTTTTTGTGCCTTTATTTTATATTATGTTTATATTTTAGACCACTCATAGTTTTTATGTTATTTACTGATACATATATTTCATAGACATGAAATATATGTATCAGTAAATTTTTAAAATCATCAGGATAAGTTAAATACACACATGACAAAATATATTCAAATTACTTAAGCAAATAAGTTGCTTTAATAATGTTTATACTTCTTTTTTGTTGTTCTTTGCTAAGTCCATTTAGTTACTTTAAGTACTTTTTATAAAATAAATGTTAACTACAAATTTAAATTACATTAAATGAAGATAATAACACAATATTTCAGCCCTTGGAATTAGGATCGGCATTCGGCAACGCAGGCCTGAAAGCATTTGAGGTTGCCAAAAAATTGCTGACTTTGTTTTTATGTTATACAGTAACCCCTTTGTGTCAAATTTATTCACTAACTTGATCCCAATCTCTAACAGTTTGAGTTTGGCAAAAAATTGCCAACCTCATTTTTCCTAATTATAAGGGTTGATATTTTAGCCTATGTTAAAAACATATTTTACTCTCACAAAGTTACCACTTTACCGGGTAACTTTGACTGCCACATTAATTCCATAAAATCTTAGATTTAGTGAACACATTTTATTAATTAAATAACACCAGTTATGCACAACTTTTAACATTAAAATAGTTCAAGGAAAATGCTTTTTTTAGTCAAAAAGTTATATTCTTTATCAAAATTGGTTTAAAGTTACCCTATTTTACGGAACATTAAATATTTCTGTATAAAACAACTTGATAAAACAATTAGTTTAATAAAAATTTGTAAAAAAATAAGTGCCATTACTTACTTTTTCTTTTTTTTTAAATTTGAATTTTATTTTTTATAAAAACATCTTTAATTTACTGTTAACTTTTATTTTTTATAAAAACATCTTTAATTTATCGTTAATTTTATTTTTGAATAAAAAAAATCTAAGAAAGTAATAAAATTTTATTTTCTTTCAAAAAAAAAAACTCTTTATGAAAATTGCACAGAGCTGACATGTTTACTCTCTTGAATATTTTAAAGTAAATCATTTTAAAGTTTAACATCTATGGTCCACACTTGAGTGGTTTATACAGGTTTTCATAATGCCATTTTGAAATTTAAACACGTCACTGAGGAATAAATAAGGTAATTATTTACAACTAGATGCCTCACCTGGTGTTTTGCAGATCAGAATATTTTTATAATGCTACTGTCACTAGAAAAATTACAATCTAAAAATTATGAGCTAACAACTCACAATAAAATTGGGTTTTTAATTTCAGATTTTTTTTTTTAATTAGTTGACTTCACACTAATGAGCCTCACCTGTGTGAATATATTATCAGTTTATTGTCATGGCCAGTGCAATGCAACTTTGAAAACAGTATTCATTAATTTAATTATAAGCACTGAATTCACAATGTTCTTTTGAAAGTTTTAATAAAATTATCAAAACTGATTTACAGAAATCCAACCTAAAAGTTGGGAGATTTTCTTATTTGTATGTTATGCAAGTTAAATGCCATTTTTGATCATAACTTGTTTTTATTAGACTTAAAATTCATTTAGTTTATTTTGCTCTCCAGACCAGCTTTGTTATATATTTGCATCCTGCACAACATAAGCGTAAATATTAAACAAAAAAATCGTAAATATTAAACAAGCGTAAATATTAAACAAAAGCGTAAATATTAAAAAAATCGTAAATATTAAAAAAGCGTAAATATTAAACAAAAAAATTCTTAATATAAAAAAAAATTGAATAAATTCTTTATAAAAAACAAGTTTACTTAAATACACTTAATAACAAATTGACAACAAACACATTAATTTAAAAAAAAAATTACTTAACTATACAACAATTGAAAACAACAACATCAACATAACTAAGAATAATATCAAATAAATATTTTTTAACATTTATCAACATTTTGTTTTAATACAGTAAGGATTATTTACAAATTCAATATATACAAACTAAATATTGTTGCTAAAGTTAGAAGGTTATAGCAATTAGCTTCTTCCCAGTTGACATGCATCGTCCAAGGGACGTGCTTCAGACGTCTTGTCCAGATGTTTGTAAGACATCCGATGGACATCCCCCAGACAACGCATACCCACTAGGTCTACTGTGATGCACATTAATTTAATTCAGATTTAACAGGATTAGCTGGAAATCACTTGCAATACCAATTGCCTTAAGGAAGCATTCTATGCTTGTAAATCACTGTATTTTATGTTTGTTTTTATTTAAAAAAGAAAAAAAACTTCTCACCTTCCCTAACACAGCAAATTTGTAGACCATTTTACCGATCAAAATTCCCCAATAAAAATGCAATCCCTAAAAATATTAATAAACTCAAGTAAAATAAAACAGTTCTGTTATGTCTCATAAAAATTATAAAAACCATGTAATTATGCCTAAAATCTTAAGTAGAGCAACCAAAAATATGCTCTAGAAAATTTTTTTTTATCTATATTTTTTAATGCAATGGATAAACATCTTATTAGCATTTATTAAATGCTACATTAAAAAAAAATGCATTCACATATTTTTGGTTGCCATAATCATAGCTTATACAGTAACTTAGAATTTTATAATTCCTGCCACAACATACCTGTAAAATAAAAAGAAACCCAACAAGTTGATAGTAAGCAAAAAAAGGTCCAAGTTCAGACCAACTATAATATATCATGCAATGTATGACCCTAAAAGGCATTCAACAAAAAAATTTCAAAAATATTATATGTATATATATATATTATATATATATATATATATATATATATATATATATATATATATATATATATATATATATATATATATATATATAGGAAAAAAAGATACATAAAAAAATAACAATAGAATAAAATCTACCAAAATGGATAATACACCCAACGGGTCAAATAAAATACAACTGCAAATAAAAAAAACAATCCATCACAAAGCTTCTGCATTTTTGCATAGTTATAAACTTTTGCAGCCTTAAAATAAATGAAAAAATTACAAATAAAGAAAATATAACTTTTACTATGAGACTTCAAGTTACATATTGTTTCAACAATCATTAGACATATATTTAAAAAAAAATCATTTAAAAGTAGTATTAAAAATAATAACTTTAAAATATATATATATATATATATATATATATATATATATATATATAATAATATATACAGTATATATATATTTTATATATATATATATATATATATATACAGAGTGTTACCCAGGAATAAAATTTATACCGCGTTTCCATCAGATTGGGAATTTAGGCTGATGTCGGCTTGGCTGGCGAGTAAAAAAAAAAAAAAAAAGCTCCATCATTTCAAAAGTTTCTTAGATTAATGACAATAATCTTGTATGGCTGTAAATACAATATTCTTTCTTATTCCTTTCATTTTTTTTTATTATAAGTATAAAATTTAAATTTGTACAACAGAACTTTTAGATTAGTTTAAATTGCAACAAACAAAAATTGTAAAAACACAGTTGGAATACAAATAAATCACCGTGAATATTTTGTGAAAAAAATTACAAACAATAAATATTCACCAATAGTCTGTAGTCTCAAATAAAAAAATCAAAATATGAGATTTACGTGGTAAACTATCAATTTACAACATAATTCTCATATTTGGATTTTTACGTTTTAACTCGTCGACAAAGTACTCTAACAAATCGTCGTCAAAACACTCCTTCGGACCTTCTATTGCAATCATCATCAAGCTTTCTAATGTGCTTTGGCTTAGCTGATTTCAAAGACGGTTTTTAACTATTTTTAATTTTGAAAAAAATCTTTCAACGCAAGCTACACTCAAAGGAAATATAAGGAGTAACTTAATCAAAAACATACAATTAGCATAAACACTTATCAAAACAGGGTCAATATTAATCACTTTCCATAACTCTTGAGGCGTAAAATTGTTCCTTGACTTAGTTAAATTTTTTACTATCTCTTGATCTTTTTCTTTTGATATACGTATATCGAAACTGTTTTCCCATTCTCGGCGTTTATTAAATAACATAATTTTGAAACTTTCAAATTCGGTTTTTGTCTCAGTTTCTGAGATATCTGGAACTTGAACGTGTAATGCTCCAAATTTGTTACTGCTTTTTGGTTTGCCATAGTGAGCTATAAGTTGCTCTAAGCTTTCTTCACCATAACTAGAAAGTTGGCTGAGTGTTTTAGGCAATCGTCTTGGGTCAAAAATCGAAAGCGATTGCCAAAATTCCATTTGCGCGAAAGTGTTTTTTAGTTCACTTTTAAAACTATTTACAAAAGATCTAAAAATGTTTAACTCAAACTCACTTAGGTCAAAGTTTTTATTTTTTTTTTAATCGGCTTGTGGCTGGTAACAAAAAAATTATTTCATCAGTCGCTGATTTCATTTCAATAAAATTTTTTTCCATGAAATACTTTCATCGAGTACCCGAAACTAAATCATTTAAACTATGATTTGCTTGATTGACATAAGTTGGAATGTCGCTGAGACTAATTCCTACTTGCGAACTTTGTAGTGCTAGCACAAGTGGGCGAATCGCTTCAAACACATCTAAGAGCATTAATATTGTTGCAATGTTAGATTGTGAACTCGCTTGTATAAATAGCCCGAGTGCTTCTGCTTCTTTTCGTTTGGTGTAACATGTTGACAAAGCTTGTAAAATTGGTTTATAACCTTTGAACACAACTAAACAAGCTCGATCGTGTGCAATCCAACGAGTTACACTTGGACACACTGGAACTATGGATTCTAGTTTTCCATAGATTTTGGAGCATTCTTGCAACAAATGCATGGCTAGTGTGCGGTATTTAAAAAACTTCCATAGGTTAAGTAAAAAAATATCTACCTCCATAATAGTAGGAAAGTCTTTCAAAATATGTTTAAAACATAACGCAAGTTTGTGACTTGTACACCCAATCCAAACACACAGTGGCACAGCATCTTCAATGTAAGTTTTTAAACATCCTTTTACACCAGAATTGACGCTTGTTGTGTCCATACAAGCAAAGCGAGCATTTTTAAATGAGATATTGTTAGCTCTAAAAAAATTTCGAATAACATCAAAAACATTTGGAGCTGATAGACCAGAACCGGTGAGCTTACTTAAAGGAACTATCCCTATAAAATGTTCTTTAACGATGCCGTTGTGTTCGAAAGTGGCATGCATAGTCAACTGTTCAATCGAAGTAATGTCAGAAGTTTCATCCAAATAAAAAGAAAAACTCTCACCTCTTCTAAGTGACTGGAGTAAAGGATTTTTGACAAAAACAAAGATAATGTTTATATACTTTGCAATATATTTTGGAGACATATATGTTGCGTTTGCTGGGCCAGACAAAACGTGCGCCTTAACTTCCTTACAACCACACGCAGCAATAAGTTCAATAATGTCTGAAAAATTATGAGTATGTGCCCAGTTTTTCCTGATTAACAAATGCGTGACTCTAAAGAAGGTTTTAATAACGAAGCGAGAGTTACTTGTTTTTAATGTTTCTTTTGCAAGAGTATTTTCACGCAGCATTTTCCATATACTCGAGTCTTGCTTAGATATTTCATCAAAAGCTTGTTTATTTTTTAAAGCTATAGTATGCCTATGTGTATTTAAGAGATCTTTCGCACGCTCCGAGGGGTGATCTGCAAATTTGCCAGGGTTTTCAATAAATGCACGATTACTTTTTTTTCCAGGGGGCAAACGATATGCAAACTTTACATCTCATACTTTTCTGTTGTTTTATTTCATAGGTCATCTACATTTTTGATTGGTATTTGTGCTGGTGTGACTCTGTTTTTTTTTCTTTTTCCAAGAACTGAAGTTAAAGGAACTGCGTATACATCGTTTTCGCTTTCAGCTAATGTAGACTGATGAGGACTTTTACTTATTGCTGATGTAGGCTGAAGAGGACTTTCATTTACTACTGATTTAGACGGGTGTGGACTTTCACTTACTGATGATGTAGACTGATGAGGACTTTCACTTACTGCTGATGTAGGCTGAAGAGGACTTTCATTTACTACTGATTTAGACTGATGAGGACTTTCACTTACTGATGAGGACTTTCACTTACTGCTGATGTAGGCTAAAGAGGACTTTCATTTACCACTGATTTAGACTGATGAGGACTTTCACTTACTGATGACGTAGACTGATGAGGACTTTCACTTACTGCTAATGTAGGCTGAAGAGGACTTTTATTTACTACTGATTTAGACTGATGAGGACTTTCACTTACTGATGATGTAGACTGATGAGGACTTTCACTTACTGCTAATGTAGGCTGAAGAGGACTTTCATTTACTACTGATTTAGACTGATGAGGACTTTCACTTACTGATAATGTAGACTGATGAGGACGTTCGCTAACAAAAGATGCAGGCTGATGAGGACTTTTGCTTACTACTGATTTCCATTGTTGACTATAGTTTTGCACACTTGTTGTTTCTTTATGTTTCTCAAATAACGTTACAATATTTTTTGATTGAATTTTGTTATATTTTTTTTTAAAATAGTATTTTCCATTATTTGAAGGCATTTTTGTGGTCGCTTTTATTTTATTGAAAAATTTGATTTTTGTATTTGTTAATTTTGTTTTAGTAAATTAAACTTTATGTTTATTAAAATTTTTGATTTGTAAATTTAAAAAAAAATTGTAAAAACTTATGTAAATGTAGTATTCTTTTTTTGTTTTACGCAAATAATTTATAACATTTACAAACACAAATGATTTAACTTAATTAATAATAAAATGCTTACACTAAAATGCTTTACCAGCAAATTTAATTTACTAACAGAATTTTTAATTACCTTAATAAAAACTTTTTATTCTTTTATTTAATGAAATTTTGAAATGACATTTACATCCACCAAAGTCATTTTTTGAATAATTACTGTGCTAAAATCTTTGTTATATTCTTAACTAAAGATAAACAGCATTTGTTAGTTTAAAATTTTTGTATTGTAAATAAAAAGTCTAAAATAAAAACACGAATAAAAAAACAAAGTAACAAGCGAAATAAAAAATCCAAAGAACAACTGACATCGTCAATTAAAAAATACAGTTTTTATTTTATTTTTGAAGAAATTGCCGCGCTTTTTGAATGAATTTGAATTGAATGACTTACTTCGCTTTTTCTTTAGTAAAGAAAGTAATTGTTTTCGTTCAACTAAATTATTTTCTTCATTTACTAAGTATTTCTACATTTCTTGCGTAACACTTAAAATCTAAGTCTGTTAATAACAGGATTAAAGGTTGTTTTTTTAATAATTTTTTGAACTTTGGGAAATTTAAAAAAATTGGGAATTCCGCGTTATACTCGGTGCCATCAGGCTAGTTAACACTCTGATATACATATATATATATATATATATATATATATATATATATATATATATATATATATATATATATATATATATATGTATGTATATATATGTATGTATATATGTATGTATGTATATATGTATGTATGTATGCATGCATGCATGCATGCATGCATGTATGTATGTATGTATGTATGTATGTATGTATGTATGTATGTATGTATGTATTATATTTATTGAATACTAACTGTATTTTTTTTGACAGTTAATTCATTTTTATTATATTGATGATTATTAAAATGACATTGTAATTAAAGTAAAAAAGTTCACACACAAAAAGAGTCGTAAACTACTGGCATTACTACTGACAAAATTAATATGTACAATAATATAATTAAATACCTAATATTTAATAACATTAAAGTAATATAACTTTATATAACAGTTGATTAAAATAAATAATAATTCAAAGAAAAAATCAAAGAGCTTACTTCTAACCATATATCAGATGCATCATGAAGTACCATAATGACAGCGCCAATTCTTGTGAAACCAGACATCAAAGAATGCAGAATAAGTATGATTGTTACAATATGATGAAGGAACATCTGATAAAAATCCTTAACAAAAAAAAACTAAATTGGTGATCAATATCTTAATAAATACATATATACAATAAAAATAAATATAGTTTTCGGAAATTTTGGGAAAAATTTTTCTAAAACTGCTTGCTTAGTTTAGTATTAGGTGTTGATAAGAATACCTTTCTTTTTACATCAATAAACTGTGAAAATAAAAGTGAAGTGTAAAATGCCAACTCTGCAGAATAGTAGATTCTCATTGAGGTAGTGAAGTCTTGCTAAATATAAACATTTTTTACTACACTACAATAGTTATATCACAATAAAAAAAACTTTACAAATTCAGAAAATATTCAAAAGATAACTATAATATATATATATATATATATATATATATATATATATATATATATATATATATATATATATATATATATATATATATATATATATATATATATATATATATATATATATATATATTTATATATATATATATATATATATATTTATATATATATATATATATATATATATATTTATATATATATATATTTATATATATATATATATATATTTATATATATATACAGAGGCTATTTTAGGAAAAAAAGTTGGGCGTCAGTGCTGCCTGTGCCGACACACTTTCATAAGGAAATTTGCCGTATGTTTTTTGTGAAAATAACGATGTATGCCTGAAAAAAAAAGTCCTCAATTTCTGAATTTGGGTGGTGCCCAAATTGGCACCCAAATACAGTCGGCGCTGTTGAAAACGGTCTACAAGAGCCCCTGATATATAATATATATAATATATATATATATATATATATATATATATATATATATATATAAATATATATATATAAGTATATATATATATATATATATATATATATATATATATATATATATATATATATATATATATATATATATATATATATATATATAATATATATATATATAAATATATATAT
The DNA here is from genome assembly GCF_038396675.1 of Hydra vulgaris. Classification (NCBI taxonomy): domain Eukaryota; kingdom Metazoa; phylum Cnidaria; class Hydrozoa; order Anthoathecata; family Hydridae; genus Hydra; species Hydra vulgaris. The sequence goes on from NC_088930.1 coordinate 16,992,077, forward strand.
ATATATATATAAATATATATATATAATATAATATATATATATATATATATATAATATATATATATATATATAATATATATATATATATATATTATATATAATATAATATATATATATATATATATATATATATATATATATATATAATATATATACATATATATATATACACACACATGACTGTAGTATCATTTTCAGGTACAAATTAAAAAAAAAAAGTATACTCAATGGGACAAACAGATTATCAGGTACATTTTTTTGTACCCTTAAACTTTTTGTCTCCGTAAGTATACTTTTTAGTAAAAAAATCTCTGTAAGCAACTTTTAGGAAAAGTGAAAAGTACGCATATCAACTCTCTTATGGCCTACTGCCTGTAAAAACGATCAGAATTAAGGTTAGACTAAAGGTTAGGGCTAGGTTTAAATTATAAAAAATCTGTAATTTTTAAATTTTCTTATTTTAGTGTAAATAAAAAGAATGTAAACAAGCAAAAGTTGCAAAAAAATATATCATCGTGAAGTTTTCCTTGTTTGGAAAAGAATTAGAACAATACCTATCACACAATTGCCAACTAAGAAAACTGTATTGCAATATTATCATTACAGAGACCTTATGATTGGAGCTGATTTTCCGAACATTTCTTTAGTTTATATAGCTTGTCTAGATTTCTTCAGTTAATATGCCCACTTGGTAATTTTTTTACTGCTCAATGTGCTAAAATAGATAGTTGTCTCCAAAAATGTTTAACATGTGTCCTTTTCTAATGTGTGTCCTTTTCTAATGTGTGTCCTTTTCAAAGTGAAGAAAACTTGGCTAAAGCGATATTCCTTTTGTTATATTGACCAGCATATCAAGTGTTTTTTATATCAAAATACTTTTTAATTTATAGTTTAAGCAATTTTAATTTGACTTTATATAAGTAAAATATGCTTTATATTTTTAAGACAATTATTAGGTAAAAAAAATTCAGTTCATAAAAGTTTTTACATTTATAATGAATTACAATATTTTTAGTGAATTTTTTTGTTTTATTTAGAGACAAGGTTGTTGACTTAGAAAAAAGGAGAAAAGATTTAAACAAACACAGAAACAGTTACAGTGAAAATTTAGTTTGGAAAATAAAAATTTTTTCAAGAATGCTAGAGAAGGTATTTGATGCAAGTTCAAGAAATGTTAGGTAAAGATAAAATTTCACAAAAAGTTGTAAGAAACAAAAACAAAAAAAGAAATTAAAATTTTCAAAAAGTGAAGTTTTTTGTCCATTAGAAAACATAAAGAGTTGGTTACTGAGAAATTTAAAGACAACAAAACATTTAAATACTTTCAATAAAGTAGAACCTCTGGCCTATTAGAAAAATTAAAAAATATAATTCTGTTCCGCTTTTTGTTACAAAAAACATTCAAAGCAATTTAGCTCCAATAGCATCACAATATGGAATAAGTTCAACAGCACTAAGTCTTGCCTCACTTATAAATAACAGTTCTGGAAAGACAGATGATTATTCTATTTCTGAACAAAGTATTTTGAGGTAGAAAAATTCAAGTATATATAAAACTGATTGTAATGTTTAAGATAACTTTATTATATTGGCTAAGGGTTAAAGTCTTACAGTGGACTCAAAAACTATAGTCTCTTGCAAAAGCAATCAAAAAAACTTTACAAGACTAGAAGCTTATTGACTATGTTGATTGTCTGTCTTTAGACACCACAGTCACAAATAATGGTTAAATAAAAGAGAGCAAAAGCTTTGATTTGGATACTTGTTATTGTGTATAAAGGTAAATATTGAAAAAAACTAAATATAAACAAAGTATCACAAAATATTTTTATATTTAATTGTGAATATTTCTTAATGAGTTAAATGATTCACCTTATTATTAAAATTTAAATAAATACACAATGGACAAGGCTGTAACAAAAGTCAAAAATGTTATGTTCTTAAAAAAATTTTTTAAATATATGTATAGAATATATCATGGTCTTTCTGAAATGGATATATTTGTTTTTATAACTCAAAAACTACTTTTACAGTTGCAAATTAAAGAAGCGCCATTTTCAGATATCTAAACAACTAAAAATTCAATTTAAAAAATGTTTAATTTTATTTCTTCACAAATTTAAAATTAATTTTATTTGTGGCCCTTTTTTAAATTTTGAAATATATTTATAGCTTATTATTTTTTTGCAATAATAACAAAATATGAATCTAAGTTACCTTTTTTTTTCTATTGTTTAAAATGATGTTTTAAAAACCTAATTACAATTATCATAGAGGTATATATATATATATAGCCTAATATTTTTTGGAACACAAGCAAACACATCTATGAGAATATACAATAAATGATTAACATGTTTACTATAAGATAAAATTAGTTATGGCTGCTACTTCTGGCAACTATGAGCACTGCCAAGCTCTAAAGTTGAATACATTTTGTAAAACACCCTTTGAGGGGGTTTAAATATTTGATATTGATGTAACATAAAAATTCCAAAAGATTTGTTGATGAATTCTATTTATTTTGATGAAATGAGAATAATAAAAATATGTTATTCTTAAATTTAAATTACTTCCTGTAATAGCTCTACCTCACCCTCCCTCATATGGAAATAACTAACATAAGGGTTGTCCCTTAAGTTAGGGTTACTTTTATTATTAAATTATTACTTATTTTCAATCACGTTAAATTGTTTACATTTTCTTAATCAATTTAGGATTAATCAGTTCTCAATGCATGAAGAGTCTTTTGTACTATGTTGCCAAAATATTTGAATGACTTCATTGAACAAGAGAGCGTCAAAGAGATAAAGGAAAAAATGATGAACTTTTTAAAGTTTTAAAAAACGTTGGATTTAATGCAGATAAATTGATGTAAAATTTAAGCATAAGTATAGTGAATGGCTTGACAAAGGAGAAATTGATTTTTAAAAGAGTGACTAAAGATATTCTTTCTAATTCAGAAAGTCTTGTTACACCATTAAACAATCCTATTGATAGACCAATTGTAGACTTTGATGATACATTCAAAATAATGCTTTAGAAAAACAAATTTTTATATACCCAGCATATAGTAAGTCAGAGCTGCAAAAGAACTATGCTATCCTAATAACATATTCATTAGTGGTTATTCAGCTAATATTCCATTACAAGATCTGGTAAATCATTTTTGTAAAAGATTAGTAGAAATACAGAAAGAAGTTATTTTGTCTCGTGAGTTTGATAAAGCAACGCTATATTACACAGCTGGATTTGATGGCTCAACTAGTCAAAGCATTTGTAAACAAAAATTATCAGATAGCAGTTCTCATAATTTATCAAATGAAAATTCTTTATTTAGAAAGTAAATGAAACGGCAAATTAAATTCCATCCATTGTTGTTTTCAAAGGGCAACAAATATCTATTAAGACCCATTTCGAAATCACTATGATTGATGGAAATGTGCACACTGCCTTATCCAACGCAACTGAGTGTATTTAGCCATGTTAAGTGAGTAACTTGTGTTGTTCTTTTAGAGCTATTTACAAGTAGAGATGAAAAAAAAGTTATTTTATGGAGAAACTTAAAGCCATTGTCAACCATTTATTGTCGACCTCTGAGTTTTGAGTCTTTGAAAAGAAACTAAATCTATTGATTGATGAAGAAAGTAAATGGAACGGCAAATTTGATTCTATCTATCATTGTTTTCGAAGGGCATAAAAATATCTATTACAAACCATATCAAAATCGCTATGATTGATGAAAATGTGCTCACTGCCTTATCCAACACAACTGATTCTAGTCAGTCATGTTCAGTGTGTGGATGTAACCCCTCAGAAATGAATGACATTGAAATTGTTACTAAAAACAAGCACTCCACTCACGATCTTCAGTATGGTCTTTCAAGTTTGCATGCTTGGATAAGGTGCTTTGAATGCTTATTGCAAATTGCATATAAAATAAAAATTAAATCTGTTCAAACAAGATCATTTGAAGCCAAGAATTCAGTAATGGAGCAAAAGAGTTTAATTCAAAAAAGATTATTGGATAAACTTGGATTGATAGCAGATCAACCAAGAGCAGGCGGTAATGGGAATGTTAATAATGATAATACAGCCAGGATAACTTTTTAAAATGAATACATATTTAGTGAAATTTCAGGAATTTATAAAGTGCTAATTGAAAGATTGCATGTTATAATTTGTTGTATCTCCAATGGTTTTGAATTAGACATTTTAAAACTTTGAGATTATTAGTTTGAAACTGCAAGATATTTTGTTAAATGTTACTCCTGTTACTACTTGTCTCAAATTCTGCACAAAATATTGATACACGGATACCTTATAATAGAAAAAATAATATTGCTTATTGGTCTTATGTCAGAAGAAGCACAAGAGGATTGTAAAAAAGATTTTAAGAGTTATCGCCAGCACCATACAATTCATTATGAATTGTATGGTGCTGGCGATAATTCAAAATGATTTTGATGAGTTTTCTTTAACTTTAGAGATAGAAGCAATTATTTTATTTTTATAAGAAAATTTTCTCTTCCTACTGTACTTTTGTTGTTGTTGTTGTTTTTTTTCATTTAATTTTTTCGATTATTTTTCTTGCAGTTTTTCCCATTAACAATAATGAATTCATAAATTTTCTAGCATTGACTTTTTTTTATATTTATAAAGTTAATGAAGAACTATTACTAAAATAAAAGTTTGAACAAATAAAAAAATAAAAAAATTTGACCTTCAAAAATAATAAGTCAATCAAAATGCAATGAAGATGTAATAAAACGACTATTGTGCATTTCTGATCCATTGGTGTCCAGTTTCAGAAAAACAACAAAAAAGAAAAAAAAAAATCCCGTTAGGAGTTTTAGAAATTTTATATTGTCCTGATATATAAGTTATGAGTTCTGTTTATTTTATTTTATTCTAAATTAAAGAGCACAGACCTAATAATGGTACTCTTACAAATTTCATTGAATATAGTACCAATATTAAATTAATTAACAATTTTGTCTCAAAATTGACTACTCTGGCCCACTGTAAAGTGATTTGAAATAAATAAACTCTTTGTTCCCAAAATTTTTTTCTTTGTTTAAACTTTTATTTTACAATAGTTCTTCATTAACTTTATAAATATAAAAATTAGTCAATGCTAGAAAATTTATGAATTCATTATTATTAATGGGAAAAACTGCAAGAAAAATAATCGAAAAAATTAAATGAAAAAAAACAACAACAACAACAAAAGTACAGTAGGAAAAGAAAATTTTCTTATAAAAATAAAATAATTGCTTCTATCTCTAAAGTTAAAGAAAACTCATCAAAATCATTTTGAAAACTGCTAATGTTAATTAGTTAATGTTATTAATTCCTGATAAATTAGTTGAACATTTAATAATTCAATTAAAACTTATTTACTATAAATTAGTCGAACATTAAATAATTCAATTAAAAATTTGACTAATTAAACATTTTTAGATTTTATCATATAAGCTAAACAGCCCTACAAATCGAATATTTAATACAAAGAAGATCATTGTTTTATGAAACAATAAAAATTACTATTATTACATAAAACAAGATTTTTACTAAAGATATGTTATTTTAGAAATCCTATTATATTAAAAAAAACTCGCAAACTTGCAATTAATAACTTTAAACTTATCTATAAATCATTCATTCATTTATTGTAATTATTACAATTAATTAAACGCAAAAACTTACGAGAAAATAAATTAGAAGATTTAAAAATAACAATAAAAAAAGTGACTAAATACAGTTGAAAGTTTTAATTAATTATACTTTACGAGAAACATTCATTTCAGAAAACTTTTACAGGATATAAAAATCATTGAAAATTTAAAATTTTTAAATTATAAATTTTCAAGACCATTAAATGTCATCAGGCAATTGCAATTCTCAACTTGTGATTACTTAATATGCCCAATGTAACTATAGGGTAATTTTATGTTCATTGACCAAGGCCATGTCACCATTTATTATTGCTACCAAAATTCTTACTTTGCTAACTTAAAACTTCTCCTTCATAACCAGACTCCTTCTTTTAATCATTCTTTTGATTGTTAATTTAACAACGCAATAGTTTCATTTTTCCCTCGGATTTAGGGAAAATGAGGTTGGCAATTTATTGCCGACCTTAAACTGTTAGAGGTAGACATCAGGTCAGCAAAAAAAGTTTGACACAAAGGTATAACAATAAAACATAAAAACAAGGTCAACAATTTTCTGCTGAATTCAAACACTTTTAGGTCAGCAGTTAGGTCCGCATTGCCGAATGCTGACCCTAATTCCAAGGGCTGTTTAGCTTATATGATAAAATCTAAAAATGTTTAATTAGTCAAATTTTTAATTGAATTATTTAATGTTCGACTAATTTATAGTAAATAAGTTTTAATTGAATTATTAAATGTTCAACTAATTTAAAGTAAATAAGTTTTAATTGAATTATTAAATGTTCAACTAATTTACAGTAAATAAATTTTAATTGAATTATTTAACGTTCAACAAATTTATAGTAAATAAGTTTTAATTGAATTTTTTAATGTTCGACTAATTGAAGATTTTTATTGTTTTAATAAGTTAATTTTATATTTTATAGGGGTACAATATTCATCTACTACTCTTACGTTTAAATTACTTTGGTCTTATTTAATTATTTTAAAATGATCATGCAAAAGTCAAAGGCTGTGATTAACTTTCGTAGTCATTTTGTTTTTTATACCAACTGTGGTTCAAGCTACTTTTTTTATTTAGAAAATAGCCTAATTAAATATTGGCTTTTGGTATTTATTATTTTGTTAATATTATTATCTTTTAAATTACAAGAACTTAAAAAATAAGATAAGTTATACTTAAGCATTTCTTATGTTAAACTAGTTGTTGAGGAGTATTAACTATTCATCATAACTATTAATAACATTTATTTTAAAAAACACAAAAGAGCTGTTCTTACATTGATAAGCTTCCCTTCCATCCAACTTTTAGTATCATAAAACCAATTTTTCGTTAGGACTGTGTAACAACCAAATAGAAACAAAAATAAATATATTGAAAATCTCCAGCAAGATTCTGTAGCTTTAGATAATAACGGAGAATGTGTAACAGCTCTGCGTTTCCTAAACCAGCTAGCTACTTTTGCTTCTTTCCAACTTGATTGCTCTGCAAGCTCTTTAATTTTTTTTGAGTCCGGAAATTTAGTGACTTGTGTAAAAACTTGTTCACATAATTCATTCTTCTCAACTGTTATGTGATTCTTGTTATGTATTCCAAGGTATTTACAATAATTAAGTGCAATATATCTACCAAAAATAAAATAAAAAAATAGTAAAACATAAAGTCAAGATAAGTTTTTCGGTATGACTGTGATGTGTCTGTAAGCATATATATAGGCAAATGTTTGTGAATTGTTAAACCAGTTGCATACTGGCCCCCTTTGATTCATACTTATTCTTTGATATTTTTCTTTAAAATTTTTTTTTCATTCTTCAAAATTTTCTTAAATAATTTCATTTTCTTTCATTAATATTTACAATATCTAATTGAAATACTAAATTAAATAAACAACTGTGTGAACTTAAATTTTTTTACATTTTTTAACAACTTAAAATAAACAATACAACTCACACCACCACTTGCAGCGTGAAAGCATTTTTTAGTGATTAACTGGTACAGATAAAATGATTAACTACTAGAGATGGGCTAACTTCAATATTATATAAGATTTAAAACCATGAACCATGATTTTTTAATTTTAACTTATAACTATGACAATCTATGATTTTTAATTTTGACTTATAACCATGACAACTATAATTTGAAATCATGTTTTGATTATTTGAAGTCTTAACCTCAAAAATTATTTTCACAAAATTAAAAATTTTTTTTTTAAATTATACTCATGATCAAAACAAACGTTTATTTCTCTTTAGTTATTCTTTATGGAACTTTTTACAAATTACTTAAGAAAAAGGAAAAAGTTTTAAATGCATTAACATTATGCTATTAGGATTATCAGGAGCTAGAAATATAACTAGCAATTAACAAAAGAGAAATATAAACAACAGAAATATTACTAGCAATTTTTTGCAACATTTAAACATTAATAATAAAACTATTCATTTTTTTCTTAAATATGATATTGGATTAGAAAGCCATCTGTGTTACTGTGTATATTGTACATTAAAAATAGCTGAAAATAAAATAAAAGTTTATAATAAAATTTTTGCTTACTGTGCTACTTTGAATGATGTATTTTATTTATAGTAAAGATAAAGATACAGATAAAGCTTTTCTTATATTTAGATTGAACACAGATCACTAGTCAGAAAATATAAAAGACATACAAAAAAAAGAGGCCTGACAAAAATAACAAGTAACAATACAAGTATACTTGTAATGATTACAAATATTAAATTGCAATTCAGATAAAGTTAATTGCCACATCCAATTAGCCACAACTAGGTCAGAATAAATCAATTGCTTGGTTGCAACCTTATTTACCATTTGTAATACTTGTTTTTTCAGGTGAAAAAAACTAAAGAAAAAAAAAGACTGACTACTAAAATAGGACAAATAAAAACTGTTTAATTAAAAATAATTGTTAATAAAAAAAAAGTGAAATTGAGAATTAAAAATTAGCGTAGAGCAAAAAAGTTAAAAGCCATAACCGAAATGAAACTTTTAATATAAAAAAAAAATTTTGTTTTATTTTTGCTAAATCTTCAATCAAGTTTAAATTAGTTAAATGTTTAAAACATATTTTAAAAGTAATTCAATTTATTAGGACTTTTTATTTTAAAAATAATTTTTTACGCGCATTGTTAATCTTTTTTATTTTGTTAATTTCATTTGACAAAGTTCAAATAAAAATTGTACTTTTAAAAAAACAAGTTTCAACATTATTAATGATTCATGTGCCCAATCATGTGATTCAAAATGTGACTAATATGTTTAAAAAAATGATGCATTAGCACTTTGAATTAAAAGAAAATGAAATTTTGGACTCATTTTGAATTGAGAAAAATGTGATTCAAAATATGACTGTAATGTTTAAATTATTTTTAATCACACTTCGAATTAAAAAAGTAAAAACATAAAAACAAACAAACAGACTTTTAGAACTTATAGAACTTTTAGAAATATCATAACTTATAGTATAAAAAATGTCCAGACATTCAGAACATGTCTTCTTTTGACAACACATCTTTAATTGATTAATTAAAGATGTGTTGTCAAAAATGACAACACATCTTTAATTAATCAATTAAAGATGTGTTGTCATTTTTGTCGTAGTTGATATCTATATCGTATTGTTTGTTTTTGTCAATCTTAACAAAGGTCAATCTTAACATTCAGAACATGTTTCTTGTGACAAAAGAATGTCACATGAAACATGTTCTGAAAATAAATTTTACTATACGCTGGGTGAATAAAAAAAGCAATTGCTTTTACTTAGTAATTGGTTAAATTATTAAACTTATTTAAAAAAAAACACAGACAATCCATTTTGCCTCATGCTTGAGGCGAAATGAGGTATTTGTGTAACAAGGAATAATGTAGACTTACAATATTATAGCCTGTTATAGCAATAACCTTAAACCTATAACAATTTATAGGCCTAATAGAATTTATAGTAAGGGTTAAGTCTTAAGTTTAAAATAATATGCTAGTTGATCAATAATCCTATATTAGTATATACTGTATTATATAGTGCAAATGGTACTATAATATTATAGGTCTATTTGTCCTTTTAATTTAAAAAAATACAATTAAGTTAGATGTATGATTTAAAAGAATTGAAAAGTCAGGGCAAAATGCAGCAGTGCACAATCCGTTTTTTTTTCTGAAACTATGATAGTCTGGTGTAAAAGTTTTATTGTGTGCTTTTTCTCAGGGTAAAAATAATAAAGAAAAAAAATTTAAACTTCTGACTAGTAAAATAAATCCAAAAAGAAAGGGTTTATTTAAAAGTAAATTAACTAATTAATCAATTAAAGATGTGTTGTCATTTTTGTCGTAGTTGATATCTATATCGTATTGTTTGTTTTTGTCAATCTTAACAAAGGTTTTATTATGTGAAGCAAAAATGTTGAAAGCCAAAACTGCAAAAAAACATTTTATAGGAAAATATATATAATACAGAAATATAGAAAAATATTCTATTATTCTCTCTCAATCTCAATTTAACTTAGTTGAATGTTTGAGAAAAAGCGTGCTTCAAAATGCAACAACAATATTTAAAAAAAAAGTACAGTAGCACTTCTAAATATTAAATCGTGTGTTTGCTTCTTTTTATTAAGTTTGGTAAAATTATATAACGCATCGTAGTGTATTCATTAAACAAAGTGTATACTACTTTACATGCTTTTAAAAATTTTTTTTTATATAATTGCAAGGAATAAAATCTTTATAGATCAAAATATAGTTTTATTTATAAACACTTTTATAAATAAAACTATATTTTATAAGCAACAAACTATCTGGTCATCCTGCCAAGCTACTGACAGGCATTTTTTAAAAATTTCAGTCGCCCTCGAAAAAAGCAAGTTATCCCGTGCCACCGGACAACCATGAGAGTAAACCCCTGAAATAGAGAACTCATTTTGCTCAACTGAAACTCCCTCATTTTACCCCATTGCACAATTGGTCAAATTGCCCATTTTTGTGTCAAATTTATTTTTTCATTAAATATTATTAAATTAGATTTAAATAACATACTTGGAACTTGAAAATTGTAATTTTCTAGTAATAAAAAGTTCAATAAAAAAAATTTAATAAAAACATTTTTTTTTTTATATCTTATTGAGTTAAGTCAAACACAACTCACATAATACATATTTAAAAATACCAGCATATTGTTTCTCATAGCATAATTTCATGAAAAATTATACTTTCATATCTCACGAATTCAATCCAAATACAATTTACAACTTCATGGTGGCCACCAATATCTGCATATATTTAAATGATGTGATTTAAAAATTTACAATGTTATCTCCTGGCATTATAAAATCCAACTTTCTTTTTAGATGTGCTAGTTTGCCTCAATGATACTATGATAGTATCAGATGAGCATAGAAATCTTTATAAAAATCCTTTGTTTGCCATACATCTTGAAGCTTTTCGAGCGTATTTGACGTTCACAAAACTGTTTGAAAGTTTCATCATTAATAGAATGTCACTACCAATTGGTAGTGACATTCTATTAATGATGGATGGTCAATAGGTCAGCAGTTTGAGGAGGTTCTATGGGATCTAGTACCATGGGAAAATCCTCACAAACAACTTTGCCATTTCTGTGCACATCAGGGTAAACTTCTCAGTTGGATTTCATGGCAACTTAATGCGATTTTGATTTATCAACAACATGGCCAATCTGCTGAAGAGAAGCTTCTGGGATATGAAACTTGGTTTCAGCAACTTGTGCCTTTTTTTCCTGCAGTTTTTGGTTGCCAGTTTTTGATGGGCAACTTGTATCCTATTTGTAGAAAATACTCAAAATGTCTAATCCAACAATGCAGGATTAAATGTTTTGTTATTTCCATTATCTAATAAAATTTTTATGCTATTTAAATTGCTAGTTTTTTCTTTTAGTTGAGCTTCTTCAGTGATTAATGTATCTTTAGACTCTTCAAATTGAAAAAGCAAAAGGCAACAATACAGAGTTGCTGATAGTTTATGGTTTCGTTATGAGGCTGTCTTTTTTCCACAAGCAAGTGCGCCCAAATCAAGAGGTACTACACATGTTAAAAACAATGACTCTTCTTCTTTTAAGTTACGAACACCATCTTCAAACACTGTTTGCTTACAGACACTTTGTCCAGTGGAGCCATCAAATACCACTATTTATTTCGATGACTTCATTCTGTACTTGACACAGTGTTTGTGCAGTGTGGTCTAGCAAACTCTGCATTGAGATTTTAGCATAATAGTCATTTACCATTACCTATTTTTACAATATACTAAACTTTTATTTCTATTTAGATAACAAGATAATTTTGTTGCTTTTATAATGTTGTATGAAGGATAAAGTTCACAGTTTTTTCTCATAACTATATTTTGATATGGTTGATATTCATATTTGGTCATATTTGTATCAGAAAGTAAAGCTAGAGTATCATTGTCAGATAGTTGTTGGGATACTTTGTCACTATTATCAAAAATATTCTTTATAGCATGGACCTCATCAAGTTTTGTTTGAAGTGAACAGTAATTAAAATTCTTAATTAAAGGCCTGCCACATGTACACTGTTTAACACATGTATACTTTTTTTTATTTTTAAATCAATAAATCATTAATCTCTGTCTGTAATCACTCCTTATGATTTTTTTCAAAACAACTTTTAAGTCTTTTTATCTCTTTCACATATGTATTAGTAATGTTTCCAGCTTATGGTCAGTGTTCACCAGATTCATTCTATTGGTAACATCTTTCAAAACACCAGTTAGAGATTCTTAATTTATTTTTATATTATGTAAATATATATATATATATATATATATGTATATATATATATATATATATATATATATATATATATATATATATATATATATATATATATATATATATATATATATATATATATATATATATATTTCATTTTAACCTATAAATTCAAAAATACACTAATTAGGAATCATTTAAATTATAGTATTTTTGGTCCTACTGTTGAAAGATGATGTGCTTAATTTTTATTTAAAAAGCCAATACAGGAAAAATTTTAGATATACCCTGTTGTCTAAAATTTATTTTTTAGACAAGGTGGTACTTTGTTGAAGCTCAAACTTATTTAAATTATCATATGTATACAGGAGGATATTGGAGGTTTTTTTAATTAACTTAATAAAGTAAAAATTTGTGTTCAAAAAAATGCAAAAACACATCAACTTCAAAGTTAAATAAAATTTCTTACTTACAAACAATAAACTTGCAGTAAAGTTCTATTGTTTTAAAAAAGATAAATCAATCAATATATAAAAAAAATAATAGCGCATATAATTTTGATTCAAAAACAACTTACAATTTATGTGGCATCTTCTATTTTTAATAAAGTTTTATTTTTAAATCTGAACAAAAATTCCAAATTCAACAGGTCCTAAAAACTTTAATATAAAAGCTAGTGACTTACAAATATCATTTTATTAAAGCTTGATAAGTATGGAAAACAACTTGTTAGCCAAGAACCAAGAGGCTGTATGCCCATTTTTTGTGTTTCTGAGAAAATTAGGTTTTAAAATTTTATTTGTATTTTTTAAAAATATTTTCAAAGTTTTATCATTTCTGAGACTAGCTTTATTGGATACATACCCAATTAATTATTGAATATTTATTTATAATTAATTAACTATTGCCATCAAACACAATTTTTTATTTCTTATTTTGACCACTGTGCATTGTAGCATAGCACATTTAAATGCATTATAATTGAAACTAGGTAGATTTTATTGTTAAAATGAAGGCCCTATTTCTCAACAATAAGATATTATTTAGATGCAATAAAAGCTTTAGTTCAAAACTTTAATTATCAAGTACCAGTTTCTTAAGTCATAAGTTAACTAAATGTGTATTTACCTTGTAAGAATTTTAGAACCTTCTTAAGACCAACTATAAAAGTTACAAACCTTGAAAATATAAATTTGGTCTTCACATCACATATAAAATTTAATATAAAATAACTTGTTTTTGTATTTAGCCATAGTGATCAACCAGGTCATATTTTAAAAATCCTGAAAACAATAGGGAAAAAATAATGCAGAAAAATTAGGAATTCAAAACTTTCTCTTTTTTTTTGTATTAATGACTGAAATTGTTAATGGTAACATTGATTTTTTATCTTATTTTTGGCTCCAATTTATTATTTAAACATATTAAAGTTAAATAAATAATAAGTTTGAGTTATGCGAGAAACGGATCAATGATAAATCCTCTGCTATTCAGGAAAATGGTCTGGCTAGATAAATTTGATATAAATAGTTTCTTAGATTCTTCCTAGATAACTGAGGCTATCTCTAGGTAGATATATTTGATGACTGCAGTTTTTGATTGAAAATATGTTGAAAATAAGTTGAAACAATATTTATTTTATTTTAAACAATTATGAGCAATTTATTTTCACATAAACACTATCATGAACTTTATAGATAAGGAACTTCCTATCGTGACTTTTTGTCCATGGGTTATCTGCATTTAAACAATGGCTGTAAATCAATGACACATAGTGCAATCCGGTAACTTTCTAATGTTCTTTACTAATATATTAAATATAGATTTGTAAAATACAGTATAACAACAAAACTCATATTTTTAAAGAGAATAAAGTCTATTTATTTAGTGACTAAAATTTTGATATATCTGTTTCAATGCCAAACTTAATTTAATTTTGGATGATATGACTAGAATCTATTATTCTTTGTTTACTAAATATCAAACTTTTTGTTTTATAAAGTATAACTATATATGTTTTATAAAGTATAACTATATAGTTAACAAGATATATACAAAACTTCTGTTTTTTGATTTTTTACTTTTTACATACTCATGTTAGATAACTTTAATTTCCTTGTACAAAAAAAGTGACAAACTTCACTTTTACAGAATGAATATTATTATTTTAACAGTTTAATTGTAATTGTAAAAAATTACATAAAAGATTAGGGTATGCCTCTTATCACAAAAATATCCAGCTTAAGAAAAAATCAAAAAGTATCTCTCAGTAAAAAAAAAGAGAGATATAGCTCTAATCTACAAACTTAGCACTTGAGTCAATAAGTACCATGCAAATCCTGTTTTTTGGTAATATATCCTATTAGATATATGAATATTTATAGATTTAGTAAACTCAATTATAATGGAAGAATTTTTGAAAAAAAAAAACCTTAACTTCGTTAGAATTATACTTTACTTAATTCTAAGACTGATTTAATATAAGTAAACTATTTATATAGCTTGTAATGTTAAATGCAATGTGATATTTGTAACTCAGTGGTTTAATCTATGATATATGGGTATTAACTAATAAAAAGTTCAGTTCTTAAATCATTTATTTATGTCCTTTCTAATTGTTATTATTTTATACTTTTTTAAAAACCATTTTGATGTGAAAGTAATTTGAAAAAAATATATATATACCGTTCAAAAATATATCGTAAGATAAGCATAATAACTGCAAGAATTGGGGCATAATATATATCAGTATGCTGTGGACGTCTGAACTCAGTAGTTGATTTAAAATCATGCCAATGTACACCTTTAGGTAACCAGTATTTTTCATTCCAAATATAAGCATTTACATCAGCCAATACTCCAAATATACGGTTTAGCATTATTTTAAACTTAATAAAAAATATGTTTAAAATTAAAAAAAAAAAAACAATGAAAAATTTTTTTCCCAAACTTACAAATAACAATGATTTTTATAAAAAACTATTCAAAATTTATGCTTCAATATATCTATGATGCTACTCCAAATGTATAATTTTATACAAGATTCCTTTTTAAAAAAATAAATTAAAATCGCTCAATAATTCATAAAAGAAAAAAACGTCAAGTATCAGGTTACTGTATTCACTTCTTATTTGTCAAATGTTTACCTTTTAAATTGATTTATTAGTTTATCATCCGGATAAAATCTTCCAACAAAAAATTCACGGAAAAGTTTTTTAATGATTTAATTAAAATTGTACAAAATGACAAAATATGTCAGACAAAATGCCCTTAAGAAAAGTTTTCCCGCAAAAACTGTCATGCGACTCTTACAAAATTTAAAACTCTCAAATACATATATTTTTTGAAAACGATGAAAATTTGGACAAAAATAACTGCAATAAAAGGAAAAATTTTAGAATAAAAAATGGTGGAAGCGTTTTTTAAAAACAACTTGAAAAACAAAACAAAAAAACCTTAAAACCTGCTCAGTACATTTGCTGATAAAAAGCTATTATAAAAAGAAATTGTGGTTTACTACATTGCGCTATTTACAAAAAAGTATGAAATTTAGGAACATTTTAGTTTCTTTGTATTTTTTATGTGAAAAATAAACGTTTTTTGCTTGTTAAATAAGGAAATTATTTAAAACATTAAAAAAAAGGTAAAAAAGCAATAGGTGTCATTAGCGTTTGGGATAGTCCATAAATGCTCGTAGAGGAAGAGGGGGTCTGAAATGACGTATATGAGATATGGGGGGGGGGGCAGTAGGTCAATTAAAAGTATGGAGACACTAAATTAGAAACAATATCATAAAATGTTGGGTTGGTAGGGGATCATAAAATGTTGGGTTGGTAGCGTATGGTAAAATGCGTGATGGGAGAGGGGGTTAGCGAAATAAAACCGTACGTACTTTATGGACGACCCCTTTTTACACTGAAATTTTTTAAATAATTAATTGTATCAAGCACCCTTTAAATATCCGTTAACAGTTCGTCGCGTTGGTTTGACAAAGTTCTAACTGAACTTTTTTATATAAGGAGAATTTAGTTATAATCTTTTTTAAATGTTTGATTAAAATTATTTATATTATTGTTATTTTTTTTGCTTATGTACTTTTTTTTAATTGATGTATAAAAATATATAAATAAATAAAAAACAATGATATAAATATTCTTATTTAGACAATAAAAAAAAGAAAAAGTGATTTATTTGCTATTCTCCTAATGTGAAAAAAATCAGTTTAAACCTTGTCAAACCAACGCGACGAGTTATTGTTTATGAACATGTTAAATCATCTGGAACAGCTATTCTGAAATTAAAAGTTTTTTATCGACAAATACCTTTTACTTCGATTCTGATTCGTTTATCGCCACTATTGACTAACGTTGACATCTTGCAGGTACATGAAGCGGGCAAAGGTATTGTTGAGTTGCATCACCAATGATTTTTGTCGTGTAAATATATCTACAATCCACACATTCGTATATATACAGAGCCGTCCCGAGGGAGGAGGGCGTAGGGGTGTCTAACCCTCTACTAAATTTACTTGTCGGCATATTGGACACCGGAGTCAGCAAAATTGGATCTATTGTTGGCAGTCGGAAAATGTCAGCTAAGGAGAACCTTTTTTTTTCAGGTCTTAGTCGGCAAAAAAGTTTTTTTTTTATTTCGTTGGCAAAAAACAGATACGTCAAACCCCTTTAAAATCTCTCTTTATATATATAGGCACACACACACACACACACACACACACACACACACACACACACACACACACAAACACAAACACAAACACAAACACAAACACAAACACAAACGCACGCACTGTTATCAAAACTCTTATATTATCACTTTTTTACTCTCAATTTTAAGTATTTGCTCTTTTTTATTCAGTTGCAAACGACAAAAAATACTAACGCAACACGGCGGGTAAAATTAATCTAACATGCTTTCTGTTTTACTCTATATACCTAATCTTTAAGAGTCGTTAGCTCACCAGGTACTTATCGACAATTTGCACAAAAAAAATCATGTATCATGTAAACCGAAGTATAATAATTTTATTTTATATAAACTAAATTCACTCAACTAAATTTAAATTGATAAAAAAATAATCTAAAACTACAGGGTGCGTCAGCTATTTGAAAATATGTTTTTAATTTATTATAAATGATAAAAGTCAAACAGAAAATATTTTTAATCAAAATCAATTATGTAAATAATATAAGATAAACTATTGTTTAATAATTTCATTCGATGAAATCCCCCTCTACTTCAATAACAGCTTCGATTCGAGACCTAAACCGACTGCGAGCGTGCTTGAGATGGCCCTCATCTATGTTGTCCATTACTCGACAATGGATTCTTTCAGAGAATCTTTGGTGTTATGGGGATATTTATTACCGTTTCTCTCAACGACGCCCCACACATAATAATCTATTAGATTCAGGTCTGGAGAGTTTGGAGGCCACAAGTTTGAAGTGATGTGATTATAAAAATGGTCCGCAAACCATTCCTGAGTGTTTTGAGCCTTATGCGCTAGTGCAGATTCATGTTGAAAAATGTAGGGCCTTCCGTTTTTTGCCATATTGATCCAAGGCCTAACAACAGTACCCAAGACTTCAATGTAAGCAGCAAAAGTGACTCTTAGTCCTTGCGGAAAGAAGTGTGGTGTCATCAATGTCCTTTTTTGCTAAAAACCCCCAAAACCATAGTTTGACATTAAAATCTACAACTATATACAAAGTGAACTATTTTTAACGACTTAAGAGTGATTCAATTAGTATATAATAATATACCAGAGATACTATTATCTACTAAGTAATATTACTCTTCTAGGGATCACGTTCAACAAAGTTTAAGAAAAAATTCCAAAAACGAATATCTAAACCTGAAACCTGGGGATGAAACAATAAAAAAAAAAGATATGCCAAGCTGGTAAAAATTATACATGTCGAAGAGGAAAACAAGTAACGAATAAGATTATTCAAACAAAAAAAAACTATCTGGCAAACTGTAAGTACGAATGTGCTAAGAAAATATCAGAAGATCAGCGAAACGATATCTTTTTTTATCATTTTATGCCTTAAATTCAGCTACTGAAAAGAGGCATTTCTTTATTGCTTCGATTGATCTCACAATCACTGCTAGACCAAAAAAACAACCACAAAGAAAACAGTGGCAGTGAAAATGCAAATAAAGAAACTCATGACCACGCTGAAAAACAAATTTTTTCAAAAAAGAAGTACGTCTATAGATATTTTTTTCATATAAAAGGAGAAAAAGTGCGTGTTTGCAAAACATTTTACCTAACTACACTGTCAACTTCACAAAAGCCAGTTTACACAGCTCGTAAAATCTTTTCCAACAGTTGAGTCACATTATTGTCATGTAAGTACCAATAGAGAATACCTTGAGTCACAACCTTTATCTTTCAAAAATGTATAATCTTTGCAAAGAGAAATGTATAAACAAAAATATTGAGCCAGTAAAAAAATCTACTTACTACCATATTTTCTCCACTGAATTCAATCTTGGTTTCACATTCCCAAAAAGGATAGATGCGACCTTTGTGAGAAGTTTAAAGTTGCTGAAAACACTGATACTATGTCTGAAAAATTGAGAGAAAACTTTGAAAGACATCAAGTTTTAAAAAAGAAATGAGAGATATACGTGCTGGAAAAAAAAAGAATAAAAAAAAAGAAGAAAAAAAGAAAATGTTCAGATTTTTACTATTTGACCCTCAAAATGTTATTTTGACTCCGCATGCTGAAATTAGTTCCCTTTTTTATCTGAGAAAGCTAAGCGTGTATAATTTGACACATTATTTTTCAACAACCAAAAAAGTGCACTATGCATTACGGACTGAATCAATGGCGGGAAGAAGCGGGAATGATCTTGCCAATGCCTTTTGCAAAATTTTGAGTGATATGGCAGAGGAAAACGACATTAGTGACTTTATTACTTAGTCTGACTCCTGGCGTTCTTCAGAACGCAGGAGTCAGACCAAGTAAATAAGTCAATCGGACAGTATATTATCAAATGTTACATTTTTAAAGAGGCAATCCAAACATTAACTCAATCACTATGAAATATTCCCTTTTAGGTCGCTTATGCGTCCAAGAGTAGGATCATGCCCATAGCGAAATTGAAAAGCTTACGAGGAAAGCTGACTTTTATAGTCCAATCGAATTGATAAGGATGTTGAAACAAGTTAACAGAAAAAATCCTTATCATACTATTCAATTGAAACCACATGACTTTAAGGATTATTCAGTAACAGCGTAGCTGTTTAATTACTAGTCAGTTCCTTTTTCTAACGTTGCTGTTTTAAAATTTACTCAAACATTTAAAATCTAGCCATGATCGCAATGAACCTATGAACTGTGTGAATGTCAAGTTAAATGAAAAACCTAACAGAAAGAATGCAGCAACAAGCCCATCAGCTTCCACTGTTTTGAATGCAAAACCAAAGATTCAAAATTATACAAAGGAACTTGCAGACTTTGAAAAAAAAGATATTAAAGCTGCATTTCCGTTTATGCCTCTCGAGGAAATAGATTACCATCAAGTTATTCTTCACCTATAAAATAAACATGAAAAACTTTTAAGAGTTGTACTTAATGTAATGTTTTTAAAATGTACCAAAAAAATGCAATTAAAAAAAAAAAAAAAAAGAGTAAACAAAATCTTGTAACCTTGTTTTGTGACTAAAACAATAATCTAATTTATAAAAATTAGCTTTTTATTATATTATTGTTTCAGATACAAAGTATAAAGTAACTAACTGCTTCAGTCACAAAATTTCGAAGTAACTAACATGTTTCCAACTACCGCTAAACAGCTGTTAGAACCTTGTCATAGTGAGAATATGATTATTTCACTATGACAAAGTTCTAACTGCATTTTGGGGGTATTCATTTTTCTATGAAGAGTGAAACATTTTTTAATAAATACTAGTAACTAATAGCAATAAAATAAAGTATAATAGCAATAAAATAAAATAAAAAGTAATAAATAATAACTTATAGCAAATGCTTATGTTATCATGAGTAAAAAATATTATCGATGGATTTTAATACTTTTTGATGGCAGGATCATAACAATTTTTAACATTGATTTAGTCAAAACTACTCGCGGTTCAGTTAGAACCTTGTCAAACCAATACGACAACTTGCTAAACAACTCTTTTGTTTATAGAAGCAAAATGTTTATATTTTTAGAAAGGATGTAACAAATCAACAATTGCATAGCTTTTTCGAGTTTTAATTGAATTTATTTACCTTTTTTCATTTCAATTTCATTGGTTAAGATCGCGATGTTGTTTAGTCTTCTTAGGTGTGTATAATTCTATTGTGTTCTTTTTAAACTGATAACAAATAACCTTAAACGTCAGTGTTTTTACCTTTTACGTCAGTGTTTTATTTTTGGAAATATAGCCCTTAAAATTTTTTTAACCGCAGATTTTTTTGTTCCAGATTTCTTCTAACGATTTTTTAACGAAATAATAATTTAGATGTTACTGCTATTGATTTTGAAAGAAATAAAAAAATCCTGAAGATCCTGAAGAAATAAAAAACTTTAACGTTAACTTTTAAATAAACAATTATGCAATTTAACAATTACTCAAATTAAAAGCGATTTAACAATTAATTAAGTGCAAGTATTAAAAATTTATCAACAAAAGTGCGTTTTATACAATATATTGTCGAATTTTGACTATTTAAATTTTTTTTATCTCTAAAAATTTCAAAGTTTTATTTCAGAACAAAAAAAAGTCAAAAACTAGATATTTGCCTTTCATTTTATAGGCGAAAAAACCATTGTGACATTAAAAAAAAAATCGTAAAAATAAATTAAATTGTCGGTTTTGATAGAATCAAAGTTTGATAATTTGAGCTAATGATCATGTAAAAATTTTATTTTTTTATTGTAACAATTTTTTTCAAAATTTGTTATTTAATTTGTTAGATACTACAAAAACTATTATAATATTCATTAAAACTTTGCAAACGCGTTGGTTTTTGCCAATTGTATCGACAAAACACAACGTGGTTGAACTAGTCACAATCCACCATCTTTAAAACGTTTAAAAGTGTTATCCATCATATCGAATTTCAATACTAGTTGTGTCCTTCACGCTCGTAAAAATAAAAAGAGTTTTTTCATTGCAGGATCCACCTATCGAAACTCTAGATGCCAGGGCGGCCGAGGGAGGGGGGACGAAAGGAACAGTTTTCCCCGGGCGGCAGATATTCAAGGAGCGCCAATTGAAAAGAAGGAACCTAAAAAATAAAAAATAATAAAAAAAGATTCTTCATTTCTAATAAAGGGAAATTTTGATAAATAAGGGCGCCACTTCGGGTGCTGTCCAAGGCGGTGTGACGGCTCTCGGAGGCCCTGTTAGATGTACACATAGTGCTCATAAGACTAAACATTAAGTAATATAAGTGAAGGGCGCTTAATCGTGCGGGCGGCCATGGCGCTCAATGTCGGATGATAAGAAAGCCTTAATTGAAAACTTCTAAGCATTTTAAAGAAATTAATAGTAACCATGAGCGAGATCTCGACTCGTTCTCATTTCTCGTAAGAAATGGGACTTCTCGTGAGAAACGAGAAATAGAAAATTCAAGCGAGAAGTAGAACGAGACTTAAATACTATATTATTTTCCAAATTAAAAATTATTATAATTTACAAAATGCTTAATAATTTGTTTTTTTAATTAATTAATATTTTGACTCCGTGATTTTAATAAATCTAATTAAAAATTTAATTTGTTTTTGACAAAAACAAATTAAATTTTTAATTAGATTTTTTAATTAAATTTTTTTTAAAAATCTAATTAAAAAATTTTAATTAGATTTTAAATATTTTTAATTAGATTTTAAATACAAAAACTTTTTGTATAAAATGGTGCACTTTCGACTTAATTTCTTTAGTTTACCAGTGGAATTCAACTTGACACATATTGTTCATATTGAAAAGAAATATTCTTGCCTCATTTCAACGATCAAAAACGTCACCAAGAAAAAACGAAAATTGGAGACTACATCACTGGACACCCCATGTCCAACAGTTCCCAGGCAGACACACAGGTATTTTAATTGAAGGAAAGCTGGATTCTTTCTTAGAAGAACTAAATTTGCCTGCTGATTTGCCAATGTACTGCGTGAACGACCAGGCAAGAAACATGAAACTTGCAGTCAAATTGTCAAAGCGCCTTGACCAATTCTTGTGCAACAATCATATTTTGCAATGTGCAGTTTGAGACTTATTTGGAATGACTGCTGGAATGGATGATGCGTTGCAAACATGCAAAGATTTGGCTTCTTTAACTCACCAGTCAACAGCTGCAGCTGAGTTGCTTGAATCAGAATCAGACGCTCAAGGAACCAAATTTAGACAGTTACGCCAATATGTTGACACATAATGGAACAGTGAACTGGATTGCATGGCTTCTGTCCTACCTCTAAAGAGTGCAATTATCAGCTTATGTACAAATGAAGATATTTTTTCTTCAAAGACCATCAGTGTATCACAGTGGAAATCAATCGAGGGAGCAGTAGAAATTTTGGCACCACTTAAAGAAGCTACAGAAACGTGGTCGGCTGAGTCTATTCCAACACTGTCGCCGATTCTCTTAATTTAATCCATGACAAAATTGATCAATTTATTGAGACGGATGGAAAAAATGGCTACGGTGTCTTGTATGCAATAAACTTGAAAAGCTGCATTGAGAAAAGATTTCCTCTTTGTCACACTGAATACTTATTGGATGCTGCAGCAAAATACTTAAATCCTGCTTTAAAGGGACTTCACTTGAAGCTCTTCAAAAAATTTCAAACAACAAAAGAATGGTTAGCCTCACAGGTTAAGGATAATGTTGAGTGCCAACCTGTTGCCAGAGTCCTTTCAGCAGATTTGTCCCCTAATTCAAAACTGAAGCGCAAGTTAAACGTCAGACTTGAAGCACAAGAGCCAAAATCTGAACTGAATCCTATTTTGAGCGAAATGTGCCAGTATGAATATCTCCCTGGTGCCAAAAAATACTTTCCGATTCTTGATTGGTGGAAATTGCATTCAAATACATTGCCAGAACTCTCTTCATTAGCTAGACAAATTTAGACTATTCCAGCAAGTTCAATTAAATCAGAGAGAGTTTTTAGCTCAGGTGGAAATGTCCTCCGATCATCTAGACACAACTTACACCCAGAAAAAGTAGAACAAATCATCAGAGAAAACATTGTCTTGCTGGAAAAGTTTGGTAAAAAAATTCTGAATTAATATTTGAAAAAGTTGTTTACATTTGACAAATGTCATTTGTGTCTATTTGTCAAAACCATGTTTACATTTTTTTTTTTTACTTGGATTTTAATAAATCTGTTTTCAAAAATTGTTAAATTTCTTGTCTCGTCTCGTTCTCGGTCTCACGAGAAGTACTAACTTCTCGTCTCGGTTTGAAAAAACCTAGTCTCGCTCATGGTTAGTAAAAGTAAATAACAATTTTTTTCAAATTACTTTTATATAAGCTGTTTTTGCTAATTACTTACTTTTACACGAAATCACTTTTACACGTAAAAGTTGTTGTTACGAAGTAGTTTTATTTTACTTTGTAAAGTAAGTGTTATGTCATTTAAATATTATACTTCGTAAGTTTATTTCATAAATAAATTTTTTTACATTTAAAAAGTAAATTACATTTCGATGTAAATTTTTTACGTAATAATAACCAAAATTGAAAAATTTTTAAAGTAGTTTACTTTACATAACTTACTATTAAAAGTAAGTTACATTTACAAGTAAAAGTAAAAATGTAAATAACTTTTACTTGTAAAAGTAAATTACTTTTTCAAGTAACATTTACTCATTCAAAAAACCTAACTTAAGTAATTAGGTTTTACACGTTTATAATTTATGTAAATAAAACAACAGATGTTTGCTTATAAGGATTAAAATGAAAAGTTTAATGAAGCAAAAAAGCAACAAATTTGTTAGCCTATTTTCACTTTACTCTTTAAATTAAGCTGAAACGCGCAATAAATTTGTTAGATAGATTTTTTTTTCAAGAATATCAAACAGCAAATATGTCAGACATAAAATTATGTCAAAATATGTCCGTAGAAAATATGTCTGACAAATTTTAGGTTAGCAGAAAATAATTCAGACATAAAATTATGTTAAAATACGTCCATAGAAAATATGTCTGACATATTTAATGTCAGCAGAAAATAATTCAGACATAAAATTATGTCAAAATATGTCGATAGAAAATATGTCTAACATATTTTATGTCAGCAGAAAATAATTCAGACATAAAATTATGTCAAAATATGTCGATAGAAAATATGTCTGACATATTTTATGTCAGCAGAAAATAATTCAGACATGAAATTATGTTAAATATGTCGATAGAAAATAAGTGGGACATATTTTATGTCGGCAGAAAATATGCCTCAGACATATTTGACAGATAACAACTCTGCTAGTATACAACAAAAACAAATTTGCTCATGCTCAATCCTTACTGCAACAGATGAACGCACTAAATATATTTCAAGTAAATATTTTTCAACATATACTTTTCATGTTTAAATAAAAACTAAGTCTGGTTCCAGAACATTTTACAACACACTTTTTTAAAAACAATTTAAATAAATACAATACATCTGAAACAACAAGACTCTATAAATTCTCAATTACATATCGTGGTCCCTATTTATTTAACAAATTAGTTTCCAGAAACGAATCGCTATTAAACTTAAACAACGAACACTCTCTGAAAATAAAGCTAAAAACTACAATAATCAAATTAAACAACTATAAGGACTTTTTTTAAATTTAGATAAAAGATAAATAAATGTAACTTAACATTTAATACAAGTCGATAAAAAAATTAATATTAATAACAAGCTATATATGTAACACATACATATATACCACGTATGCAACTGATTTTTTATGTGTATTACACGTCTCTGAAAAAGGTACTCGAAGACAAGACTGACTTAAGTCTCCTGCGAGCTTCCTATAACTACAAATAAGTAATTATTTTTATCAATCTTA
The DNA here is from genome assembly GCF_038396675.1 of Hydra vulgaris. NCBI lineage: Eukaryota > Metazoa > Cnidaria > Hydrozoa > Anthoathecata > Hydridae > Hydra > Hydra vulgaris. The sequence goes on from NC_088930.1 coordinate 17,017,573, forward strand.
CAGAAATTTCGTTTTTATCATATTTATACACTAAAATTATTTTGAAATGTGGTAAATAAACTTATAGTGAAACATCTAAACACTTCTCCAAAAAATCAGCATATTTAACTTTATATATTGTATTTTTTATTTTAATTGGAATAATATAGAGATATATTTCTCGGATTATTTTTACGTACACGTTATTATATTGTTGTAATTGGTATTTATTTTAATCATGTCTCGGAGTTGTATGCAACTATATTTTTATTTACTTCGTATATTTCGAACTTTAAATTTATAACCTATATTTGTATATCTCTACCGCCAATCTATGATTGGTTACTTGTAAATACTTTGTAGTTGTAAAATAAACATGTTTAATATATATATATATATATATATATATATATATATATATATATATATATATATATATATATATATATATATATATATATATATCTTTCAACAAAAAGATTTTCTAATAATAAACAGTTAAAAAAGCTCAGGCCTGCATTTTTGTCAAATTCAAATAAAATAAATTCAAAATTGTTAGCATGAGGATATTCGGTAGGGTATAGCTGGTCTAAAATATCTAAAACATAAAATATTAGTGGCTGTACTTTATCACAATTGTACATCATATGGGCAGTATTTTCATTTTTTGTTTTAAACCGTAGACATTTTTCTTTTCTAATCTAAAAATCAATTAAATTTTCGTTTGTGGGCAATATAAAATGTTCTGTTTTTCAAGAGAATTTCGCTACCTTTATTGTTGCTGTTTTTTTATGAAGATTTGGAATATTTCTAAACTTATTCATTTAAAATTTTCATGCTTTCATTAGACGCTTTCCAATTATAAAACTGTTTTTTTTTTAAAATTGGTTTATTTAATAAGTTATATAAAGTTAAAGCTGTTAGATTTTTATATTCGTACTTTGTTTTTCTTTTGGCTATATATAAAGAAATTTTTTTATAAACATAATTTTAAAATTCCGTTGAAATTTTTTGCTTCTATTTCCTCGACAAAGTTTTTGTATAATTTTTTAACTCGTTTTCAGTCAAGCCTATGCTTTTATAATGAAAAAACCTGGCTGAAATGTTTTAGTAACATCGGCTATTATTACTATGTCGTTTTTTACGTGTGTTTTGTTTTAAGTTAAAAACTTTCCAGTGAACCTTTTAATCATTGTGTTAAAGAAAAGAGGTTGATTCAAAGTTTCTTTTATTTTAATTTAAAGGTAAACTATATTTTTGTTTTAACTTATGCCAATTGACTAATAGCTGAGAGTGAAAAAGGGATAACAGATTGATCTGAGAAAGGGTTTTTATTTTTATACTATATTATTTTTTCTTTTTAGAAATATGTATAAACTTAGATTGTTTTTGAAAAAAAGAAGAGTTTACCTTAATTTATATGTGACTTTTAAGTATGTTTACTAGACTTATTTATTAACTTTATTGCTCATAAAAATTTTGTTGATTTTCTTATGGTAAGATGTTGTCAAATAAAAGTTCTGTTATTTTTCGAAACTATTTGTTAAATTTTCTACACTAATTTTCTTTCTGCTTGCCTACTTTTATTGAAAAATAAGATGTCGCAAATAGCCTACAAAGTGTCACAGTTTTGGTACCTAAATTCTGTTTTCGGTAATTCCGTAACTGGATAATAGGGGAGGAATTGGCTAGTAATTGTTAAAGCAGTTATATTTGACTTACATTTTTAGTATTTGGATTTAAATAATTTGTTTATTTGATCCTTATTTATAAATTTATGGTTAAGTATAAGATTTAGAGTTCACATACAAAGGGCCACTGATGACAACATTGCTGTGGATAGTTTGTTAGATATTTTTTGTTTGACAAAAGCTAATTGAAATAAAAATTATATGATACCATACTATGTACCATTTTCTTTCTAATGATATATAACATTCTAGTATTGAATCAATATAAAAAAATTACTCCACGTACCTATATATATATATATATATATATATATATATATATATATATATATATATATATATATATATATATATATATATATATATATATATATATATATATATATATATATATATATATATATATATATATATATATATATATATATTATGTATATATATATATATATATATATATAAACACATATATATAAATATATATATATTTATGTATATATATATATATATTTACATATTTAAATATATATATATTTACATATATGTGTGTGTGTATATATATATATATATATATATATATATATATATATATATATATATATATATATATATATATATGCATATATACATATATATATATATATATATATATATATATATATATATATATATATATATATACATATATATGTATATATGCATATATATGCATATATATATATATATATGTATATATGCATATATATGCATATATATATATATATAAATATATAAATATATATGCATATATAAATATATATGCATATATACATATATGTATATATAAATGTATATATATTTATATATATATTTTTTATTATTTTTTATTTTTTCAATTTCGTTTAGGTGCCCCAAGAAAATCCTTACGGTCTTATCACAGAGCACCACAGATGTGCATTTAATTGATAGTTCACGCCTCCTTCTTAACCTATGTCGCAAAACTTGCCCAGAGATGTGGTTTGAACCACAGATCCTTTGTTTCTGAGGCAAGTGCGCTACCACTGTGCTACACACACACACACACACACACACACACACACACACACACACACACACACACACACACACACACACACACACACACACACACACACACGCGTATGTGTTTGTAAATGGCATATATGCTTTGCTGATAACTGCATAGCATATATACCATTCGAATGTTAAACAGCTGTGATAGTTCGAGTCTTGGACTAAATAAAAGGTAACACGAATGTTTTCATTCAAATCCAGTGTTTATTAAATTACCAAGCTTTAATAAACATAAAACGCAAAAGTAAAATTTGTTTTTTTTGTTACCCCTTTTAATTTATTATTGTAAGTTAATACTATAAAGTAGAACTTTAAACTCAGAAATATTATATAAAAATATATAGTCAACTTGCTTTATTTAAAAGGTTATTCCTTTTCAAATACTCTGCCGCTATTATTTGCAAAGTTTCTTTTTCCAATTCCGCCTTCAAACCCTTTTAAGTTTTTAAATTTTGACTTTCTCAAGCGCGATCTTAACATTTTTAAGTTTCGTTTACGCATTTGCTCAAGCTTTTTTTTGAAGTCTAACTTGACAAAGTCAGACTTCAAAGTTCAAGTCAAACTTCACTTAAGTTCGCTTTTTGTATTTCACCCTTAAAGTGTTTATAATTGTTTTTCTGCTTTTTAAAGATAACACAGGTCAACAAAAAAAAAATTTTTTTCTGGTGCCGAGCAAACAATTTGTTTTTTGTATAGCATTTCTCATTTTGATTTCAAATATGTAACTCTTTTTTTACCATCAGGTCAAGTTGTAAAGATATTTAGGTTCAAATCTTAAGTATTTAGGGTAAAGTCCCTAATATTGTCGAAAAAAAAGTTATTCAAAAGTATGTCAACCTGGGTCTCAAAAAAAAGCGTATTTTCATAGAGATTTTAGAAAACATAAATATTTTTCCTTAAAATTTATTGACAAAAAAATTATGTGAAAAAATGCTAAAGACTCTTAAATAAAAGTCAACAGAATGTTATTCACCAAAAATACACAAAATACTTATTTTTATTACAAATGAATAACATTTTTAAAATCTCTATGAAAATACGCTTCTTTTGAGACCCAGGTTGACATACTTTTGAATAACTTTTTTTTCGACAATATTAGGGACTTTACCCTAAATACTTAAGATTTGAACATAAATATCGTTACAACTTGACGTGATGGTAAAAAAAGAGTTGCATATTTGAAATCAAAATGAGAAATGCTATAAAAAAAACAAATTGTTTGCTCGGCACCAGAAAAAATTTTTTTTTTTGTTGACCTGTATAATTTGTATTGCTTCCATTTTTGCAAAGAGATTTTCATTTTGTTAAAACGCTCCTTTCATTGGGTATCATATTGGAAATTTCCGTTATTTGAAAAAAAAAAATATTCATAAGCTTTTAAAAGAATTCTCAATTGAAATTTTGATACTTATTTTTGTTTTTAAGCGTTCTTATTGACAAATGACAACCTTGCTTTACCGCTCTTTAAAAATCTAGTTTTTCTAATAACAGACCTTTTATTTTAATTTTAGCATTTATCTTATTATAAATTGTTTTCACAAAAGATGTAGAAATCTTTAGAATTCAAAATGTTTCAAACTATCAAACAAAAAGCTCTATCAACCCTATCAAAAGTTTTCACCTGATCTATTGAAAGAATGCAAGTATTTGAATCACTTTTTTTTTAGCAATGCTAATAATTATGGCGTTAGAGAAAAAAAATTGTTAAGGTTAGTCATTTTTATTATACTTGTATAAATTTCTATAAAAATTTCCAAATTCTAGTAAAATTTCTTTTGGCTCGGTTATCCCCGTTTCTGCCGTATATTTCAGAGACATATTGCTTAGCTAGTTTTTGTTTTTCTAAACTTTCACCCTCTAACCTCCACCGAATCTTTGCTCTCATTGGCGCGCCTTTGGATTTTTTTTTTCAATAGCTTCAAGTTTTAATTTTTATTTGTCATGTAATTTGTTCATATTGTTTTTTAGATATATATTTTTTTATGCATTTCCTAATAATTTCAAAATTTTGAATGCTTTTGTTTTTTGTTTGCTTCAATTTTTTGTTAAACTATTTTTAAATAATTTTTAAATTTTCTTTACCGGCTTCTCATCTGTTTTTTTCTTTTTCATTTTTATCTTTTTTTTATGTTACGTATTTGCCAGTTAGTAAAAAATTTTACAATCGTAATTAATAAAAGAAAAAAAATTTTTTTTACATGACTGGGGCTAGAAGAAAACAAAATTAGTCTTATCATTAAGCCCCGAAAAATACATCATTATAAAAAAGAATTTTCAAATAAAATGCAAATAATATATATAATATAAAATGTTTTACAATATTTAACTTTTAAACTTTCAAAATATTTAGTAATTTAAAGAGTTACAGTATCGGACAAAACGAGTGCAACCAAATAATGCTAATTTAGTTTCTTTATATAAAAGTGCTGCATATTTTCAATTTAGAGAAATAACTATGTAACTGTTTAGAGACAAAGTTCTTCAAGTTTATTCATCACAAAGTTCATTATTTGTACACGAAAATTAATAAATTAATCAAAAGTATTAAAAAAAGTTGATTTCCTTCTGGACAAAACAAGTGCAACTCGACAAAATGTTGACCAAGCTGTATTTCGCTATCAATATTTCGTGGCGAATCCTTTGTTGTCGATCACAACCTTGCATCTTCGAGGCATAGATTCGATCAGGTGATCAATGAAACTTTGTGGAATCGCTATCCAGGCCTTTTGGATTTGTTTAAACAGTTGATCCTTATTACGAACACCTTCACAATTAATTCTGCGGTTGACGATCTCCCACAGGTTCTCGATAGGGTTGAGATCCGGAGATTGAGACGGCCAATCCATCACCGATAGGTGGTTGTATTGAAACCACTGCTTGACTACTTTTGCAGTGTGTTTCGGATCGTTGTCTTGCTGAAAAACCCATTTTATTGGCATATTCCATTCAGCATGAGGTAACATAATATCTTTCAGGATATTTTCATACATGAAACGGTCCATTATTCCATCGTTTCGATGTATTGGATCTAGACCGTTAGCAGAAAAACACCCCCAGACCATTACATTGCCTCCACCATGCTTCACGGTCTTATGGCAGTAACGTAAATCGAGGCGTTTTTCGGCCGGTCGACGTACACGACAAATGCCATCGCTCCCAATGATGTTGAACTTCAATTCATAATTGAACAGGACAGTTCGCCATTTCTGCACATTCCAGTCAATATGAGATATAGCAAACAGGAGTCTTTTGTTCTGGTTTTTTTGTTAAATCAGTGGTTTCTTTGCAGGGCGTCGAGAAAACAATCCGGCTTCAACAGCACGTCGTCTGATTGTTCGGTCCGATACAGGCAGCTCTAATTGCTTTTGTATCTCGACTGATGATATCCAGGGATCCTTCTTGACGGATCTGACGATCATAGAATCCTCTCTAGAAGTGGTGGAACGCAGTCTTCCACTTTTGTTATCTGCTGCCAACTTCCCCGTAGAACCATATTTGGAACATAGCCTTGATACGGTCCATTTTTTCACGCGATATTTATCACAAATACTTTTTTGTGACATTCCACTCACGTAATCGCCAATAATTTCCTTTCTTAGTTCCAATCCAAGACTGTCGGGAGCCATTTTTGCACTTGAAGTCATAAAAATAATAAAAATAAATAATCACGCTTCTCAAGGCTTACCGTGTTACATTTACCTTGTGATGATACAATAATGTTCTGTGGAACACAACATCTTGGTTCGATGTGGACTGTATTGATGTAATGAAACACTTGTTGTATTTTACTTCTTGTATTGATGTTCTTCGATAAAACACTTTGATACAAGACACTTCGATAAACTGTCTTGATAATACTGACTGATTGACTTCCATATACTGATTGAATTACATGTCGATTTACATGTCTCTTATATAGTAAAATGAACCTGTGTGAACCTGTTCTGGAAGATTCTAGATGCTTCTTTTCGATGTTTCTGGAAGCTTCTGGATGCGTCCGGATGCTTCTGAATGTTTCTGGATATTTCTGGATGCTACTGGATGCTTCCAGATGCTTCTTCTGGAAACTTCTGGAAACTTCTGCATGCTTCTGGAAACTTCTGGATACTTCCTTTAATTATTAAAAAACTTCCGTGACGTTGAAACGGACCAGACTTAAGAAAATGAAACAAACCAAAAAAGTTGCACTTGTCTTGTAAAAAAAAAAATATTTATATATATATATATATATAGTAAAATATAGTGAAAAATTAAAAATTTTAGAAGAAATTTAATTCATTTTCAATTGCTATTAGCAATTGCTTAAGTTTTGCTTTGAATTAGTTTAGAGAATAATTTATTTTCAGCTTGTTATTTAATATAGCATTCCACAGTTTAGGGCCTCGGTTTGCAATTGAGAATTTAGTAACTGAATAATATATTTTGGATTGAATATAATTGTTTTTTGAAAATCTGGTAGGGTATATGTGACTTATTTTTTTTAAAAATTGAATTAAATAAAATTGGAGATATTTTTTTATCAAGTTTGAACATGAAGATAAGAACATGATAAAGGTTTAATTTATATACATTTAGAATATTGAGTTCATTAAATAATGTTCGAGTGTGAGTGAAACGATCTACGTCTGAGATTATCCTTATAGCATGTTTTTTTTTACTCAGCAATTTTTCTACTTTTGATGAGTTAGTGCTGCACCAAGCAATGTTTGGTAATTTAAGTAGCAGTGAATTAAAGAAAAGTATAGGTTTTTCAAACAAGATAGATTTAAAAACTGCTTGGCTTTGTACAAAATGCCCAAATGTTTTGATATTTTATTTTCAATTAGCCCTTTGTGGTCTTTCCAGGTTTCATTTTCATCTTATAACACGCCTGAAAACTTTATTGATTGTTCTCTTTTTATTAGTTTATTATCAATAAACAGATCCGGTAGTTTTAGGGGAATATATGCTTTTTTATGAAGACGTTGGAACAAATTAGGTGATGGTGATCTCAGTTTTTATCAACGGTTTCTGTGATTTCAAAACGTTTTTAACGTTTTGAAATCACAGAAAATGTTTTTAAACGGTTTAACGTTGATAAATCAACGTTGAAAAAAACTTTCATTCTAATCGTTAAATCAACGTAAATTCAACGTTAAGTTTCAACGTAAGTTCAACGTTATTTCAACGTTATTTGCCGGCTGGGTTGAGCGTTAGGGACTACTTAAAAATTCAATATAATAGTAACTTAGCCGGCATCTCTACGTTGTTTCAACGTTGAAATTTGGTTGAATCGTTGTTCCAACGATTCAACCAAATTTCATTTATTTAAGAAACTGGCTTATTTAAGAAACTGGCGAAAATGCCACTCTAATGTTCTAGCTCTGACAGAATCACCTTCTTGTAGTGAAGAAGAGAAAGTCGAAAAAAATAATGACAATTCAAAATTTACACAAAATATCAGTTAAGTAGAAGAAGACAAAAATTCGGAAAGCGTTTATGAAAGTGAAGAATTTCTTTATGATTATTTGTCTCAAAGTGACAATGACACTGTTTTTCTCAGAAGAAATTGAAAAAAACGATGTTTCTTTTAATCATAAACCGGCGAAATGGCAGTAGAGCACTGCTGTCCACGTGAATAAGTAAACGAGCTGTTAGCTATACTGATAGCAGAAGTCTTATGCAATCTGCAGAAAAAGCTTTTTGTATACCAGTCTCAAGACCAAAATAACAGTATTGACCACCTCACTTGCTTTCGACAGTAACTAATTTTGGAGCCTGAAGCAAAGTTCTTTTATCTTTCAGTGAGGATAGGAAAAAAGGAAACAAAGTACCAAAATTAGATAACGTTGATAAGTTCTCGATGGCTGAGGGCCATTGTTATTAATTATTTTTTGTATGTTATTAATTATTTTTTAGTGATATTTTGTTTAATCTTATTAGGTTTGTAAAAATGTTCAACAAAAGTTGATTTGTGAAACTGTTTTAAATTATTGAGTTTCAAAAGAGAGTGTTGTATTTTCTTACTGATAAGAAATCCCAAAACACAGTGACAAAGCCTGATTATAATAGCGATTTTATAAGCCAAACAAGTTTTATTTTGTCAGTAGCTAAATTTGTTGAAGTGGACAAGATATTAGATTACAAAAAAAACAGATATTTTATTAAATAGTTATATCATTTAGTTTCAGAACTTTTTTAAATTTCATGTCTACAGCTTTATGTCAAAACTAATAAAAACTTATAATTGTATATATACAAGACGCCAGTGTTCTAATATATATATTAGAACAATGGCTTCATATTTGGTAGTATAATTTCAATGGTTTTAGGGCAATTAATGTTAAATGTTTACAGTTTCATTTTCATTAATATAATTATAATACATTATGAGCGAGGTTATGCAATTTTCATCTATATATTACAATTATTATTTCTTAAATAATTTTGTTAGGAGTTGTTAGAGTTATTTTGTTGATACAAAATTTATAACTATTTATATAACCATTCATATAACAATTTCAATTCCACAGAAAGAAAGCAGGATTGAAAAATTTGATTTACAACTACAAAAGAAAAATGTTATAATGAGAATGTCTAATTACAAAAAAGAAAACATATACAAAGAGAATTTCCCAAGTAGGTATTAGTTTTATGTGCTTGGATTTTATAAATTTCAATTTTTATACCTGAAAATAAAAATGTTTTTGTAATTTATACCACAAATTAGTAATTATATTTTACAGGTTCACTTATTTAAGATTTAAATGAAGTTTTTACTAATTTATATATTTATATATATATATTTATATATATATATATATATATATATATATATATATATATATATATATATATATATATATATATATATATAATGTAAATTATGTTAGTGTATTTTACAAATAGTGTGCTCAATGTTCTTAAAGAACAGAGCAATAATAAATTAGTAAAAAACTCTTATCTAACTTTTTTCTTCAACTTGAAGTTTCACCATTGCTGGATCTCTCTCTCTCTCTCTCTCTCTCTCTCTCTCTCTCTCTCTCTCTCTCTCTCTCTCTCTCTCTATATATATATATATATATATATATATATATATATATATATATATATATATATATATATATATATATATATATATATATATATATATATATATATCCTCCTCCCCATGATAGACCACTTCGGGCGGCCCTGTCTAACAGTTAAATTTCCTTTTAAAAATTCAGAGTTTTTTCGAAAAATTTTTATGGCCTCCACGGATATGAAGGGCAAAGGTGGAAAAATATACTTAGAAACACTAATTTATATGGCTTTGTAAATGGAATACCTTTATAAGTTGTAACACCTTTCCATTCATTATATTTTTTTCAAGTTTGCCTTTTTTGATTTTTTTAAATATATATATATTTTTTACAACTTCTTCTATTGTATTCAATGGAGCAAAAGAAACCTCGGTTAATGGAATATTTTTCGACTTTCTAAAATACGCTCTATTTCAAATAAGTGATGCAAAAGAGAAACTTGTGTAGATTTTATTCAATTATATGTAGATTAATTTAGTTATTTGTAGATCTTTAATTATATGTAAATATATGTAATATTTAAATATATTTTTCAATAAAACAACTTTTATATCTTGCTTTAATAATACTATTTTAACTAAACTTAACTGAAAAAGTTCTAAATAGTCTAAGTATAGACTATGAGTAGATTTAATATCCATAATATACCTTAATAATGTAAAAGAGAAGTGCAACAGCACTATTATACATGCATACTACGTTTTGATGGTGATCTCAGTTATTATCAACGGTTTCTGTGATTACAAAACGTTTTTTAACAGCCTGTTTAACGTTGATAAATCAACTTTTAAAAAACTGTCGTTCTTAACGTTGTTTCAACGTAAATTCAACGTTATTGTAACGTTTTTTTGCTTCGAACCAACGTTGATATAACGTTTGAACCTAACGTTGATTTAACGTTAATAAATCAGCGTTGAAAAAACTTTCATTCTAAACGTTAAATCAAAGTAAATTCAACATTAGGTTTCAACGTAAGTTCAACGTTATTTCAACGTTGTTTTCCGGCTGGGAAGAGACAACTTCAGTTAGTTGTAGAAAACGGCTGCCTTAACAATGAACGTATTTTTACTACATGTAGAAGAATAGTAGGACACTTTAAACATTCGGTTAAGTCGTACAAACATTTGAGACAATCTCTGGAGATTTTGGGACTTCCTAAACACAGCATCATTCAAGATGAGCTGGCTAGACGGAGTAGCACCTTCCTCATGCTGAACCATTTAACTGATAAAAAAGATGCGATTCTGTTGGTTCAGTTAATATGTCAATCAATTGCATTAAAGACTATGAAAATTTCAAAGAATCTCTTTGTGAATCTTTGAATCGTCGTATCGGAGACTGCGAGAACGAACCTATATATACTTTTGCAACAGTACTACAGGGTGGCGCAAAACTACCAATATGGTTTGAATGTGAAATAACAGTTTTATTTTATGATTAATTATTATCATTTTTTTGTTATACAGTATGTTAATGGAAAATAGGTTGGGCTTTAGTGTAAAAAATTTTATCCCGGTGGTCTTTTTACATTAGATAGAGCACATTAGTGCTCTATCTAGTACATTTTGCATAACGTTTTTTAAATTTTCCTGTGTTATGCTATTTCATTGCGAATGTTTTTTTTACTGTGGTATGATCACTTGCTTATTTACGTATACCTTTCTTTAAAATAACTCCAAAGAAAACAATCTGGTCCTGTTAAATCTAGTGAACGTGAAGAATAGTTGAAATCACTTCTAAGCGAGGTAATGTTACCGCCAAAGATGTTGCGTAACAGAGATATTGTGTCTCTTGCAGTGTGTGCTGTGGCTCCATCTTGTTTGAACCAAAACTGTGGATGGTTTTCTACGGCTGGCTTTAAAAAATTGTCCAGCATCTTTGATATTCAGCATCATTAAACGTAACTGTGGTGTTATGTGCATAAAAGAATATGGACTAATGATCCTATCTGACAATACCCCCCACCAAACTGTACACTTAAATGGGTGTAATTGTTTCTGATGAACTGTTCTTGGAATTGTTGATCGCTGTTCTGTTGTGTAGTGTTCCATTTCAATTTCTTTAACTTTTCTTTACAAAATTTTAAAATGAAATTAAAAAGTATGAATGAATTTAAAAAGTTATTAAACATTCAAACCATGAAGGTAGTTTTGCGCCACCCTGTAGGTCCCAGATTTATAAATAAGATTTTTAGAAGCAGGACGATGACTGAGAAAGCTTTTACTTTATTGATTGGTGAGTTGAATGCATTGGACATCGACGAGGTTATTTAATACTGTGAGGCTTATCGGCAACCGGAAAAGAAGCCGGTTAACTCAGCAACGAGTGCAAATGCATGTGTTTTTGAACAAAAACCTGCCGTTTCTAAACTATCAATTCTAATGGTAGTGACATATTTAAATGCTGAAAAGACAACCTTCTATGAATGATCACTTATGACAATATTATTTGTTTCTTATTTATAACAAGTCCTATACAAACATTCTGTATATTATTTGTTATTTATTATTATCATACTAGTTAAGTTGCTATTATTTCACTGGGCCGACGACAAGGTTTTCAAATTAGGGTCGAGAGGAGAGGGGGGTGTATGGGTGGGTGGTGGAGGGGCACTCTCCCTTATTTTGAAAAATTCCTCAATTTCTAGGTCAATTTCTCAAAAAAAAAGAAAAAAGTTTTTGATAAAAAGTGCGGGATGGGCATGCTCCCAAGATCCCCGGTGTCGTCAACCCTGTTTTACTTGTAACAATATAACTGATTTCGATGTTTTTATATTTAAAGTCTGTGTAAGTATTAAATTAACAATGCTTTAAATTATCATCTTAAATGTACAATCAGTTAAATTAAACTAATAAGAATCACAAAAGAGTAGAAGTTGATACAGAATTGGAATCGCAATTGAGAATTGGAATCGAAATCGGTACATCTTGGAATCAGCCTATTTCTAAAAAATACCGTTTATTTTGATAGAAGTGATGCTATAAGTTATTCATTATCCAATTTTTCATTATTAAGTTTGAACAACTGGAGTATGATTATAAATTTTTAATCCCTTAAAATGGTTTGAAAAAAACCTAAAATTGTAATTTTAATGCAATCTTTCTAACGGAAACTTGGTGTTAAAATGGCAATGAGTAAAATTTTCATTTTTTCTACCAGCTTATAATTCAATACGCCAACCAAAAATAAACGGTTATGCTGGGGGCGTATGTATTTTTTATCTTAATGACGTTGATTGTAAGTTATTAACAATTGAAATTATCAACCAAAAACTCAAAAATATTTTTATAACTACTCTTTACAGACCACCTAATGGTAATTTACAGACCACCTAATGGTAATTTACAGACCACCTATTAATAATTTTACAGACCACCTAATGGTAATTTTAACACATTTGAAAATACTTAAAAAAATAGATTGTTAAAATGTAAAAAAGCACATTTACTTAACTGGTGGTTTTAACATAGACACTCAAATAATAAATAATGATTTTTACGCTAAACGGATTGTAAGTACTCTACTTTAGAACAGCGTAGGATAAAGCGGGGCTTATTGAGAATAGGGGCAAGATGGATGGATGAGCAAGATGGGGAATTAAAATACTTTAAAAACTATGCATCGCATTAGAAAACAATAAATAAATGATTGCTGTTAAGAAGATGTTAAATAGACACGCTATTGTAATAAGTTTTTTTGAGAATCCTTAAACATTGGGATGCTCTTCATATTTACATTTTCCAGCCTTATAGATAAAGAAGTGGTACGAAGCAGGCCAACAGAATTGTTCCGCTTACCCCAAAAATTTTTGCCTAAGAGTTTTTCTAGAAAACAGTTGTTAGATACAGTTAAAAGCTGCCCAAGATGAGTATTGTTATTAAGACAAAACAAAAAACCAAATAGGTGTTTGTTTGGAAATAATATTATATTATTTTAGCAATAATAAATTCATGTAATAAAATCTTGAATGTTGTTTTTATTAGATTTTAAAAGAAAACAATGCATTTTTAAATACGCTTTACTTGTAAAAAAAACGCAGTCAAAAAAACCTATTCGTGGGTTATCTTTAAATGACTAATTAAATTATTATTATACAAAATCCTTTCACTTAAATATTATTTTGAATTTGAATTATGTAAGAGTCAACCTTAGCCCCTATATTCATTTTGTGAAATTTTAAATATTGTTAATAGAAAGAGCAAGTAAAAATATCTCAAAAACGTTCAAAGTAACCCGGTTCAAAGTAACCCGGCTTACGGTACTGTCTTTGTACTCATAGTACAAACCACTAAACAGGATTTTAAACTTATAACCTATAACTCAAAAGCGTTATCTGCTGTTGAACAACGCTACTCTACATTGAAAAGAAAATATTTTGCTATAGTATATACGGGAACAACAAAACATCCTTGTTTAGACACCTTATCAAAATTTACAGCAATCACGAAGCTATTGTAAAGACGTTAAACAACTCTAATGCTACAGTACTACTCTGCATTGAGTGTAGGACATCATAATTGCGGGGATAATTATTTGAAATACATTGCATCCAAGAATAAAATAATTTATCTGATTATCCTAGTCAACAACTAGCTACTTGATATTCAAAGAGAAACCAAAGCCGATTTTATTTTACGGATAATTACTAAGTTAATAGCCACTTATACCTAACATTTAAAATATCCTTCTGAAATATAAAAGTTTCAAAAAGAGTAACTTACTTACCGTAATTTTCTCCAAGAACTTACAGTTAATCAAACTTCAGACATTATCTTAAAAACAAATCGTATTGCGCTTCCACGTACTAGAAAATGGTTATACATCGCGAATAACAGTAACATCAGACTAGAGAAAACTAAACTACACTACTACAGAAAAACACGTCACATACAACACACGACGGGTTTACTTTCCTTGATATAAGTATTAAGTAAAGCGATATTAAAGGCTGCGCAATTTATCAAACACTTGTTTAGTAAACAAAATCTAACAGCCTAATAATAACAACTAAAGCATTGGGAAGTTGGATATTGATTACCTTTGTCCTTTACGCAACGAATTTTACTTAGTTGTGCTCTAAGTAAAAATAAGATCAAAATTACATAGTACTATTAAAATAAAAGCAATCAAAATAAATGGAATACCAAAACAATTGTTAGCGATAAAAAGATTACATTCTACTTCATTCTAGATAAAAATATTTTTTAACAAACAGAATTCTCAACAAAAAGAACTGTGCTATGGCTATAGGGAAACTTACCAGCTGAATCTTTAATAAAATCACTAACTAAAACAATACAAGCAGTACACATTGAACGAAAAGACTGGAAGAAGCAGTTATACAACATCCTGTTGTTTTACCGTACCGCACCCAAATGTACGACCCAAATGCCACTATCTGATTAATGTACGTTAATATTTATAAAACGCTGGTTACGATAAAAAGTCCACTCGTCAAGTGTGAAAAATACCTTGGCGAATTTTTTGCTGAAGTCCATAACAACCTTCTGTGTGCTAGTGGGTTATTTAGGAACATCATATCCGCGCATTATTAAACATTTTCTTAAATCGTCTAAAGTACAAAAAATGTGAAATGATACTCCGTCTGAAGCGGCCATTCTAGATATTACTGCAGCAAAACTTTCGTCTACTTTTGAATAATACAAATTTTTAAAAGTTTTGCTTTTTCTATTTAAATTAACAGCATTCGTACCAGCAACACCTAAACTATTATCAAAATTGAGAAGTTCTCTTTGGATACACCTACACAAATTTTTTCTTGCTGATTCGACATTAGGGATTGCAATCCCGGGATCCCGTATCCCGGGATCCCGGACGTTTTTGGGTCCCGAAAATCCCGGGATTCTAAACACAAAATCCCGGGATTTTCGGGATTATAGCAGGAATGAACTAATTAAATTATTCTGTAATACAAAATGTTCAAAGTTGGTAACTATACTGAATTATAACGAGTTATATAATGCTGCTTTGCAGGTTTATCCTGTTTATGCTTTATCCTTACAATAAATGGAACAAATTTTTTAATAGACCTTGGTGTTCGGGAGTTTATCATTGAAAAAAGTTTCACAAACACAAATTAAGGCAGGTTTGTTTGACTCAACGTATAAAAAAACAATCGTTAAGTTTGTTGGCAAGACTTTTGAATATTTGCAAGATTCTGAAGATAAGATTTTGAAGTTTTGCAATGACTTTGGAATAACTGAAGAAATTAATTTTAATATAATGCTGCTTTGCAGAAAGAATGAAGATGATGAAAAAGAAGTCGCTTAACCCAATAAAACAAAGAAGAAAGCTGCTTCGTGCACAACGAAAAGGTTTTACAGATATAGTAAATGAAAGTAAAGGTGCATCTTATGAAGCAGGAGTGTTTTAGATATTGGTTTTTTGTTGTTTTATATGACCAAACCTTAAATGCTCTACTATTCCTCCGGGCATATTTTCAGACAAAAAAAGAAAGTTTGTAAATAAAATATGCATTTAATATGAATTGTTTTTTTGTTTTACATTTATTATTTAGCTACCATTTATTTATAAATATAAAATAAAGTTTTTCTTTAATTTTTGTCTCTCAATATTAACAAACAACTTATTATGTTATTTTTTACAAAGTAGCTTGTTGCTACAGCAGCTACATCGGTAGCCAAATTTAAGAAAGTTTATGTTTACAAATTTATTTTGAAATTTTGATTGTTTAGTTACTTTAGTCAAATACACTTTAAATGTTCAAATGTTATTTACATATCCAATTATTTGATGAAGGTTATTCTGTAAAGTCTGTAATCTTAAAACATAATATGGAAGGTACCGTATATATATTTCTGCATTATTTTAAGATCTTTATATACACCTGCTGCCTGTTACACAATTAAAACAATTTAAGGCGCCATAGAAAATTAATTTCAGTCATTAAGGCATAATGAAATTAAATAAAAAATTGATAACGTCAAAAAGTATATTCATATATGCAGTATTAAGTTCTGTTTTTTAGCAAATATCTCACATTATATAAAATCCCGGGATCCCGGGATCCCGGGATTTTATTTACTTCAATCCCGAAATCCCGGGATCGTAATTCATGCCCGGGATTGCAATCCCTATTCGACATCCAAGAGATTAAAATTGAGTATACACAATAAATATAAGCCACATTAAAACCGATAAAACTTACCTAATATGTTTTGAACTGGGCTTATATAATAAATGTTATATAATAAATGTTATTAAAACTAGTGCAAACTCGCGCAGCCTGATTAATTACAATTTCATAATAAAATTTTTTCGCTGTTATTTCAATAAAAACAAAATTTGTTACAGTTTTTTACTTTTCGCATTGGGTTACACTTTAAAGCAAAACAACAAAAAACTCGAATTCGAAAAAACCTAACGACATAAAAACCCTAATTATCTTCGGTTACTTTCTAGGTCGAAGTTTTTGTTCCGACACCGGATCCGAAAGTAAAATGGCCCTTCTTCCGACATATGCGCGTGCATCTAATTTTTCCTTAGTTGTACGCGCGTATTTAAACGTAAGTTATTATTAAATATTTTGACGATTTCACTTAGAATTCTTGTTTAATTTAACTTTATAATTTTTTTAATACATATTAAAATAATTTAAAAACTTAATTTAATTAAATAATAAAATACTTTTCTTTTGTTTTAAAGAATACCAGCCCCCTCAGTAGATGTATGTACACTGCGCCTATCCCTATTTAAGTCAGTAAATGCATGTACACGCTACTGCGCAAATGTCTATGTAAGTCTGTCGATGTATTTACACTCCACAGTGCCTATCCCTATTTGAGTCAGTATACTCCACTGTAGCTACATTTAAATCAGTCAATTTATGTATTCATTGATGCACTTATTCTATAAAACTTTGAAAGATGAAAATAAATAATAAATAAAACTACAAATAAACAACAACAATACTTAAAAAACATAAAACTTCTTAGAAATAAAACACGCTACCCTGACAGTCGCGCCTCAAAGAAGCAGATTTTATCACTCATTGCACTACATCAATATATTCCTACTAGGAAAAATTAAAGTATACAAACATTTTTCACCTACAAATAAGAGCTATTATGTAAGCCTTATTTGATCAGCAAACATGCGTATTGATATTGCGCATGTATTTCGGAAGAATAGCCACTTTACTTTGGGATCCAGTGTAGGAACAATAACAACGGCCTTCATTCTATTCCGCACTTTCAAGTTTAATAAAAACAAATGAATTTCAGAATTCCGAAATTCCAAAATCGGGATTTGGAATTCCGAATTGAAACATACTTAAAGACAAACAACTTCTTATGATAGAATGGGAAAAAGTAAGAATGTAATAAAAAGAAATTATTTGAAGAAATTAACAAATTAAAATAAAAAATAAATGGTTTAATACGCTGAAAAGTTTGTCGTTCATGAAAATACAATATTACAACTTAAAAGTAACAATAATAAGTAATAAGAATATTGTTAATTAAAAGTTCTTTTTCTCGCTTTTGCGTTTGCAAAATCATTGACAAGGTCTGTATTTTTGCTGTCTCTTTATATTCAATAGCTAGTATTGCAAGATTGCGTAACCTGCTTTGGCCAATAGAATTTCTTTTGTAATCCTTTATAATTTTCAATTTGCTAAATGACCATTCAACTGTGGCTACTGTAACTGGAAGTGTAAAGAACAACATGAAAGCAGTAAAGATTTCAGAAAATTCACTTCCTTAGCAGTTGTACTTTGTGAGAAGCAATTCTGAAAAAGTTTTTTAGACATTTTTTCATTTAATTCTTTTTTTATTAGAGAAATTGCATGTAGAAACTGAGTTTGAAACTCAGAGGATATCACTTCTGGGTAATTGTTTTTGAGGTTGGCCCATAACTTTAAAAGCTCTGCTTCTGGTAAACTAACAATGTTTTTGTGTTCAAGAAATCCAAAATAGTTTGTAATTGTTTGCATCCCTATAAAACGCTGCTTAATATGAGCATTTATTTTGTCCAAAACAAAATAAAATACTTCAACTTTGAAAAATTGTTTCTTTTCGTAAACGCAATAACCTGAGGCCAACTCATCAAAATGTTTTTTTTTGTGTGGTTGTCTTTTTTTGCCCGAAAATTAGTGTCAATTCCCCACTTTTTGGCTTGTTCTTTCGCTCGACCACTTCATCATTGTTTTCTGCCGTTGACATATTTGCGACACTGTCTTCTCTTTCTGTGCAAAAGGAATTAAGTTTTAGTAAATTTTTCAATTCTTCTTTTTATTTTTTAAGTTTTCTTTTATATGCTCCACTCATTGTTTTTGAATTTTTTTAAACCATCCAAATTTAAGTCCCCTACTTAGATACAATTATCGTTTTATAGTTTACAAAATTTTGATTAAGAGTTATTAACAAGATACAGTGGCTACGGTTTCGGATGTAAATAATTCATAATCTAATTTTAGCAAGATGCAGTGGCTACAGTTACGGAAGTTGATCACTTGAATCCAATCTATATCCAATATATATATATATGTATATATATACATATATATATATATATATATATATATATAAATAGACATCGCTTATAAAAAATTCTGAATCTAAACCAGCCTAACTAAATATTGTAGCAGATCTTTTAAAACATAAATTAACTAATGGTTTTGCCAGCAAAAGCAATATAAGAAAAACATTTTTTTTAATAATTCACAATATGATAAAATAAATTAGTTTATAAACTATAATTCATAATATATGTTTTAGTACAAAAAATGATCTGGTATTTTTTTTTAACTTCTAAATCAAAACTTCGATAATATAGATAAATTTTCTTTAGTTAGGTAATTATTGGGGCATTTAATAAGGTAAATTCATGAGAGAATCAATTTAAAATTTTATAGTAAGCATGGTTTTTTTAAATAAGCATGTTTTTCAGACGCCAGTAGATAAAGTTTGATTTGTAAATAAACAAATCAAATTAACTTTATCTACTGATAACTATAAATAGTTTTTTTTTCTGTGTATTTTTAAATGTGTAAGTCAACCTTTCTTAGTAAATATTTATTTTATTTTTTGATTGTTCTGTATTTGAAAGACCCGTTTAATACTTCGTATTACATATAATACATAAATCACCAACTAACACAAAGATAATTGTACAACTTAAATATAATGTGTTTTTTTGTTGGCAACGTCTAAAAATCAAAAAATCATTACGTTTTAATTAAGAGTTTAATTTTATATTAGACAATATTTTGTCTAATTTTTTTAGGGAAAAAAACTTTAATTTTTCGACTTTTAGTCAAAACATGAAGTTAGTCTAATTTTAGCGAGTTAAAAAGTTATTCGGCTATTTTTAGTTATGCTAAATGGTAAATCAATTAATTTTATAGTTGACAAAATTTTTGTTAAACTAAAACTTAGCTTAACTCTCAACATTTTTATATAGTTTTTATTTTTCTTAAAAGATTTTGTGAGACCTTTTGTAATTCATGGACTTAGTAAACTTTAAAATAAATTAGGCAAGTAGTTTTGTTTTATAATATGTTAATATTTATGCAAATATGACTTCAAATGATGTATAATTTTTAAAACAAGTTTAAAACAAAACTTTTTACAAATCTTGAGTGCAACTGAGTTTTTGCAAATATTAGGAAAGTTACGTTAGTGATGGATACGCAGGATCATATTTTAAAAAACTTTGAAATGACTTTTTAATGTCGTCCACATTGTCCAAAAACAGTTGTAAAAAAGTAGATTGATATGGTGATTTTTCTCCCATAAACTTGATAAAATCCAGTTTTGCTTTAAACACTTAAAATACAAAAAATATAAGTTCAAGTAATTGGAATAAAACAATGAAATATAGCAAATAAAGCATAACAAATCTAGCATATAAAACAAATCAACTTTGCAAGTATTCAGTAATCACTTGTATATGTGCATATGTATAAACCCTTTTTTTCGACTACTATTTAGCAGCAGCAGCAGCAGCAGTAGCAGCAGGAGTAGTAGTAGTAGTAGTAGTAGTAGTAGTAGTAGTAGTAGTAGAAGTAGTAGTAGTAGTAGTAGTAGTAGTAGTAGTAGTAGTAGTAGTAGTAGTAGTAGTAGTAGTAGTAGTAGTAGTAGTAGTAATAGTAAAATGCTCAAAACAAAAAGTCGGTTTCAAATATAAATTTAAAAACTGAATAAGTAAAAACTACCGTTTGTGATTTGATCAATAGTTGGTAAACCATTATTGGAGGAAATAGCTACGTCTTCTTTTACAAGTTTGTTTTTGGCACACTTCTAAATTACAAGTGGAAATTTTTTTCAACACTTACATTTGATCCCTCTATAGAACTTGACACTGCAACAATATTTGCAACAGTTGTTTAAGTTAAACACTGCAGCAATATCTACAGTGGATCTATATTTTTTTATAAAAATGATTAAATTAAAGCACTTATAAAACTCATGAATTTTTTAATTAACAAAATAATTTATACTACTTTACTTATTTAAAATCAATAAAAAGGCATACCCCATTCATTATTTTTATATCGCAGTCATCTTCTTTTACTGGTATAGAGTAACAAAATAAGAAACTTGCAAAAAGTGAAGCTAACATAAATAAAAACCTCATTTTTTAATTAGAAACAACCAGCAAGTTAAAATGTTAATTTATAAAATAAAATGAAAGATCTGTAAAACATCTGTTTAAACTTGGTAAGCCTAGTTAATTATGTTAACAAAAATCTGTTCAAACTTAAGGCTTAACCTAATAAGGCTAGTAAAATATTGGTAAGGCCAGTTAAATATTTATAAGTGTTGTTATCAACTTCAAGTTAACCGATTAAACTTGACTAAAATTAGTTTAATCGACTAAAAGTCAATTTAGTTAAGTAATAGTCTTTTCATTCAATTTAACTTTTTCAATCTTCATTTTTTGTTTGTTTATATAACAACAATACATAAACTATTATATTTTAACAACGTATAAATGCAACTAAATACTCACATGAATAACTATTATAACTATAAAATACTATATTTGTTTATTTATATTTGTTAATTTAGTTTTTTTTCAGACTCTTTTCTTAAGTTTTATCTTATTAATATTTATTAATATTTATATTAATATTTATATTAATATTTATATCTAATTAAACTTGTGTTTTGTTAATGTTTTTTGTTTATTCTGTTTAAGTTTTTGCTTTTCATGAAACTCTCATAAAAAGCCGCTCCAAGACCATGGGAAAAAATTAAATTGTGAAGCTCCGAAAACTTATCTACACAACCAAAGTCTCAACTTTGCATTGTAAATGTGATTGAACAGGCTTTTTTCTTTTATCTCTGTTTCATATTTGTATGTGTTTATGAACCTGGTTGTATTTTTATATGCAAGTATGCATTGTTATTATATATGTCTGAGCGTATAATTATATGTATCAGTGCGTATGAAAATATATGTGTACGTATAATACATCTACTTAATAACATGTGTTTATTTGTTACATATATATGAGTATGTTTGTGTGTATGTATATATGTATACGTGCGTGTCTTTGTGTGTGGGTGTGAGTATGAGAGTGACTGAATGTTTAAATGCAGGTATAGTTTCTTATTTATAGCACTTCCCTAAACAACCACCCTTATGTCTCTATTGTTATTGTTTAGGCATTAATATCTTTATAATTAACATAATTATTTCTATTTGTGTTATTGTTGTAAACTATTACGGTATTGTTTAATTATTATTGTTATTACAACTGCTACTATTAGCATTAGTATTTTTGTTATTATTATTACTGTATAATTATTATTAATTTTATTATTAAATATAAAATAAAAACCGTTATAAAAAATACAAGTTTAGCGTTGCAACGGCATCTGATGTCAAGTATACGTGATCCGATATTTGCAAATCGCCAGAATCAAAGTTAGATTGCAAAAAAATTTCTCCTATGCCTATAAGCAGAAACCAATTCACTTTTTTTGTTAAGTAGTAATCGGCTATCAAAGCTCATAATAAAATATTTTTCATTGATGCAAAGGTTACACTTTTTTGTAAATGGGTTATAAGATTGGCATCTTTTAATTATGTTCCACTTAATTGAAGGCATGTTACCTGCGTCTTTATGTTTCTAGATTTCCTTGGAAAGTTCTGTGTCATTCTTATACCTGGTTGAATTAAATGATTGTAGATGGTTCGCAAATCTGAGCTTGAATGCGTTTTCATTAATACTGATGTAAGATTTTTCCATAAGACTGGGATAGGGTGCTGCTAAAGTGGCTTTGTATACTAATTTTTTGATAGACATTGGAAAAATACCAACTAACTTGCACACCTCCGCTCTATCAAATGCACCCATGGTAACATCAAACAAACCGCTCGATTTTTTAATCCAAACTTGGTCATTGGTAAATAATAAAGACTTACACGCTTGGGAAATTAAAGATTTATAATTAGCATTAATGGAAACGTATTGTTTGGCAAAGTTTATGGAGTCGATAAGTAGCTTTTCATTAATAGAAGGGTAAAAGTCAACGATGTCGAAAATAAGGAGTTTATAAAAGTGTTTGGTCATTGATGTTTTTGAACCAACTTATTACATTTTTTGTACTATTCCACTGATTTAATTGCAAAATATTTCTTAAGTTGGTGTAAATATCTGATGAAGTATGTTTACTTATTCTACCAACTTCATTCCTAGCTGGATTAATCCTACTGTTCTTCTTAATTAGACGAACAGTAGGATTATTTAAAAAACAAGGTTTATGGTCTTTTAATGTAATGAAGCAATTGAAAGAACTGTTTATATTGATTTTGTTAAAAACATCACAATTCTTCAGAATAGTTTTTTCTCCTTTATTAATGTGATCTTTTATTATAGGGTTCATTTTTTTATAATTTGATGTAGTAGCGTTCATTAACAACTTATTGTATTCGTCTTTTGATAATTTGTATAAATTTGATGTTTTATCCGCGTAAGTGTAACATGAAATTTATATATAATATTGACTTACATCTTTTACAGTGACATACGATTTATTTAACTTTAAATATTTTTTAAATTTCAAATCTGATACTTCGGCTCATATAGTTGAAGCTATTTTCAAACTAAAATCATTATAAAAATTCGTTATTTACAATAATGATGCCATTGCTGCATAATTTTATAAAGTTTTTAAATAAATGATTTGTTGATGCACGTTTTTCTAACACTGATAAAACAGAATCATTTTTGACACTTTAAAGTTCTTAAGACAAAGCTATTCAATACACACGTGAATACAAAAATAATGAAGGTCATCTTAAATTTTCAGATATCTGCTTTTCAACTAATCATATAACTCACAAATATAACTTTTTTATATACCGCAAGAATGCAATAACGAATGTACTTGTAAAACCGCAATCATTTATATCACCACATATTGTAATAGCCTATTACAATATATGGTGATATAAATGATTGCGGTTTTACAAGTACATTCGTACTTTTCAAAATACCTATTACTAATAGGTATTTTTAAAAGTTTTCTTCCAAGAGCTTGTTAGTTATGCACTAGTGAATATATAGAAAAAAAAATTGAATTCCAAATTAAAATTTTTACGGAACTTTAAAACATTATAAACCATCCCAATCAAAAAACGACCATCAAATGAACGCAAATAATACCTTTATTCTTCCGTGGGCTCCGAAATTAGGCCTTATTCTTAAGTTTCGAAATCTAAGCATAAAAGTAGTTTTACGTTGCGGAAGATCTCTACTGAACGTTTTAGGCCATAATAAATTAAAGCTACCACCAAAACAGTTACTTGGGCGTTTACTAACTTGAATGTACATGTGGCACTTTTTATGTAAATTATTTAATAGAATTATTATCATTTTTTAACAGAATTATTAGCACGTTGACTGTTGTATACAGAGTTATAAAACCTACTTGTTGGTTGTCCATTTCTACCACTTAAAGTATGCCCATTTGTGCAGAGACTATTTATCTATTAGTCAAAAATATTTGTTTTCCAATGTATGTAGCTCTCTTTTTAAATGATTAGCATTTTGAATTGTATACTATATTGTTATTATTGAAAGTGATATAGCTTTTATGTTTCATATAGTTCCATGATGTTTGATGTTATAAATGTATTTGAATTCTTGCAGAACTTATTTTAAATTAAACTTAAACGATTTTCTTTACATTTAAACAATCCGACTTCTTTATTGATTATTTGGATTTTTGCAGAAATAAGTCTTCTAAGTAGATTGGGTGGTTATTTAAATGCGATTACTGTCTGGATACTAGAAAACACTATTTTAAGTCTTTCATTCAAATATAGATTAAGCAAAATATTTAAAGCAAAATTGCTGAAAAAATTACAGTAACTAATATATATAATATGCTATACGGTTTATCTTATTAGCCAAAATAATAAGATAATCTCTAATTAAGCTCAGCTTTTAAAATATAAGGTTAGCTTCAGCAAAATAAAATAAATTTGTTTTAAAATGTCCTTCTTGCCATACCATTTGATATCAAATCTCCTAAGAATTTATTTGTGTTGCTTATACGACAGAGCCGTGTAGGATTATGTTAAACCATGGACTTATAATATATATATATATATATATATAAGATATATATATATATATATATATATATATATATATATATATATATATATATATATATATATATATATAATATCTCTTATACGTCCATGGTTAAACAAAAGTTTGGAATCAAAGGTTCAAATCTTTTAAAGAACATTATTGATCAAAACTATATAGCGTTTTAAAGCAAGTTTAGAGCGTAAGTATTGTAAATTTTTGATACCTTTGTTTATGGTGTATATATATATATATATATATGTGTGTGTGTGTGTGTGTGTGTGTGTGTGTGTGTGTGTGTGTGTGTGTTTGTGTGTGTGTGTATTTGTGTATATATATATATATATATGTGTGTACACATATATATATGTATATATATATATATATATATATATATATATATATATATATATATATATATATATATATATATATATATATATATATATATATATATATATATATATATATATATATATATATATATATATATATATATGTATATAAGTGTATATATGTGTATATATGTTAGACATTAATAATATAAAATCAAAACCTAATATTTTAGTTTTTGCTGATAAAACAAGCAACATATACCAAATTGCCCTAGATAATCACCACAAATTACTGCGCGATAATATTTCTAATAACTACGCAAAAGCCCGAAAAACTTAGAAAATTCAATTAATTTAGAAGGCCAAAACATCGCTAAAACAATTAATTTAGATGCTAGAATTGAATCAGTCTCACCAGCGCAAGTGTTTATCACACTAAAAGATCATAAACCAAATTTTGAAAAAAAACTCCCTTGTTGGCTACTAGTACCTTCAAAAAGTGAACAAGGGCATGTTAGTAAAATTAAATTAGATAAAATAAATAATATTATTCGGAAAAAATTAAATTTGCAACAGATCAAAAACATCACTGAAGTTATAAATTGGTTTTCTAAAATTAGTAATAAAAATGAATGCACGTTTATACAATTTGATATTAATGGTTTTTACCCCTCAATTACAGCAGAAATTTTAGATAAAACAATAGAATTTGGAAAAACCCACACTGAAATTACAGACGACACTATTCGTCTAATTAAACATTGCAGAAAAACTTTACTCTATTTTAATAACGAGACGTAGAAGAAAAAAACCACGCACGAATGCTTTTATGTAACAATGGGAAGTTACAACGGAGCAGAAATTTGCAAATTTGTAGGCTTATCTATTTTAAATTCCCTAGCTAAAATAGTTCATTTTAATCAATTAGGCTTGTACCGCGATGATGGCTTAATAATAATGCAAAAAAAATATTATAGAAATTTCCAAAAACATTGGCTTCCAAATCAAGATAAACATTAATTTAAAAATTGTGAATTTTCTTGATGTCACATTTAACCTCTCAGAAAATTCTTATAGGCCTTATAAAAAACCTAATGATGAATTATCGTATAATAGGGGAGACCGGGGCTAGTTGGCTCGGTTTTTACTCTATGAGCTCTGTACCCCTGGCAGTACATTTTTTTAAAAATATTAAAGTGTAGTCTTAAAGAGTATGGATTAGAGTATCTTATAAAATTTGCATTCATTTAAAAAAAAAAATTCTTGGGGCCATTCCGGACCCTCAAAAAAAAAAAAAAATTTGCGCCAACTTACCCCACCCGGGGGTATGTTGGCGCAAACTATAAAAATGATTATTAATGCACTATTAAGTGCAAAATTAATAGAAATTTTTTTAAAATTAATTTTTGCAACAATTTTATCCCAAAATTTAATATTACTTTTAGCTGGTACCAAATATTAGTCCGTATAAAAGGCAAACAGTAACCCACCTTTTATCTGTGGAAAAAAAAACTAAACAAAATTTTTTTTAAATTTTTTTGTAAGAATAAATATTTTCAATATTGTTAAAAATAAAAAAAATAAAAAATAATAATTTTATAAAAATAAATATTTTTTTACATAGTAAATGCTATGAGCCAACTTACCCCGTAAAAAATTTGTCAACTTACCCCGAAAGCTTTTTTTTTAATAAACAGTCTATAGATCCTGAAAAACGGCAGCTTTTAAAAAAATGTCTGACTGGATATAGTAAACCAATTGTGACTGGAACTTTTACAATTTTTGTTTCATACGACTAAATATTTTCTTTGTAAAGTAAAAAGGAAGCGATGTTCTAAAAGTTACGTTTTTGTCCAAAAAACGCATAAATCTCAATATCTCCAATGCGCATGCGCGAATACTGACAATACTACAGTGAATGATGAAATGGTCAATGAGGAAGTTTCTGAGTAATTTTTGTCACTTTCTGATGAAAGGCTCTAAAGATAAACGCAGTTCGTCAACTTACCCCTGCGGCCAACTAGCCCCGGTCTCCCCTAATATAAATTCGAATCATCCCCGTCAAATCTTAAAACAAATTCCCATTTCAATTAATAATAGACTTAATCAAAACTCCTCTAATGAAAATATTTTTAACTCTTCCAAACGCGTGTATGAAGATGCTCTTAAAAAAGCGGATTTAAAAATTTCGAGCTAAAATTTGAAACAAAAATTGCGAAAAAGCAAAATAGAAATATAATTTGGTTCAACCCTCCGTACAACAAAAATGTTTCAACAAACATTGGAAAAGCGTTTTTAAAATTGGTTGACAACATTTCCTTCCCTCTAATAAATTGCACAAAATTTTTAACAGAAACACTGTTAAAGTAAGCTATAGCTGTACAAAAAATGTTGAAAGAATTATAAAAGGCCATAATTTTGCATTGATTAATAAAAATGAATTTCTCAAAGAAAAAAATACTGAAAATTGTAACTGCAAGCAAAAACTTGACTGCCCTATGAATGGCAAATAATATATATATCAACCATAATATATTAATATATTATGGTTACAAACTCTATTACAAACTCTGAGCTAAAAATTTATTTTTATAAAAATTTTGTAATTTTAAATCAATTTTTCAAGTGAAATCTACGCTTAAAAGAAAGCATGTCCTATTAAATCAAACTTATCAATATTTTATTATCCACCCATGAACACCTAGAGCTTTAACATGCTTATTATAAAATTCTAAGCCTTTATTTACCCATATTTTTGACACTTTCTTTTTTGGAAGATTTTATTTAAAGCATTAGCAACATCAACTCCAGTTTTACTATTCAATGGAACAATCCATCCATACTTAGAAAAAACATCTATCACCATTAATAAGGATTTTATACCGTCATTGAATTTAGAAAAAGATTTCACGTCAATTAAATCAGCAGCCCATATTTCATCGATTCCATTTACAATCACTTTTCTTTTTCTGAAATGTTTTACAACTCGTTTATGAAGTTCGTTTGCAAGTTCGTCAGTCCATTTTAAGTCTTTTTCTTTGATTGTTTGTAGTTTTTTTGAGTATTTTCAACACCCATATGAATTGGGTCTGAAAGACTTAGCCCAAATTTTGCTTTAGATGCTATAATAGGTTGTATAATACCTCGTTCAATTCTTTCACGTATTGATAGATTTTTTATAGAATCCATTTCTTCGATCATAATTTTATCAGCTAAATTTCTTTTTGCTGTGTCATCGAAGTATTAATAAGCAAGATCGTGATGGTAAGCTGCATTATCAACTCTATCTATAGGTTTACTCCATTCTTTATATGCGTCAGTAGAAGTTAATCTTTCATCTAAATTAGTACCAGGACCTGCAAATTTCATTCCAGGTAAATGCATTTCACCTGGAAACTTATACCATGGTAGTTTTATTTTAGGTGTTGCTGAATTAAAAGAACTCACTAAATCATTTTGCAAGTTTAGTGTATTTGTTTGTTTTCTACATTTAACGCAGTACATTTTTATATATATATAAATTTTTATATATAAAAATGAAAAATCTTATATATAAAAAATGGATATTATAGATTTGTCATGGAATGCGAATAACAATAAGAGAAATAATAATAAGTTGTTTCCTAAGTATAAGATGAATTATTGTCGGAAAGTCGAGTTGTGGAAAAACTACTTTATTATTGAATTTACTTTTGAGACCTGGTTGGTTAGACTATAATAATTTTCAAGTTTTTGGAAAATCTCTTTTTCAACCAGAATAAAAAATATTAAAACAATCTTTTGAAAAAAAAATTGCCAAAAGAAATTATTCTTGAACTATTTAATCTACAAGACCAAATAGAAAAATTGAATGCAAACTGAGCTAATAACTGAAAACATTTCAAAAAATTTAAATGAGAAAACAGATATGGAGTGTAAGCTTTTTGAAACGGCAGAAGATGTGCCAGATCCTCAAGATCTAAATACTCATAAAAATAATTTGATGATATTTGATGATTTACAATTAACAAAACAAAATAAGTGTGAAAAATATTATATAAGAGGAAGACATAGTAATGTAGATTGTTTCTATTTTGCACAAAATTATTTTATGTTACCTAGGCGAACTATACGAGAAAATACAAATTTTATTTGCTTATTTCCTCAAGATTCATAGAATTTAAATCACATTTATAATGATCATGTTTTAATATGTTTTGATATGGAAAAAGATGAGTTTAAAATTTTTTGTAAAAAAGCATGGTCAGAGCCTCATGGATTTGTTATTTTAGATCTATCTTCTAAAAAAGATTATGGAAAATATAGAAGTGGATTAAATTGTTTTTATATACCAAATTGTTGAAAAAAAGTTTAAAAAAATAATATTATCTTCTATATAAAAACAAAAATGACATGTTTATTAGTGAGCGGAAATAGCAGTATATTAAGAACTATTTATAACCCAATAATTCAACTTAGAGAAGACAGAGAATATGAAATGGCTCTAGTTCGTATAGGTACATCTTACAGTTTTCCTAATATTAATTCTTCAAACAACAATTTTAGATATAGCGCAGATAATGGATCAACCTGGAAGGATATAAACATTCCAGTTGGATCTTATGAAGTTCCTGATATAAATAATTATATCCAATCGATTATGATAGTAAACGGTGATGCAACTTCAGCAGTTTCAAATATTACAATTGTAGCAAATAGGAATACATTAAAAGCATCTTTAACTATTGCAACTGGTTATAAAGTTGATTTTACAACTTCAAATTCAATTAGAATTGTTTTTGGTTTTGACAGTGGAATATATTCAGCAGGTTCCAATATATCAACTAATATAGTAAAAATAATAAGTGTTAATAGTGTACTAGTAACAAGTGATATAATAGAATCATCGTATGTAAATGGAGCAACTAGTAACGTTATATATTCATTTTACCCAGATGTAGGTCCTGGATATAAAATTATTGAAAAGCCGAATTACGTAACTTATGCACCATTAATACTAAAAAAAATATCAAGAATGGAAAATAGATTGGTTGATCAAGATGGAAATCTTTTGGGTTTACGAGGAGAAGAAGGAGAAGAACTATTAGATTTTATATAAGAGTAGTAAATTAGTCTTAAAATTAATTTAATTGTAATTTTTTAAAAAATTATTTTACTTACATATAAAAATGAGTAAATATACTAATATTAAAGTAAATATTTCAGAGGGACAATTGAAAAAAACTAAAAGAGCAATTGATAAAGATGGTTATGGAGCTAGTATTAATGGTGATAATGTATTAGCTGTAACAAAAAGGCAATTGAATAAAATTACGAAAGCATATGAAAATGGTATTGATGTGATAATTAATTTAAGTAAAGCGCAACTCATTCACAATTCTAAAATAGAGGGTGGATTTCTTAGAGCACTATTACCTTTCCTTGGTACAGCTGGAAGATTTTTATTATCGAGCGTTGCGCCAGCTCTTACAACAGGTTTATTAACAGGAGTAGGTTCAGCAGCTGGATCAGCTATGGTTGATAAAGTTGCTGGAAGGGGTGTTGTGTACTTAAAAAAGAATGGAAGAGGAATTAAAATGACTGCTGCAGGAAATGGTTTATATTTGAGACCATGGAGTAAAGGTGGTTCTATAGGTGATGGATTGTACTTACGTAGTGGAAATGGATATACATCAACAGGATCAGGTTTATTATTAGGACCAAATTCACCATTTGCTAATATTCCATTTTTGAATATATTTTTATGATTTCTTAAAATTTTTTTAATCTTTATAAAAAGAAATGTCATTACATATTTTAGAAAATATACCACGTGAACTTCCAAAACCACTTATTTATTCTAAAGTACACTCAAAGATATTCAAAGATTTGGAGCATCCTTCAGTATTAATAAATGATAATAAGTATGAAATATTTGCACAACACAACATTACAATAAAATCTAAATCACATCAATATATTTTTTTAAAGTTTGGTGTAGTAGTTAATGAAGGTGTTGCGTTAGTTTCATTAAAAAAAAACTTAAATTAAAAATGTTAAGTTTACAAAACTCTGTAATATCAGAGACTGTTGATGATATTATAATAAATGTTGTTAATAATTCTAATTCTGATCTATTGATTAAAAAAGGGGATAGTTTATGTTTTGTGAATTTATTGTAAATATTTTTACTTATTAAAATGGAGTTTAATTGCAAAAAGCTGTGTAATAATATTTATTCAGATATACAAAATGATAAAAATATTAATCAATTGTATCCAAATATTCCAAGTGCACCTGATGAAGAAAATAAGATTATTAGTGCACATATATATCGCCTAAACATGATAAGTGAGATTCAAAAAGAAATAGAGAGTGAGAGAGAAAAGAGAAATATGTTAAGTAAAAAGTATCACAGAGCTGTAAAAATAATTTCAGCCATTGATAATTCATTACTAGCAAGCACTATGACACTTGGAACTATTAGAATTGGGTTTTTAGCAACAATAATTGCACCGCCAGTAGCTATCACATGAGGGCAAGTTAATAAAAAATTAAATTTAAAAGCAGAAAAGCATGAAAAGATTAAAGTACTTGCTAATTCAAAACTAAATACAATAAGTGACTATATTTCTAAAGTTTTAGTAGATGGAAATATAGATGACAATGAATTTAAACTAATACTTAGTGAACTTGAAAAATCTAAAGCCATGCTTGAGTAAATTAGAACAAATTCAAAAGAATTAATGAATGAACAAACTAAAGAATCATTAATTAAACAAGGAAGAGATGAAGCAATTAATATAATACAAAGCAAATTTAGTAAAAATGTAAACGTCAAAACATAAAACGTTGTGTTTTTTTATCTTTATTTATAAAAAAAGCAAAATGTCATTTCTAAAAATTGAAGATCCTGAAAAAAGAGACAAAATTGTTAAAGATTACTTAGATACTAAAAAAAGAATAAAGCAGAATGATTTAAATGAAATTATGAGTGAAACTAATTCACAATCAGGCTTAGAAAAATTGTACAAGCCATTAATTGATAGTCAAGATGGGATAAAAGAAAACATATATAAATTGCAAGATCAATCTGATAAATTAGCACTCACTTTTTCAAATTATTATCCTGAAGCAAAAAGAGAGATAATGATAACTGAAACTAAAAAACTTCTACCATCTCATGAAGAATAAAGGTATGAGACTAGGAAAAATTGCAACAGATTATCTAAGAATATATGCTAATAGTAAAAAATCTACAGATACTACATTTGGGATACGTGATGAAGATGGTATATTTTATATTGGAAAAAAACCAATTCATATTAATGATAATAATATAATTATTGATGATGAAAAATATTATGGTACTCCTGGCCTTTGGGAGTTGATAGCAAAGTTTAATTCTAATAAAGGAGTATATAGTGAAGATGATCTTAAAAATATCGAGATATATTAATACAAACAGATGCAATTACTTCTGAAAACCCATACAAACCAAAGTCGTCT
Organism: Hydra vulgaris; assembly: GCF_038396675.1. Lineage (NCBI taxonomy): Eukaryota > Metazoa > Cnidaria > Hydrozoa > Anthoathecata > Hydridae > Hydra > Hydra vulgaris. The sequence goes on from NC_088930.1 coordinate 17,050,790, forward strand.
CGTAGTGGAAAATACAGAGAAATAATGGCACCTATTTGGAAAGACATAAAAGAAAATAGGAAGCGTGTATCAAAATGAAATGGAATTGGAAGAAGAAAAAAAATACAAACTATAATTCTTCCTAGCGACCCTGATGCATTAGTTGAAAAGCTTGATTTATGTATAGCTGCATGGAGAGCAGGAAACACTGGAGCAAGAAATGAAGCTGTTGCAATTTGTGATGAATTATTAAGACAAGGTATAATAGATGGTTCACAGTATAAAGCAATACAAAATAATTTATAATATATATCAGTGTATAAAAAAAATATATAGTACATAAAAAAATGCTAGTTGTTAATAATAAGAGATATATAAAGAAACATGTTGTTGGAGGAAGTGGTATATTCGAAAGCATAAGAGATTTATTTAAACGAATAAAAGCGTCAAATGTAACAAGAGTGTCATCAGCTATGTTGAAGAAGTTGGCTGCTACTGATTAAGGAAAAAATGCAATAACTGCTGCTAAATCAGCAGGAAAAGAACTTTCATCAGCAATAGAAGCTGCTAGAAATGCTACAGTTGAAAAAGGAAAACAATTAATTGATAAAGCATCTTCAAAAATAGTTTCACAACCTATAATTAGTAAAAAAAGTAAAGAAATACTTTCAAATTTGGAAGCATATAATGATCTAATGAAATCTGGATCTGAGGTAACAACAAATATAAATAAATTGATGATGGGGTCTGCAATAAGATCATGCAAAGTATCAAATAAAAATGCTATAAGAATAGAAGATCTTGTTAAAAAAGGACGTGGCCTTCGACTTGCATAAATTTAGCTTTCGTAGATTTAGCTTTCGTAAAATTTTTTAAGAATTGTAAATCAAAAAAATTTTATTTATATTTTATATAAAAAAATAAAATGATGACTTCTGAAGTATTTAATTTTACAGAAATGCCAATTATAGATAATGGAATTGAAAGATATGAAGAACATGAATATGAGCCATGGAACAAATCTAAATAGTTCAGGAGAAATAAGAATCAACATTGAACAAAAAGATTTCTTCACACTTCCATCTAAAGCGTATCTCTTATTTGAAGGACAACTTGTTAAAGCTGATGGAATAGCTTATGCTAATACAGATGCAGTGGCGCTTACAAATAATGGGCTTATGCAATTATTTAGTCGAATAGCATACTAATTATCCAACCAAGAGATAGAAGCTGTTTATTATCCAGGTCAAGCAACTACAATGTTAGGATTGCCTAATTATGCAAATGACTTTCAATTAGCGCAAGGATTAAATCAATTGTGGTATAAAGATAATATATTAACAGCAGCACTTGCTGATAGTAACCAAGGGTTTTCAGTAAGACAAGCAATGATTAAGACAAAGTTATTTATGGGCTTAAACATACAATAACTCTTGTAAGACAAAGTGATGATGACGCAATTTTTAGGCTTGCTGCTGTAGCTGCAGGAAAAGTTAATCTTAATAAAATATCATTGTTTATGCCAAATTTGATACCAGAAGATGTAGAAAAGTTTAAACTTTATGGGGAAATTGAAAAAAAAGTGACAATTCCAGTAAGTTTTCGAATGCGTCAGTGTGATACTACAACTGTTCAACAATCTACTTCATTTAATTGGCAATTGGCTGTAAAGACATCTCCTGAAAATCCAAGATACATTATTGTCGGATTTCAAACAAGTAGAACTGGTGACCAAACTGCTAATGCTTCAATATTTGATCATTGTGACTTGAAAAATATGTACATTATGCTTAATAAATTATTAATAATGACAGATATCCTGCTGTTGATTATAATTTGTCATTTCCAAATCAGCAAATTTCGAGAATTTGCTGAATTGGATATAAAGAAAAATTTTATGGAATGAATGAATTGAACGCAAACAGCCATATAAGTCCTTCTGACTATAGAGATTTATACCCACTCTTTTTTTTGATATTAGCAAACAATCAGAAAGATTAAAATCATCAACAATACAAGTACAAATCAGAGCAACATTTAGTACAGCTGTACCAGCAAATACTAAGGCATATGCTCTTGTATTATCTGATAGAATGATGGAACTTCAATCATATGGTAATAAATTGAATGTTATTTATATTTTTGAAAATTAATTTTTTTTTCTTTATATAATAAAAATGCATTATACAAAAAAAAGTTTAAAGAACTTATTAGAAGAAAATAACATGTCAAAAACATCTGACAATATCGCTACATTGCTAATGATTGCTATGGAAAGTGGATTATTAGATAAAGAATCTATTATGGCTGAAGTGAAAGAAGTAAATGAGAAAAGATCAGTTGGAAGGCCTAGAATACACCCAGTAAAAGAAGTAGATCCTTAGGATCCATGCAAAGTAAATGAGAAAAGATCAGTTGGAAGACCTAGAATACATCCAGTAAAAGAAGAGAAAAAAGAAATAGATCCAAAATACGAAAGATTAAGATCAATTAAGAAAAAACCAGCCACTATTAAATTAACAAATATGGAAACAGGAGAAGAAACAGTATATAAATCTTTATAAAGTGCAATGCGTGGAGCTGGTCATGGATATAGATATCTTGAAATGCGTGATGGGAAGATTGATAATGGTTATATGATTGAAATATCAAATTCTGAAAAATTAAAAAAAATTGAAAAAAATTAAAAAAAAAATCTTTATATATAAAAAATGAGATCTGATAATTTATTTGAAAATAAAAATTCGATTGAATTTTTAAAAAATAATTTAGATAAAGTAGATTGGTATCAGTTATCTTCAAATCTAAATGCGATTGAAATATTAAAAAAAAAATTTAGATAAAGTAGATTGGTATCAGTTATCTTCAATTCCAAATGCGATTGAATTATTAGAAGCTAATCTAGATAAAGTAAATTGGGATTGGTTATCTTCAAATCCAAATGTTATTGAAATATTAAAAAATAATATTGAAAAAATAAATTGAGATCAGTTATCTTCAAATCCAAATGCAATTGAACTATTAAAAGATAACTTAGATAAAGTAGATTGGTTTATGTTATCTCAAAATCCAAATGCTATTGAAATATTAAGAAATAATTTAAATAAAGTAAGTTGGGAAGAGTTTTCTTTAAATCCAAATGCCATTGAAATATTAAGAAATAATTTAGATAGAGTAAATTGGTACTATTTATCTGCAAATCCAAATGCCATTGAAATATTAAAAAATAATATTAAAAAAATATATTGGGATTGGCTATCTTCAAATCCAAATGCCATTGAAATATTAAAAGATAATTTAGATAGAGTAGATTGGTATGTTTATCTAGAAATCCAAATACTATTGAATTATTATAAGCTAATCTAAATAAAGTAATTGGGATGTTTTATCTAGAAATCCAAATGCTATTGAATTATTAGAAGCTAATCTAGATAAAGTAAATTGGGATGTTTTATCTAGAAATCCAAATGCTATTGAATTGTTGAAAAATAATTTAGATAAAGTAAATTGGTATTGGTTATCTTCAAATCCAAATGCAATTGAAATATTAAATTATGAAAAATTAAAAAAATTAAAATTAAAATTAAAACAAATCGCTAAAGATCGAGGAATTAAATATTATTATAATATGCGAAAAAGTGATCTCATAAGAGAGTTATCGCACACACAGATAGTTACGGAGTAGCTACTTGATGAGCCAGTTCCAGATATATCATCAACAATTTTAGCTCCGTCACCTTTTCAACCTATAACACAAATTGGAAAAAAAATAAATGAAAAGATTAGTTATATTGCAGATTGGATTGTATCATATGTTCCAGAGCCAATTAAAAAGGTTGTGAATAAAAAATTTGATGAATTAAAATCTACAGTTTCAAATTTGTATCAAAAAATTTGGAATTAGACATCCGATAGAATTTAAATTATCACAATCAGCTGTTAAGAATGTAACAAATCAGTTTTCAGTTAAAGGAATAAAAGGATATGATGCTTTCATGAATGCTGCTAAAAAAAGTGCAATTAAAATACTAACCAAAAATCAAAGGCTTATATAGTTCTCTATTGTGAAATGGAGCGTACTGATATTAAAACAGGAGAAACTATAATCACATATGCTCCATTTAGAACGAATAACCAAGTTGTATTAGAAACAACAGATTTAGATGAGTTTTATGAAACATCAAATCAGAAAATTTTAGAATCATTATCATCTTTTCAACAGTTAGGATCAGGTTGGAGATTTGTTTCTGTTTAAAAGATGGATATCAATTTAATTGAGTATAATCCTTTTAAAGCTAAATCATACACTCCACTTGGTAAAAATTTAGCAGATAAAAATGCGATAATTAATATAAAAAATGAAGATAATCAATGTTTTAAGTGGTGTATTGCAAGAGCATTAAATCCAACAGCTAAAAATTCTGAAAGAGTAGATAAAGAGCTTAAAAATCAAGCTGAGAAAATAAACAGGGATAAAATAGATTTTCCAGTATCCTTAAATCAAATCACACAATTTGAGAAGAACAATCAAGATATCAGTGTCAATGTATATGGTTATGAAAATTCAGAAGTTCATACTTTGCATGTATCAAAAAATAATGATCGCAAACATTTAATAGATTTACTATTAATCTCAAATGGTGAAACGAATCATTACTGTTTAATAAAAAATTTAAGCAGATTACTTTCATCACAAACATCTAGACAAAATAGTAAAGTGTATTATTGTAGAAATTGTTTGTTAGGGTTTAATTCTGAAGAATCATTATCTAATCATAAATCGTATTGTGAAACACATGATTTAGTACGTATCGAACTTCCACCACCAAATTCAACAATGCAATAAATTCAACTAATCACAATAAATCAATGAGAGTTCCGTTTGTAGTATATGCAGACTTTGAAAGTTTATCAAACAAATTGACACTTGTGATCCCAATCCGAATGAATCTTATACTAAACAATATCAAAAACATATTCCAAGTTCATTCTGTTATTATATTAAATATTTTGATGAAAGTTTTTATCAAAGCAGTCCAGTCACATTTACTGCAAGTAGTGAAACATATGATGTTGCACAAATTTTTGTTGATAGTTTACAAGATGATATTAAGAAAATTTGTGATTGGATTAAATTTCCAAAAAAAATGATATTTACTAATGAAAACAAGCATGATTTTAATGCAGTAATATCATGTCACATTTGTGGAAAAGATCTTGTAAAAGATAAAGTACGTGACCATTGCCATATTACTGGAAAATATAGAGGTGCTGCTCATCAAAATTGTAATTTAAGTTATAAAATTCCAAAATTCTTTCCAGTACTATTTCACAATTTATCTGGTTATGATTCTCACATATTTATAAAGAAATTATCTGGAGGAAAATTGAGTTGCATACCAAACAATGAAAAAAATTATATTAGCTTTTCTAGAAAAATTAAAGTCGATGAGTATATTAAAGAAGGTAATAAATTTGAAGTTAAACGTGAGCTTCGTTTCTTAGATAGTTATAGATTTATGCCTTCTAGTTTAAATGCTTTATCAAAGAATTTAGCAAAAGACCAGTGTAAAAATATGGGAAAATTATATTCAGAGAAAAAATTAGATTTGTTACTCAGAAAAGTTGTATATCCATATAATTGGGTTGATTCTATTAATAGATTTAATGAGACACAATTACCACCAAAAGAATCATTTTTTTCAAAATTAAACGATGAAAATATAAGTAATGATGATTACTCACATGCACAAAATGTATGGAATGAGTTTCATTGCAAAACATTCAGAGATTATCATGACTTGTACAATGTTTCAGATGTGCTTTTACTAGCTGATGTCTTTGAAAATTTTAGAGATGTTTATATGAATTGTTATAAATTAGATCCTGCTTGGTATTATACATCGCCAGGATTAGCTTGGGATGCCGCATTGAAGAAAACAAAAATAAAATTAGAATTGCTAAGTGATTACAATATGATACTAATGATAAAGAAAGGTATAAGAGGTGGAATTAGTATGATATCAAATAGATTAGGAACTTCTAATAATAAGTACATGAGTGATGAGTATGATCAAAGCAAACCATCAACATTCATCCAATATTTAGATGCTAATAATTTATATGGATGGGCAATGAGTAAACCACTTCCAACACATAGTATTAAATGGATGGACGAACATGAAATAGAAAACTGGAAATCAATTTCATGCATACTAGAGGTAGATTTAGATTACCCTGAATATCTACATGATGAACATAACGATTATCCACTTGCACCTGAAAGGTAAATATTGATAAAGTTGAAAAATTAGTCCCCAACTTGAATAATAAGAAAAAGTATATAGTACGTTATGAAAATCTAAAACTATATGAACGATTAGGATTAAAGATTACTAAAATTTATAGAGACATAAAGTTTGAAGAAAGAGCATGGCTCAATGAATACATTGAACTAAATACAAACTTTAGAACTAAAGCAACGAATGATTTTGAAAAAGACTTTTTTAAACTCATGAGCAATTCAGTATTTGGAAAAACAATGGAGAATGTTGAAAACAGAGTTGATATTAGATTAGTAACAAACAGAAATGAAGCTATTAAACTGGCATCAAAACTAAACTTTGAAAGTAGAACAATATTTGATGAAAACTTAATAGCAATATTCAAGATCAAAGTTGTATTCTTACAAAGTACACGGAAAAGATAACAAATAATGTTAAGGAGTAAAGAAAAATGTTGTTAAAAGCAATACATATGAAAAGAACAAATTTAAAATATGCTAAACCAATTTACTTAGGAATGTGTATATTAGATATGAGCAAAACTCTAATGTATGAATTTCATTATGATTACATAAAGAAAAAATATGCTGATCGAGCAAAGCTATTATTCACAGATACAGATTCTTTAGCATACGAAATTAAAACAGAAGACTTTTATTCCGATATTTCTAAAGATATTGAAAGCAAATTTGATACAAGTGAGTTTAACCCAAAGCACCCAGCAATTAATAATGTAGGATTTAAAGTTGGTCTTAATAAGAAAGTAATAGGAATGTTTAAAGATGAGACTGGAGGAGCACAAATTGAAGAATTTGAAGGACTCAGATCAAAGTTGTATTCTTACAAAGCACACGGAAAAGATAACAAAAAATGTAAAGGAGTAAAGAAAAATGTTGTTAAAAAGTATATTACACATGAAGATTACAAAGATTGTTCATTAAATAAAAGAGATTATATTAGGAAAATGAATGTAATAAGATCATATTCACATGAAATTTACACAGAAGAAGTCAATAAAATAGCATTAAGTGCAGAAGGCGATAAAAGAGTTATTTTAGAAGATGGCATACACACATTAGCATATGGACACTACAAACTAAAAGAAAATAATTTATAGGACAATAGGGGCAATAGGACAATAGAGCATATAAGACAATTGAGCAAAGAGGTCAAAGAGATCAAAAATATAAATATCTTGCTATATAAAAATGAAAAATAACAATTATAAACTTATCAATGTTGAAGGAATAATTCTACCTAATGAACCTTTAACAAATTTTCAATTGATCAAAGCAGCAAAACAATTAAAAATAAAACATTTTAGAGGTGTATTTGTAAGAGATCAATTACCAAAAATACAAAAAGAAAAGAATGTGGAATATTAAATACAGGAGATTCAAGTACGCAGGGTTTTCATTGGATTTGCTGGTACAAAGACGGTGATAAAAAACTAAGTTTTGACTCTTATGGACTACCACCTCCTGTTGAAATTGTTAATTATTTAAAAAGTCCTGTTTATTATAACAATGAAAGAGTTTAACGTGGAAATACCTCATTCTGTGGACACTTGTGTTTATATGTTTTAAAAAAACTAGATGAGGGATATGATTTTCAGAATATTATTAATAATCTATGGTAATTTTTTTATATTTTATATATAAAATGCCTGTCAATATATTCGATACTACTACTACTTCAGATGTATATTTAGAAGGTTTAATAATATCTGAAGCTAATAACTTGTTCATTCGTAGAGATGGACAAAATAATGCAACTAGTATTATTAATATGAACTAGTAGAAAGAAACCCGTAATACGGGTTACGGTCGGTCTGTTACTTAATTTATAGTGGCTGTTTTCCACAATTTAAAGTTGCGAAACCTTAACTAATACCCTGTAAGAAAAACGCCTTCAAATTAAAAAATTAAACCATCTGTAAAATTAAAATAAATTAATTTACCAATTATTTAACGTTATTTGAGTAATTTACAACTGACATAGGTCATATCAGTGTATGGCAGAACCATTTTCCTAGACATTACTAAGTTCAACACAATACGTTTTTAGTTACTGACACAAAATAATAACACTTCATCATGCCTTATATTGACGAAAGATTAAAGCTAAATTCTTGTTATATTTTTTATAACATGAACTTTAATTAATAAGATTAATATGAAGTGAACGTAAATTATTTATGAGTTATTAATTTTTTTGTATCCCCTTGATACATGTTTCTTTAAAAAAGGAAATTGTCTTTAAAACGATAAATGCACACAACTAAATAAATTTATTATAAAAAACTAAGCAATTGAGTACAAATACGTTTCAAACAAAAAAAAGTCGATTTACAATCAAACATGTGTATAACAAATTGTAAAAAATATGTAAACTTTGATCTTTTATATTGCATTAATGCGTCATATGACAAACCTAAAATAAAAATTGAAACAGATAAGTAGACATAAAAGAAAAACAAAACAAAACAAAAAAAAAGCTGGAATACAATTTACTTGCTTTTCGGTAGCCTGTTGTCATACTTAAACTGCTGTCATGATACAACTTGTCGGTGTTGTTTTATGACGTTATTTCACGATGGCTTTTAGTAAACTTTAGTTAAATTTAAAAGACATTACAATAGATTTAAAATATTTTAATTCAAAAGCAAAAAAACAAATGCTTCAAGGAGCCAAACTATAAACATTAAAGATAAAAAATCAAATAGATATAAATAAATTGCATTTGTATAGCTAAATAGTCTTGGCTTATAGTAAATTTTAAAAGCAATGTTTTCAATAAATTAAACTACCAATTAATAATTTTTAACAAATAGAATGTAGCATCATATTATGATGATTGGGTAGTGAATCAATTTAACTATATTTAAGTTTAATTGGTGAAAAGCATATAAACTTTCAATTAAATAAGACAAAAACAAACCAAATATACAACAGTATATTATAAAAAATTACAAATTAATTTACAACCTTTTGGTTGCTGTTTTTTCTTCGGTGTCTCCCAACACCCCGGTATGGATGAGCCCTCAATTTGAAAGATGGCTCATCCATACCGCCATTGAGATGTTTATCAATTTTGAAAAACAAACTATTAAATGCTCTAGTTCTTGAACATGCAACATATAGTTGACCATGAGAGAACCCAACTCTATACCCCAACTCTATCAAATGTTTGACCTTGACTTTTATTAATTGTCATTGAATAAGCCAATCTGACAGGAAACTGACGACGTTTCAGAACAAAAGGTAAATTAGAATCCGATGAAGCCAACCGAATTCGAGGAACAAAAACCCGTTTACCACCGGAAACACCTGTCAAAACCGCTGCATCAATATAATTATTTTGAAGAGCACAAACTTTCATTCGAGTACCATTGCATAGCCCAGCTTTGAGATCTAAATTTCTAAGTAGCATAATTACACAACCAATTTTCAATTTTAAACAATGAGGTGGCATACCTGAAGGAGTTAAGCTGTTCAAAAACTCAACAGGAAAGCTATCTCTTTCATTAAGGTCATCAGTATTAATTTGATCAGCACTTAAATAAATTTTGACCTCACCCGGCAAGCATTCAAGCACTTCTTCATTGATTGATAATGATCAACATCAGTTGGTGTTAAAATCACGCGTTTACAATAATCATTTTGATCGGCATCTCAAAAAATCTTTTCAACAATCGATTCATTTTCTCTAATAATGCACTAATTTGGTATTTCAATGCATCCTTTAAAAGGATCCTCCTCTTTGACAGTTATAGTTCCATTCCCAAGTTTTAGTAGCCATTGGGAAAATTCACCTTTCCCATTTTGCACTCTCATATTTTCAGTTAACGCAAACTTCTGCACCCATTGCCAATGCAAAGAACATTTTATACACGATTCTACTATTTCAGCTGGTTGTCCTCTTTTCATAACAGGCAGAATTTGCCTGAAGTCACCACCAAAAAGAATGATTTTTCCTCCGAACGGAAAGTTGTTTTTGCAAATATCTTTTAACAACCTATCAATTGCATTTAAGGCATGTTTAGGTATCATGGATGTTTCATCAAGCAGGAACAAACTAACCTAATATCATCCATTTAAACTTCACTTTTAATTGAAAGTAGTAATAAAAAATCTTAAACGAATCCTGAAGATTGCGATCTTTCCTATATAATTTTTTTCTACTCTAAATAGCACACACAAATATTTTTTATATATAATAGACTGTCATTTAAAATAAATTATACAATAATCTTATGACTTTAAAATATATATATATATATATATATATATATATATATATATATATATATATATATATATATATATATATATATATATATATATATATATATATATCAGCTAGGAGATGTTTGAAAAAATATTAGCTTAGAAAATAATAATAAAAAAAATTATTAAAAACATGCAATTCTAATAATAAACATACTGCTAACAAAGAAAAGTTAAAAAAAAAACGTGGTAAACCTTTGTTGCAAACTTAAAAATTATTTCTTCAAAAAAAAAATTAGTAAACGTTTTTTTCAAAAATTCACAAAACTTTACAATATTTTGTTCTTCTATACCCACATTAATAAGGTGGAAAAATATGTTATCTGCGCCAGTTTTTTATGAATAAAAGTTGTTAAGGAGAAATTGTTGCCAGCTTCAATTGTGAATGTAAATGAATCATACAGTTTTATCATTACGATAATTAATTATCGTAAAAGAAGCGTGCCAAAATATTCTCGCTCAAGTATTTTTTTTCGGGGCCCCGCCTTCGGTATTGTGCTAACAATGAACTGAGGGATTATTTTTTGTACTAGTTTTTAGCACTTGCGCAGTATTTTCTAACATTTTGATTAGTACTTTGCCTAAGTAGGATGGCCAACAATTGGTTAGCGAATACTGGCGCAGAACTTCGCCTGTTGTAAGTAAAGGCGTAACACAAAAATTTCCGATCGGGTTGTACTCTCGTCAATAAAAAGCGCACAAATTTTATTTATTCTAGGTGTCGTAATGATATTACCTCATTCGCTTTTAAAGGATTGTTTTTTAATTTACGGGTAACTTTTTAATTAAATTGAAGTAAAATCCCTTCCCCATCCTTATAAAAGCTAATATTTGATTCAGGGTTGTTTTCTAAAAGAATATTTTTGTTTAATAGAAAAGCTTTTTATTTATGTCATTATCATTGAATTTCTAAATAAAAGACTGCTACCTTTTAGATGCAATTTTATAACCAAATTATAAGGAAGCCCAATGACTTCTTTATTATTTCACTAAACATTTTCAAATGTTATCTTTTGACTGTACTGCTTGAATACAATCAGTCACTTATTTCACTGAAACATTAGTATAAATAATTAACCCCTTACTCCCTCTCCTCAAGGCCTGGAAGGCCGCTAGAATCGATGGGGTAATTTAATTCTGACTATATTCCTCTATCACCTCTAAAACTCTGAAACAAGAACCTTAACAAACAAGGTCACAGCATTGAGAAAGAGGTTGAGTGCGGTACTCAAAAAGAAGAATCATGTATTTATATTTTTTTTATGCTGACAATAAGATCGTTAAAGTCAAAATAATTAATCGCAATAACAAACTTGAAATTAATTTAAAGTTAGAGGAATTTGAAAAAACAAAAAACAAAAACAGCGTAAAAAAACAAAGCTCTAGGTATAATCAGCATTTTACCATTACCGTTGTAAGTGAACATGGATTTTTAGGCCTCATGAACAACATTAAAGCAAATTATTAACTAAAAATTATTAAAAAATTATTAACCAATAATATTAACTAATCTTAAAAGTACAATGTGGTGTCCATTTGGAGTCAATTGTTTCTTTTTTTAGGATTTTTATTTACATTGATGATCTTAATAAACCTCCACAAATTTTAATTGTATAATATTTGCAGATGATACAATACCGTTTTGTTAATCTATCTCTATCAACGAACTTTTGATAGAGACTTCACCAACTCCAAAAAACTTAAAACTGTTGTGCTAATAAGTTATGATTAAACGCACAAAAAAATTTAAATAAATTTTATTTTTAAAGCAAGCAAAAAATACACTTCCATCAATTCTACTCTCAATAAGTATTGATGACAAAAAATTGAAAGAACCTAAACAATTAAAATTTTTGATGTGTGTATTTGACTTTAGTTGTGTCGTTATCTTAGTCAACTGCAATAAAATAATAACTATATAGCTAGCTAAAACGCTGTAGAGTGTGTTCACAAAACAGTTTTTTAGCGATATCAACTACCAATAGATTTTTTGCGATATCAACTACCCATAAATTTTTAGCGATATCAACTACCTACATATTTATTATAATTATCATAATTATCATAAATATGACGATATAAGATTTATAGCTATTTTTTAAAAAGCTCAGTGGCGTCGCTAGTAGGTGCGGGCCGCACTGGGTGACACCATTACAACGTGACTCAAGAGGGGTGACACCGAAATCAATAGAAAGGAAATTTTTTTTCCAAATAACAACACTGGGTGACACCAAACTCAGCGACGCCGCTGCTAGTACCTAACTATTTCTTAGCTAGTCGGTAGTTGAATTCACATCGATTTAAATGTTATCACACTTTGGCCAGGAACTCTGTTATTAAATTAAATCGGTGTCAACATTTGCTTTGCAAATTTATTTACATCCACTTATGAAACAACCAGATCCAACTTGTCTAATTTTTTAGCATAAAGTACATACAAACAAACGAATTGAATGAAAACATCGCGTTTTATCTTCACCAAATGACAAAATAAAAGTTAATGAATGCGCTAGGAGAAATAACAGTTGAGTGGTCCTTTTTTTTTAGAAAAACGTAAAGATGTGTGTCCTTATAGGGTAGCATCAATGAGGTCAATGATTAAAAACTATTAATGTTGTAAACCGCCTAGTGTCAAAAATTCTAGTGTTTTCCAAAATGCGATCACAATTTAATATCTTTATAATTCCAAATGTGTTTTTAATTTAAAATGCATCAAGATCATGTGTTATATATATATGGTAGTTACATCCAATTATTCACGAGTTAAATTGAAGATTATGTCCAGAGTTGTTAACAAGGCCAAAGTAGCGAGGCCTAGGCCAAGGCTAAGATTATACGTTACAAGGCCAAGGCCAAGACCAAGAGTAAGAGTTTTAAGGTCAAGGCCAAGAATAAGAGTTTCAAGGCTAAGGCTTACACAAACATTTTCAAGACCAAAGAGTTTTGCCTCACGTTAATGCCAAATATTAACAAAACTATAAGTAGCAAGTGCTGTGACAATAAAACCACATGTTGTAAAACTAGATCATGTTTATGCGTAAAACTCAACGAAGTCAATAGGAAAATATAATTGTAGATATATATGAAAGCCGAAAACAAAAATACTCAGAAATAAAGAATGAAAACTTTTAATTTTTAAACTTTATGGAATATTTTTTGAAGGCCAAGTCCAAAAAAATAATTACCAAAGTCAAAATTTTCCAAAAAGACCGAGACCAAGGCCAAGGGCTAACAACTCTGATTATGTCACATTTAGTGGCATAACTATGTAGACCAAATTTTGTGTGCCACATTGATCATTGATATATATATCAGCAATCAACTCTTTGTTATTTTCACTTTTTCTAATAAGTTAGGCACACTCTGGATACTTGTAGGCTGCATATATCTCTCATGCTAGGTTTGCAGTTTTTATGTTGGTTACCACTACCATCTAATAAACAATAATTTGTATTTATTAAAACTATTGCTTTGATTATATTCATTTGTTAACTTAACAACACGATATATCATATCTACATTATGCAGTCATCAGAGATAAGACATAATGGGTCGGATTTGGAGACTTCAACTTCGTAATAAACTAGCGTTTTATATTTTGTTGTTATAATTTTGATCCAGGCAAACACTTTGTATTTTAAAAAACTTTCGGAAAAATCACAAAAGACAATAAAGTCATTATTACATAACTTATTTTTTAGTTTTATCAAAGAAACAGCTTCACATTTTGTCATGTGAGAATTAAGACTTTAACAAAAAAGTATTTTAAAGTTATTTCTTAAAGAATGCATAAAAATATTTACGGTCGTAGTTCGATTTACTTTTTTAAGGGTTTGCTCTGGGCAGTGATGCAATGGCGGAGTCTGGAGTCCTGAGTCCCTGTTTTTTCCCGGAGTCCGGAGTCTTGCCCGTAACAAATCTTTTAGTATTTTTTAGCCAAACTTACGTAACTTGAAACTAGTTAAAGCACGAACACATTGAATAATGTTGCGTATGGCAATCCCTCCGGCATATAAATTATTAAAAAAATCTGCATCGTTTTTATGCTAAGCATCGCCTATAGCAGCCATTTCTTTTAAGGATTATAAGAGGCGAATCACAGCATATGCTATTCACAATATTTTGTTGTACACTGATAGCTAGTTGCCAAATCATGCTTGGGCTAGGGTTGCCTTGTCCTGGTTTTTTCTTAGGAGAACACATATAGAATTCTAATTTTAGTTTAGCGCATCGCTTTTCTACGTAAAAAATAGGACAACAACCTTAGGGACATAAATTTACACTCTTAAACTTACTGCAGCCATGATGCACTTGTTTGAGTTCTGGCTCAGAATCAAGAAGTCTGAGGTTTAACGCCTGGTTTAATTCTAAAGTAAGAGAAAGTATTTTTCTAAATCGGTTTTTAATTATACTATTTAAACAATTAGATATGGTTTTACTGATCAAAAAGCTTTTAAAGTTTTTTTTAAAACAGTTAGAAAGTATCATTTTACAAGTGTAGCAATTAAGTCTATTGAATATGTCTTGAGCACGTCGTCAGAATAAAATTCGTAATATTTGAGTCGCTGTAATTTATCATCTAAATTAAATAAAAACACACAACGATATTTTGGTTTAAATACGCGTTTAGTTTACAAGTTATTATAATAGCGATTTTAATAACAATTTTTTGTGGGTTATGTAACTAATTATGTAATTTTGGGAAGGGTATAAATTAGGAGAAGACCGATGCGCGGAAAAACCAGTTGAGCGCGTTAATCGAACTCGGGATTTTTCGCTTACCAGGCTCTAGTTAACAAGCTAACAAGTTCTTTGAATAAAACATAAAAATACCTTCAACCCAAATAAAAAAGAACTTCGCAAGCCCCTGGTTCTAGGATATTTTCAATCCCAGAACAACCCATTCATAAGTAATTTACCAAACTATTGAGACTTAAAACCTTTTTGATTTTAAAGTTTTCAAATATGTCAATAGTTTTCACATATGCTTGATGTATATAGTTTTCGCATATGTTTGTGACAAACTTCTTTATTTTTTAAACCAATAGAACAACTTTTTTATCATTTAATATTGTTACTTTAATTTTTAATTTTGAAAAAAACGATTAGTAATTAGAGTAAAACCGCGTCGAACACTTATCAATAAAAATTAAATAACTTTTTTATTTTTCGTTTTTTTTTTTATTTTTTATTTTTTTTATTAGATAGGTAATAAAAAACTACGAAAGATACTATAAATATATGTTGAAAAAAAAAAAAAAAAAAATTATCAAAAATATTAAATGTTAAGAAATAAAAATTGTGCGGTTTTCGGCGATATTCTGTTAAAACCACTCACTTGAAAAAACATTGAAATTTTTAAATTCTAGCTTTTTTTTTATTTTTATTTTTAACTCAACTTATAGTTAGGAAACTATATTAAAGTTTTTACATCTTTTGCAACAAAAAAATTTAGTTCCAACTACATATTTCTTTGATAAACATGTTTCTTTGCACAACCGTTCCCGACACATCGAATTTTCGCATTGCAACATTTCTGTGTGTAACTGTACTCTACACTTTTTATATTTTGCAACTTTTAATCATTTGGCTGCTACTTTTAATCATTTGGCTACTTGTTCTTCATTATTGTTTTGCTGAGGTTGTTCAGCATTGTTATGCTCAGGCATTTGAGTACTTGGCATAAAGAGCTCACGCTTTGCGTTAAGTTTAGCAACTTTCACGGCTTCCTTTGTTGTTTTTTCTTCATCTTTTTGTTTAAGGAAATCAATCATATTTTCTTTGGTAATACATTTTCTCCCAAGTTTTTACATGTTGCACTGCTTCAATTTTTTAACATGCGGTTAATTTCTTGCTTGAAAAAAATGCTTCAACTCTATATCGATACTGTTTTTGCAACGCTCAACACATGCTTGATATCTATCAAAACTTGAAGCTGGTGTAGTTGAGAAAGGTGGTAATTGGTATGTAGTTAGAGTAGGTGCTGCGGTGATTGCTAAAGTTGATGAAGGTAGATTAAAGGTTTGTGTGATTGTTAACACCTTATGATTTATGTTGTTTTTATTAAGTGGAAATAAGCCACTGGAAAGAAATTATTACAATTTGTAATAATTTCTTTCCATGCATGTTAGACATGACAATAGACATCTCTATCCAATGGTTGTAGAACATGTGAAGATTGCTCTGGTAAACAAATAAAGATTATATTGTGTTTTTTGCATTGCAATATCGCTTCTAAAGCTATGTGAGTTGTATGCCCATCTAATACAAAAGTATAAATACCACCAATTTGCTCAGCTTCGGGTATAAATACTTCTCATAGTCATTCAATAAACGTATTGTGATACATCCAACCTGATTTTGAAATTGAATATTTTGTGCCACTGGACCACCTTTTGCCCAAGACAAAAGTTTCTTTTGGCTTTGTATATTACAAATGGTGATGCAAAATGCCCATCAACGTTGCAGCGATTGTTTACAGTATAATGACTTTTTTCATTCTTACCAGTAAGTTTAAATGTACGTCTTTTCCCTTTTTGACACACTACGGTTGCTTTACTTTGCTCACCCGAAAAACCTTTTTCGCATATTTCAAATTGTGTTTCATCACAATGCTAAATATGCGAACTAGAAATTATACCAGTCTGTTGATATTGCTTGGCGACGCATTCAAAATGACAATCAAATATTTTTGGCGTACAAGAAGCAGTTTTTTTTTCTAACGGTCTTGTCACAGAGCACCGTGGAAGTGCATTTAACCAGGAAGTTCACGCCTCCTTCCTTACCGTGACGCGAAATATGTCTAGAGCTCGTTTCGATTCTGGATCTCCTGCTTATAAAGCAGGCGCTCTAACTACTGCGCCACGGCCGCAATCTCTTTTAGATGCTTAGTTATCCGCTTTTTTTTTTGTTGAAATTTCTTTTGACCATCTTTTCATAAATGCATTAAACCAGTCTTTATCAGGCTTGCCATTTTTGAATAAATACAATTGATCTTTGCGTTTAAGGTAGCCACATACAAATTCTAGGATTTCATTTCGGGTTAAACCATTACCCCAGACACCAAGTAATTGGAACGCATGCACCATCAATCTTTCTGTTTCATTTGAGAGTACCGTTGTTGTACCTGAGCCAGGGAAGCCTTTGTTGTTGTTATTTTTGCGATCTTTGAGCGTTGAGACTGGAACGCCATGTTTAAATGCAGCTTTTCTCAGAGATGTTTTTTTTTCCTTTCATATCAGTTAATGCGGCTAGTATATCCTCTTCCTTGTATGCTTTTGTTTTTTTAGTTGAGGTGTTAAAGTGAGTGAGTTAAATTGAATTGAGTGAGTTTTGATTATATTGTGAAATAATATAACTATTGATTTTTAATGAGTAAGAGTTTATTATATTAACAAATAGCATTATATTTCATTCATAATTAAACCGGAATTAACACTAGATTAATTAGATAAAGGTATTCGCTTAGTCACTTGCGAAAAACTAAACTTAGTAATTAATCGAGTGTGCAGTTTCATCAGAAAAAAGAGTTTTTTTTTTACTTTTTTGATTTAACTTTTAGTTCTAGCCGCATAAAAATTATACTATCAGAATTAAAATTAAGTTTCCAACAAGATAGTGCTAAAATTATTTTTATATCAGTTTCGGTTCAAGCGCTATTTTGTTCGCAATGATAAAAAAAACATATAAAAAATTTTGACTCCCGGTTGTATAAAAAACGAAAAAAATGGAGTTGAATCGGCATATCATTTTATAAATTCGAATAGAGGAGATAGTTCTGTATTTGAATCTATTTTTATTTTTTTCATAGCCATATCGTTTAGTTTTTATTTGATAATTTTGATCAGTGTGCGGAATATGGTGTTCGGTTTGACCCGATTTTACTCTATTATTTACAAATTGTAATTAAACTTCAGTTATCAAGCATTATAAACTTTGTGTAAAATAAATCATAAGTATTAAATTAAAATACATGCATGTTTAAAATTGTATTTGAAATACTGGAACTCTACAGATCTTTAAAAAATATGCATAAAAAATGTTTTTTTTTATGGCTAAAAAACAATTTTGGTTATTTTACGAGGTTATTGTTATAAAACTAATAATGCAAACAAATCAGACATTAAAAAAAAAAAAAAAATTTTTTTGATGAAGTTTAATACATATAAAATAGCCCGGTCATTTCCACTAAATTTTAAATTTTAGATGACCATTATTTGATTTCTGGTATTTACTACATAGAAAAACGAAAAAATGTATTAAAATTTTTTCACTACCTCCGCCAGTCTTTTAAAACTTTTTAGGTTTTTCTTGGAATTTCCTCGTTTTTGCAAACCTTTATTTTATCAAAACATTTTTATTTACATGTGCATTTTACTTAATTTATAGTAAACAATATAATATAAACCTAATAGGATAAACTAAACACCTAAATTATTTTTAATATATAAAATCAAATAACTCATTTGGAAAGTCTCACGTGATAAAAATCTATTAATAATAAAATAAAAAATAATAATAAAACAAATTTATTACTTCCATCTACATAATGCAAAATCTAACCAACTCGTATCATCTACAAATGAGACTAGATAAGGAGTTTTAGAACTTTCGGCTTGTCAATATCTCTGTACTTAGAGATAGATTTACAAAAAAATAGAGATATGGAAAACTCCAAAATTAAAGACTAGATATTGGTTAAGAACGCATTAACTTTATAAAACAAAATCTTTGGTAATATAAGCAAAGTATATTTATTTTTTCTATAAATGAATAAGAACTGTTGCCCAAAGTTAGAAAAAAGGAAGTTAAAAGCTGGTTAACTCTGACTTTAAAAACAACATTTGCAAGCCAAAAGTTTCAGAGCAATACAAAGATGATAATACAACTAACCTGACATTATTCGTAGATGGTATGTTTATTTTTGAGGCCATTAAATTTACATAAAGTGAACTTGAAGGGTGTCAAGTTAGTTATGAGAAATGGAGAAAATTTGAGTTCTTATAGAAGAAATAAGGTTTATAAACTACGTGTATTTAATGATCTCTTAGAGTTGTTTATAATTACTAAGAAGTATTAATGAAGATTTAAAGCTAAACATTCTTTTGTCAATAGCGGAACATTTATGACTAGCCTTAATTTTTTTTTTTGGTTTACATTTGTTGGTTGTTGTACAACTTTATATAACTAATAATAAAGACAATAAAATAAACTTACTATGATAGAAAATATAACAAATATAAAAAAGGTATCTGAAAGAAGACTGCGAGGATCTTGTCATCAGAAGCTTAAATAAGCATTTAACAAGGATATTCTCTGGTTGTTACAACTTTTAAATAATTTGACGGCCAACTAATTTAACTAATTCATTATCTAAAGTCGACTTTGAATTCGACTAAAAGTCAATTCAGTCGAAATATGGGAACAAATATATTTTTTTCTGAAATATATTGTACAAAAACAATAAAGTAGTTTTTATTTATTTATTTATTTTTTGATATCATATCGTTTAAATATTAATGAAACCAAATAATTTAAAAGCAGAGCCGCATTAACATCAGAAAATTTTTCCCCCTATGCTCCAATGATTTAGAGGCCCCCTTAAATTCTGGGGGTGTTACACCCCGGATGAAGGCGATTTTCAAGTTAAAGTCGGTTTTTTATACGAATTAAGTAAGCTAGTCGGATATTTGACACAATTCAGTCGGGTAAATTTTCGTCTTGAGGACCTTTTTTTTTTAGAAGCCAGTAAGTACTTTTTGAGGGTTCAAATCTTAACCCCCTCATTTTGTTTGTAGAATCGCCTCTGACTACTGATCGTGAATGCGTTTTAGTAATCGCAGCATTGCCTAACTAATAACAAATAAAACATTAGGAATTTAATACCAATTGTAACATTCAATATAAATGCTATATAAGCAACAGATATTATCTAAATCTTTATTGTACACTTAATCTCATAAAAAAATGAGAACATGAAAGCAACAAAAACTATCTTGATTGAGACTATTTCATGGTTATGAAGTTAAGAAATCTTCTATATAAAGCATATAATAAAGTTTTAAGTTAAAAAGTAAAAAAATAACCAGAAGTAACTTAAGATTAATCAAAGCATCTAAATAAAAAAAATTAAAATAATAAAAAAATCTGAAAAACGAATTCACACTAAACGAATTTTAAGTCTAATAGTTGAAATGCCTACCTTTAACCTGAAAGAAATAGCTATTTTTTCAGAAAGTGTCGAAAGTAATAATAAATAATTTATTGCAGCATGATAAAAACTTTAAATAAACTACTCTAGCATTTTAGGGACTTTTATATCCGTAAAAGCTACGAATAATTTTTTCGTAAGTTTATTCAACAAAAACTTTTTTGGGGGTCCTTCTTTTTTGACTCCGGATTAGAGTCCGGATATACACAATCGATAATTGTTGATTTAAGTTGCTTTGTTGCTCGGTCGGGAAAAAAAAAATTGAAAATGAAAGTCGTGGTGGAAAGTTTTCTCGTCTGGAAAAGATGAAATAAATAATAGTTCAATTTAGATACTAGTTTATACATCTTATATGTAGTATGTATAAATAAGTACATATTCAATAATTTTAGTTTATGCATAAATACGTTTAAACATTAGTTTCTACTGATGATATGTTTTACTGAGTTCCTGAGAAGAACAGGAAAAAATAAAAATTTTAAATTTAAATAATCTCCAGAATTTTATTTAGTCATATAAAATTTATGGTAAGTAATAAAATACTAGAAAATATTTAATTCTCCAAGCCAAGTTTGCAAAAGAATTTATTTTTCAATTAAAACAGAGACTCTTTGATAGGCTAATTATATTTATCTAATGCAAAAAAAAAAAAAGAAAAAAAAAAAAAAGAATAATAGTAATATAAAAAAAAAAGAAAAAAAGAAAAAAAGAGAATCAAGAAAATAGGGTGTTTTAGTAGTCTTGCACAATGTTATATATGTATGAGCCTCTTCAGTCAAGGTAAAGGTATACTATATATGAGCGCTCTTTACCTAATATATTATTATTCTGTCTATACAAAAAAAGAAAAATTCTGATAAAAACTGTGGGTAAAGATAGAAAAATATCCTACTATTGGTAGTATAACAGTAAATGTACTCAGTTCTGATCTAAAATGTAAGTTGCACTTACACAATTATTAATTTTAAAAAAAGGAATACAACTCTTCTATAATGTTGCAGATAGATATAAAAATAGCATTATGGAAAACCATTTAAATAAAAAAAACAAAGTTACACTTATTATGTATGTATATAATAATAATAATTATAACAATAATAATAATAATATTGTATTATTATTATTATATATATAAATATATATATATATAAATATATAAATATATATATATGTATATATATATATATATATATATATATATATATATATATATATATATATATATATATATATATATATATATATATATATATATATATACAGTGGCAAAGGAAGGTAAAGAAAGTTGGGAGGGAGGGGGAGACTGAAACAAAATTTTAGAAGGGTTAAGGCAACAAGAATCATAATTTCAATGGAAAAAACTGAGCTTTTCCATTGAAATTATGATTCTTGTTGTCTTAACCCTTGCCAAAAGTGTGTGTGTTGGTTAAGGGGCTATTGCCCCTCTGCCCCCTTTTTGTACTCCACTGTGTGTGTATATATATATATATATATATATATATATATATATATATATATATATATATATATATAAATATATATATATATATAATAATAATAATAATAATAATAATAATAATAATAATAGCACTGAATTCACTGAAATGTATGAAGTATGAAATAAGTACATACAATGACATACAATGGCACCAAATATAGTAACCATACTGAAAAGTATGAAATAAGACTCAATAGCACTGAATTCACTTTAAAAAATAGAGAAAGACAAACACAGACAAACAATAATATTAATTATTTTTTTAGTGTATTTAATATATATTTATATATAGCTGGTTTAACAAATATTTAGTACAGATAGATGCATATAATAGTATGGAGCCAGCTTCAGTTGATTCTAAAAAAAGAAGCATGAAAGCTGGTGAAAAGAAATTATCAAAGGAGCATATAGGCTTTCCAGCAGACTTTAGGTAAAAATGATTTATAATCATTTATTTTATCACAAATTTATATAAATAGAAAATATTTTCTATTTATATAAATTTGTTTATATAAATAGAAAATATTTTCTATTTATATAAACAAATTTATATAAATAGAAAATATTTTCTATTTATATAAATTTGTTTGTAATTATCCTAAAAATAAATATAATTTTTTGTAAAAAACTAAGATTGTCATCTATTATGTTGCACTGCTATTGACTTTTATCTAATATGTTGTACTAATATGTGTCATTATCTAATGTTCTTTTATTTAATTAACTTTTATTTGTGCAAATACTAAAAGAGTTAGATAAGTTTGTTTGATAAAATTGTTAAGTTGCTGGTTAAAGATTGTTTGTGTTGTATAACCTATTTTTGATCTTTTGGTTACCCAGTAATATAAATAAATTATAACTGTTTACCCAGTAAGATAAATTATGAATCCAGTTGGGTGCAAAAATCTTTAAAATTGAAGGCAGTTAAGGTGGGCCTTATTAGAGGAATGAAGAGGTATTGCAGAGAAATGCCTACATCTACTGTCCGCAAAAGACATAATTAGTTCAGTATCAACTAATTCAGGATTTTCTTATTATGGGTTGGTTCTATATTTATCTCTAATGATTGATGAGATAATATATTTCTCATTAATTTATAGACTAAGTGAATGAATAAGTGTATAATAATTATCTGTGATATGAAACTGGTTAAAAATATGTGTAAAAAGAAGAATTGTTTTGTAAACTTTTTTTCATAAGTGTCTATCATTAATTACGTTGTAAAGTACCTTGTAATCTCTCTGTCATAATTTTCTATCATTATTTACATTGCACTTATCTTGTAAACTCCCTGTAATTAGTGTCGGTGATTAATTTCATTGTAAATTATCAAATGCTTAGTTCAGAAGTTCAAATATGAAAGAATAGAGCCGTATAAAATTTGAAAGAATAGCTGTAAAATTCGAAAGAGTAGCTAATTAAGAAACTAAATTGATCAGTAGAAATTAGGAAACTAAATTGATCAGCTTTTTACCAGATTTGAAAAAAAATGTTTTTTAAAATATCCAAAAAAAAAAAAAAAAAGAAGAAGTCTCTAAAATCATTTAGTTGTACAGCATTTTTTTTTTCATTAAATTTCTTTAATTAGCTAACAAATAAATCCATTCTCTAAACTGGAAAAATAAACATTAAAAAAATAGTGTTGCTTTTTATTTTGTCATCATTTTTTAATTTTGAGTTTTACTTTTAGACATGTCAGCCATGTTAGTTGGGATCCTAAAGGAGGCTTTGAAGTATATGTTGTTTATCTTACATTTATTTATTAAATTTGTTTTTGTTTACTACAAAATAATTTTATATCAGTGTAGCAATTTTTTAATTATTATCACTATAATTAAGTTCTCCTTTTTTTTTAGATTAATAATATTGACCCACAATGGAAGAAATTATTTGGTGCAATTGGTGTAACGGAAAAGCAACTTGAAGATGAAGAAAAGGCAAAGTTAGCTAGCGAGTTTGTGGAATCTCATGATGGTACTAAAAATATTGATAATGTTTCTATAGTTTTACAAAACTAGTTTTTCAGTGCTAAAATCTATTGGTTATTTTTATTATGTCATTTTTTGGTAATTTGATGATATTTCCAGAAATAATAAAATTTCGATTCTTACTATATTTGTTTTTAATTCTTGCAATAATCATATTGAATAATGCTTAGGAGAAAAGAAAAGTTATGGCTTTCCAAAAATGTTTGGTTTCGTGTTCAGTATTTTTATCATTATTATTTCATTGTCTGTATTTTCATGGTTGCAATTTTTGTGCTTTTTTGTTTTGTTTTTTTAAGCTGATTCTCTCTTAATTTACCACAAAAAATTTAGCTTAGCATTTCTACTAAAATGCATTAGTCTACAGATATTATCGACATTTACAAGGAATGCTTCTCAGCTAAAACTGCTCAACAGTTACACTTACACTAAATACACTTTATTGTTATTGTTGTTCTTATTATTATAAAATTCTTTAAAGGTCATCTCTAATAAGTAAAAGGAGTTAGCAATCTTGATGGCACTGCATATAATGCAGAATTCCCAATTTGTTTAAATTTCCCAAAAGTTTAAAAGATTCAAAATGTTATGCTAGATACATAAAAATGCACAGTTAGTATGTAAAAAACTCTTAAATTGTTTAAAAATGTGTTAAACACATTACTTATAGTTAAGTATGGGTGTGGTGGGAATTGAACTCAGAATCTCTTGCTTATGAAGCGAGTGCTCTACCACTACACCACTACTGCATAATTATATATATATATATATATATATATATATATATATATATACATATATATATACATATATATACATATATATATATTTAAACACTATATATATATATATATATATATTTAACCTCTCTGAAAATTCATATAAGCCTTTCAAAAAACCAAACGATGAACTATTATATATTAACATTAACTCTAACCATCCACCTCAAGTTCTAAAATAAATCCCAATTTCAAATAATAACAGACTAAACCAAAACTCCTCAAATGAAAATGTATTCAATTCCTCTAAACGAATATTTGAAGATGCCCTAAAAAAAAGTGGTTTTGAAAATTTTGAACTAAAATTTGACCTGAAAAAAACAATACAAAAAAAACGAAATAGAACTAGAAATGTAATTTGGTTCAACCCCCCATATAGCAAAAATGTTTCTACTAACATAGGAAAAGTGTTTTTAAAATTGGTCGATAAGCATTTCCCGCGATCTAATAAATTACATAAATTTTTTAATCGAAATACAATTAAAGTTAGTTACAGTTGCACAAAAAATATGGAAAGAATTATAAAAGGTCACAATAAGGCTTTGTTAAACAAAAAAGAAATCCTAAATGAAAAAACTACAGAAAATTGTAATTGTAAACAAAAAATCAATTGTCCAATGAGTGGAAGTTGTTTATCAAAAAATGTGGTATATAAATGTGTTGTTTCCTCTAAGAATGTACCTGATAAACAATATATTGGCATAACAGAGGGTGAATGGAAAAAACGCTTTGCCAATCATAAGCAATCTTTCAAGAATAAAAAGTATTCAAAAGACACCATGCTGTCAAAATATATATGGGAATTAAAAGAAAAAAATATTGATGATTTTATACTGAATTGGTCTATCCTTAAAACAGCGCCTACATATAACAATATTTCCAAAAAATGCATACTATGCCTACAAGAAAAATTTGAAATAATTACACATGCAAATCAAGAATGCTTATTAAACAAAAGATCGGAATTAATTTCTAAATGTAGGCACGAAAATAAGTTTCTCCTAAAAAACTATAAAAATAAATGAGTTCAAATAATATTTACATTAACTACCCTTTTTAAGAAAACATTAAAAAAAATAGCATAAGTAATCATTTCTAAAGAATTCTTTTTATAATAGTGTCAGCAAATTCCACAAATGTGTGAAAATTTACAGTAGTTAAGACATTTGCAACTTCCTGTAATTTAATTTTTGGTATAAATTGAAGTTTTATTAATTTGATCATCCATTTCTGATGAATCTTTGTTGATGAAACACAGTGTTAAATGGAAAAAATTTTTGTTAAGTGATTTTCTACTAATATATACATATATATATATATATATATATATATATATATATATATATATATATATATATATATATATATATATATATATATATATATATATATATATATATAAATTAGTAAAAAATACTTATCTAACTTTTTCTTCTACTTGAAGTTTCACCATTGCTGGATCATCAGGAAGAGTTACTGAATCTCAAAAAAAATTCAATTTATAGAAAAAAATATTTTACAGGAAGTTTTAATTACTATATTTTTTTGGTTAACAGGAATTTACAGAAAGTAATTATTAAATAAATTTCTTTGGAATGGGGATAGTTTAATTTGGTCATTTGTTTTTATAATTTTTTAAGAGGTATTTATTTTCGTGTCTACATTTAGAAATTAGTTCAGATTTTTTATTTAATGAATTTTCCTGATTTAAATGAGTAATTATTTCAAATTTTTCTTGCAAACATAGCATACATTTTTTGGAAATGTTATTATAGGCAGGGGCAGATTTTAGAATAGACCATTGTAAATTATAATTGTTATTTTTTTCTTTTAAATCCCAAATATATTTTGACAGCATAGTCTCTTTTGAATATTTTTTGTGTTTAAACCATTGTTTGTGGTTGGCATAACGTTTTTTCCATTCCCCCTTGGTTGAGCCAATATATTGTTTATCAGGGTTATTTTGTGAGGAAACAATGCACTTGTAAATTACATTTTTCGAAAGGCATTTTCCATTTAGAGGGTAATCTATTTTTTGTTTACAATTACAATAATCAGTGTTTTTTTCTTTTAAACGTTCATTTTTATCGTAGTTGTGGCCTTTTATAATTCTTTCTAAATTTTTTGTATAACTAGTTGTACAAAAGTTTATAGTTGTACAAAAAAGAAAAAATTTAAGGTATAAAAATATTCCATATTTAATTTGGATTTTGCTTTTATTAAAATTAGATAATTGTACTGCTAAAGAAAGGGTTTAGGTTGACTCTTATTGCATTTTTCAAGTTTTTTTCATTTGCACAAACGTAGATTGCCGTTAATAAGTTTTGACATATCTGCATCCTTTCTTATACCTGAATTTAGTGTCAAACTTCTAATTAATTCTTCTGTTACTTCTGAAGGTCTTTTAATAGCTCTTTAATAAAAATCTGATTTAAATGACCCTGCATTTTCTTAATACTTTTTTTGCAACCTTTTTAATGTTCAGCATTATTATTATTGTTATTATGGTTATATAAATATTATAATGATTTTTGTTTAAAATTTTTGTTTAGGTTCAACATTAAATTTTTATTTAGGTTCACCTCCATTACCTGTATGTGACAATGGACAACCATCATTTGTTTCTACAAAAGCAGCAACACTGCCTTCTAAACCAACAGGTTTTTTTGGTTTATTTTTAGTTTTAATTTAGGTTTTTTCTTAAAATAAATTTAAAAAAAAAGCAACTTTGATTTCATATTGTTTGAATCAAAATTTTTATTAGGTTTTTAATGTTACTTTGCTTTGTCGATGAATGCTCTCATATATGTTATTAAAAATCTTCATTAGGTACAAAATTTTCTTCTGCTCCATTAGCATGTGATGACACTCAACCATTACCTGCTTCTAGAAGTGTTACTTTGCCTACTAAACCAGTGAGAAGTGGTAACTTTCAATATTTGTAATTTACTTTCAATATTCGTTCTTTACTTTTAATATTCGTTATTTACTTTCAATACTCGTTCTTTGCTTTCAATATTCGTAATTTACTTTTACTGTTCATACTTTACTTTCAGTATTCGTACTTGACTTTCAATATTCGTAATTCATTTTTTATAAGTTTAGCTTAACTTTAGTTTGGTTAAATATCTTGATACCCCAGAGAAGTGAGTAGGTTATGTGCATAGTTTTTGTAATAATCTGATACCCGCTACATAATTTATAATCATAGTCTTGACGTGGTAGTAGATTTTGTGTAAGGTTCTTAGAAGCTATTAATGAAATATATTATATTGACATTAACTTTAAAGGGATCCCAAACCTCTTAGGTATGTTGTGTTCATATTAAAGAGAATGATATAAAAAATGTTTTGCGCTAAAAATGCCAAATGTTTTGTGCTGTTTGGGCTAAATTTTTTTGATAAAAACAACAAAGATGTTTGTATGTCAACAACAAAGATGTTTGTATGTCAACAACAAAGATGTTTGTATGTCAACAACAAAAATGTTTGTATGTCAACAACAAAGATGTTTGTATGTCAACAACAACAGAAACTATAACTATTGTTATTGTAATTTTTTAAGAAATAATAACAATAACTATGATTTACAATTTTTGTTGTATTGTAATTCATCTTTATATTACAATAACAATTTGCAAAATTATTGTAATGTCAAAAATTGGAAATGTTTTAATATTCTCGTAAGCTTGAAGTAGGGTGCAACCAACATGTAATCTTGAAGTAGGGTGCAACTAACTTTTTATGATTGGTTATTTGGCAACTTTAAATATTAAAAACTCACGAGATCAAAAAAACAGTAAGCACCTTTTTTTTGCAAAGGATTTTACAAACCAAAATTAAATAATTGAATTTAAATGTTTATGTGAATACTATGCACAGTAGTCTCTCGCTTCATTGCACAAATTGAAACAGACACTGCAGTGCGGAATTAACTAGGAGTGCGCAAATAAGAAAAAGATAAAAAAAAATTTAGCAAACTTAATTATTAACTATATAAACAAATCATTATTAAGAAATATATTATGAATGACAGAAAAAGTCATGAATCGTATGCTGATATGCATTCTGCAGCTTTTCTCTTTTAATTTTCATAATTACTGACCGAATGTTTGATGGTAGTTGTTAGTAGCTATTCATTATTTTATCGTTGTCGTCTTTTAAAATTGCTTTAGCTTTTTGACATTTTAATTGCTTGCCAATATCGATCAGAGATAAATGTATAAATTCAATACCTAAGAAGTCTGAACCATCATCTATCTCATCATTATTAGCTTCTTCTTCATCAGAATTGTTATCCATAGCAACTGCATTATCATTATTTTCTTCGAGAGACAAACAATTTTCAACATCTTCCTTGATTGCTTCAATATATGTTGGAGAATCTTCAGTCAATTGATTCAAAATTGCTGATATCTTCTGAACTGATCATATTCCCTATTCCTTCAATTTCGTTCAGCAGCAAGAGCATATTAAAATATGCGAAGTCAGCATAGTTCAGTGTTAACAGGACTGGAAATCTGAAATAATTCTGCCTTGTCGAAGCAATTTTTGAGAGATGAAGGTTGAATTGATTTCCAAGCCAAATCGACTTATTTAGCAGCATCAAGAAGATGTGTGGGCTTCTCGTATTCAACTCCTGCTGCACCTCTTTTGCACAAAAGGCTACTTTCTTTCAGACATCCCTTTGTATTTACATTGAGGCTGTAATATGACAATATGTCTGAGAGATATAGATATTTATATCGCTTTTTGAGAGCCACAATAGTCCCCATATCACATGGTTGCTTCCAACTTGTGCAATTTGGAGGGAAGAAAACAACTTTTACAAGATTACGCTCAAACGCCTCAAAATGTCTAGGTGCATTGTCTAATAATAAAAGAACAGGCAAGCCAGTTGCCTGTTCTTTTATTATTAGACAATCGTTTAACTTAAGGTAAAAAACTTCATTGAACCATTTCCAACATAAAGAGACAAAAATACAGTATAGGCCATGTTCTACTGACTATACAAGCAGGTCGTGCAGCTTTTCCAATCATAGAACAGGGTATTCTGTGAGATCCTGTTGCGTTGGAATAAACAACTAAAGTCACTCTTTCTTTAGATTTTTTTTTACCTCTTGTAGTTACTAAGCTTTCAGTAGGCATTAACAGAGAATATCTTGGCAGCAAGCGAAAAAAAATTCCAGTTTCGTCCATATTATATACATTTTCGGGTCTGTACATTATAATAACTGAGTAAAGGTCCTCAAGTTGCTGAAGAAGAACAGGATCTTTGTCAACTTCAGCTCCTTCTCCAAAGAGATGCATCGATTTTAAGCCTCAACGGCGACGAAAGTTTGCAAGCCATTGCCAAGAAGCTTTAAATTCTTATTCTTTTATATTTAGTTTTTGCGCTATTTCTTTTGCTTTCATAATTGCTAACAATGGAGACACTTCAATCTTCGAACAACGCAATGCATCAATCCAAATATATAGCTCATTTTCTATTGCTTCAAATTTTCCAGACGATAATCGAAACACTTTTTTTCTAGTTTCTTCTGTCATTAGTAAACTTCTTTTTTCTATTTGATCTCGA
Organism: Hydra vulgaris; assembly: GCF_038396675.1. NCBI lineage: Eukaryota > Metazoa > Cnidaria > Hydrozoa > Anthoathecata > Hydridae > Hydra > Hydra vulgaris. The sequence goes on from NC_088930.1 coordinate 17,081,391, forward strand.
TTATTCCAGAGAGATCGAACTGAATTTTCAGTTACATTATATTCTCTTGCAATCGTTCGTTTGCTTTGTGCATCACTTTTTTTAAGTTTAGCTATTATTTCGACTTGTTGATCTTCTGATAATCTTTTTCCTTTGCCATTAGCCATAAGAAGTAAGGATAAAAAAGTTGGAATAAGATAATTGTGAATAGACAGCTAAATTTTAAATGAAGTTTTTTTATTAAAGTTTTTCGATGAGACTTGACTGATAAATCTTTAAAACTTATTATTATCTGTTTAAAACAAGATTTATCATTTACTTTTGTTCGAATTCGAATTATTTATCTATTTACATTCTGATAAAATCATTATCTCAAAATATTTATGATAAAAACTAGTTTATAACTTAACACAGGAAAATAATAGTTACGTTTTCTGATCTAATTACAACTTCAACAAAAAACTCAGTAAAAAATTGAAACAAATATTTTGGGCTTAAACGCGCAATTAACTAGGATGCGCAACTAATTGGGTGTGCAATTAAGCGAGAGACTACTGTAATATAATGAGAAATTATCGTTTTTTAACACTATAAGATAACAGTTCAAAATAAAATATGTTTTGATTTTTCAACATTTTAATGTTACTAGCTTTTCCTAATGAACTGAGAACCACAATTACATCACAAAAAAGCTTCTTAAACTACCGCGGTTCATGCATGTAGCATACATCTCTACAGAATTCTGCATTAGGAATTACTGTTCATAGTAAAGATAATAACAGTAAAACTTTAACCCTCATCAATAGAAACACTAAACAAATCCTTTGTTCTATGCACTTTTAACATTTTGAGTGGTCATAAAATTTGTGTAGCATTAAAAGATCCATCTGCAGCATGTAGAGCAGCACTTTTTGTCTTTAAACTGTAAGCCAAATAAATAAATAAAAAACTGTATACTAACAACATTTAGTTATTATTGTTACAAGTTAACAAGTAATTATCAGAAGAACATTCACAAATGTTTCGCAGATAGGCTATATAATAGTACCAATAAAATATCAAAATGATTGTAAAATAAAAACTTATTGTTATTTAAATATGAATTTCAAATTCTCAAAATGTCTGATAAAACTAAAGTCTGTTAAATAATAAAAATTGTGAAGTTGTTTAAAAATTTTGTAAAACTAAATTTAAAATGTTCTTCTGTTATAGCATGAAACTGTTATAACCAAATTATTTTTACAGATGTTATGCAAAATAAAGCAGAAGCAACACTATCTTTAAGCATTTTAAAAAAAGGAAAGTCAAAAGCCGTAGTAAAGAGACTTTCTAAAGAGGATATTGGTTTTGCATCTGACTTTAGGTAATGATTTTGTGTATACTTAACATTACTAATATAAATTTAATTATCTCAGGCAAATTTTTAAAATTAAAACTAAAATTCTAAATCCAAGTTATTTAGTTATTTATCTATTTATTTTATGTCTTCTGTTTTAGATCTTATTTATTTATATCTTATGTCTTATTTATATCCTTATCTGTTATTTAGTGTGTGCTGTTTTTAGTTTTTTTCCTGAAATAAAAGATAAAAAAAAAATTTGAAGGCTTTAATAATAAGTTTTCATAAATATATTAAAAAAACAGTAAAATATATGTTTACCCTTACGAAAACTTATCATGGAAAAACCGTGAAAAAAAAACATGGAATTTCATTTGCAGTTTGGAACATCATAAGATAAGGTTTTCCATGGGTGTACTATGGAAAAACCACAATCTATGGATTTCCATGGTAGCTGTATATCAATAGAAATACCATTTGTTGTTTTCACGAGTTTAAACACATAAAAACAACACATGGTATTTCTTGGAAACACCATGAATTATTTTCATTTGTTATTCTCATGGGTTTAAACACATAAAAATAATCTTTTTCCTTTGCCATTAGCCATAAGAAGTATATACTAAATCTTGGAAATACTATGAGTTATTTTCATAGGTTTACCATGAAAATTGCGATCTATTTATTTCCATGGTAGCCACATATCAATTGAAATGCCACAGATCATTTATCATTGAAATCAACATCAATTGAAATGCCATAGAGTCCAAATTATCATTGGTAATTTCATTGAATGTGTTTCTATATAATGAATATTACAATGTTATGTTATTATTGAATTTTCTTGATCTATGGAATGATGGAAATCAATATGCAGAATAACAGAAATGTTGGTCCAATCAAAATCCAACAAAATCTTTAAAAAGCCAATAGCTCTAATACACCTAAAATACTATAATTTGTCTTCAGTATATTATTTAATGCATACAATGCAGCATTACTAGTTATCAAAAAAATAACTGCATCAAATGCAAATGCCACATTTCAAGTAATATACATAATATTGTAATATTTATTATATAGAAACATATTTGATGAAAAATCGAAAGCAATAATTTGATACACATTGGAATTGACAAATAAAATAATTTTTATTAATAAAATAATTTTTGGAATAACAAAGTATCATTAAAATTAACAAATTAAATAATTTTTTTGCCAAAAGTAATACAATTTACAAGTTAATATACAGTTAATATAAGTTAAAATATATAATATGTAAGTCATTAGAAAATCACTGCATCGAATACAGGTGCCATATTTCCAGTAATATACATGTATAGATAATATCTATATTTACAGTAATATACATGTATATATAATATCATTGTATAGAAACATATTTGATAAAAAATCAAAAATAAAATTTGCCTATTGTGAAATTGCAGTTAATATAAACATTTATCGAAAAGGTAACTATAAAATCTGTTTCGAAGTACAGAAGGATTATTGATACTAAAAAAGAAAATCAAAATAAGATATAAATTGCATTTTTAGCAAAATGTTGTCTTGGCTTTTAGTAAATGAATAAAAGCAGTAAGTTTTAATAATAAAACTACCTATTATTCATTTTTAACAATAGACACCAACGGGTAGGTAAGCCAAGCTGCCTATCAACACACAACATCACAACAATAACATTACAACAATGGGCATTATTATTTGTTAACAATTATTGGATAAAAATAGGTTCATTTATTGGCATATTATTGCTATATATATAAATAATTTCATATCACTTTATATGTAGAAAATTATATAGACTGTATAAAAGTTATAACACACATCACAGCTAAATATTGCTATTAAATGCATGTCCTAAATATTATTCTGATACATTTTCATCAAAGATATTAACAATTTAAAGCAATCTTACCTAAAAAACAGCAATTTTTGATGGCTCCAATGCTTGCTTTACCGCTTTGGATGTGTTACTAACCCGACCTGTCACTGAACTTTGTGCTATTTCCTTCTGCGTGAATAATAAATCCATCACTTGCCTAGATAGATGAGTTGACCTTTTAAAACTTTCACACCAAACTTAAATCAACCTAAAAAGTAGCAATATATATATATATATATATATATATATATATATATATATATAATATATATATATATATATATATATATATATATATATATATATGTATTTATATGTTTATGTATATATATATATATATATATATATATATATATATTATATATATATTATATATATATATATGTATATATATATATATGTATATGCATATATATATATATATATGTATATGTATATGTATATATTTATATATATATATATATATATATATATATATATATATATGTGTGTGTATATATACAGAGGCTTTTCTAGGAAATTAATTTGTTTGGCGATATCCCCTGTGTAAATGCCAGGCGTAAGGAAATTTGCCGTATGTAGGGATTTTTTGTAAAAAAAACAAACATTATTTCCAGTAAAAAAAAAATAAGTTCTCAACTTCTGAATTTAGATGGCACCCAAATATGGTGGACGCTGTCTAAAAAGGTCTAAATAGTCCCTTATATATATATAGGGTAAGCTATTTTTGTTCAACCACTTTTATCAAAAAATGATAAAAAAGGTTGAGCCACTTTTTATCATTTTTTAATATTTAAACCTCTAAAGTTATTGTTTAAGCTGTAAGATAAAAGAAGTAATTAGCATTATAAAAACCACTTATGAAGTTTGAATGACAATTGCATAAAAAGTTTGCATAAAAATTACGTTAGATATTTACAAATGAGAATTTTGTGCTATTTACAAAGGTAATAAGTTAAGAAAAAAGAAATCATAAAAGAAACATTAAAAAAACTTTTATCATCCTGCAAGAACAAGAATATTTAGACAAAAATCATCATGACTCATCAAGTACATTACCGCTCATAAATATAGAAAGATCTAGATTATTACAATAACGATTTGCTGAAAAAAATTGAGTTTTATCTGAATTAAAGTTCACCAGCCACTGCGAACTCCATGCTGTAGCAGAATTGCAGATCTTTTTCAAGCTCAAATGCCCTCTTCATGCAATCAGAAAGTGTTGGCTTCTTATTAAGACAAGAATAAATGGTAGTATTATCAGCAAACAATGCACCTTAGATGTGAAAATAACTGGAAGGTCATTAATGTAAATTAAAAAGAGTATAGGGCCTAGATAGAACCTTAAGGAACTCCTGAAGTTACAAGATATGAAGAAAAGTGCTGTCCATTGAGGTCAGTTTTTATATTATGATTGGTAAGGAAGGATTTAATAATCTTATAAATGTTACATAATAAACCGTAAAAAGAAATCTTATGGACAAGGCCAGCATGCCAAACTTTATAAAAAGCTTTAGAAATGTCAAGAGTGATAACCTTAATCTCTCCACATCTATCTAATGTATGTTGAAACCTATCGGTTATTACTGTTAGCAAATCAGCTGTAGAGTGAGGAGATGGAAATCCATATTGATGATCAGAAAGTAAGTAATTAGATTCAAGATGAGAGATTAGGCGTTTGTTAATTAAAGGTTCAAAAACCTTGCTTATGATAGGACGAAGACTAATGGGATGGAAGTTAGATAAGTCAGATTGCTCTTTGAAAATATTTGAAAATAGGGATAACAAATGCCGCTTTCCAGCATAGTGGAAAACAAGACTCTGATAAGCACTTGTTAAATAGTTTTGAAAGTATAGGCGACAGCTCAGTCATAACAGATATGTTGTTCAGACCACAAACTGTAGAAGGGTCTAAGCAGGAAATCACTTTAGATACAGAAGCTGAAGTGATACAGATGTCAAGCAATGGATCAACCTGTTTGTCAGCTATATCAGGTAGAATGCAGCTAGTGGTATTAAGAGTTGATATTGATGAAAAGTTCTTATTAAATAATTCAGTTTTGTCTTTAGGTGAGGTGACAAAATCTGAACCATACAAGAAGAAAAACTTGCCTTGACATTTAAAGAAGCCAATTGTCTACAGAAAAAATTAAAAAATCAGGTACATTAAAGAAACGTTTAGATAAATGTAATCATATGATGAGATCAGGAGCAGCAGCCTCAAACTTACCAAAATGTATATTTTTTGATCATTTTTGCATGAAATAATTGTAAATAAAACAATTTATCTTTGAGCAAACACTTTACAAAATTGAGCCCATACATAGCCTGCAAGCAAACTAAGTTCTACAAATTTTATTTACATTATTGTAAAAAATGTAAAAAAGCCTAGCTAAACTTATTGTTATTCAATTTACAAACATTTTATACAATAAAACTATATTTTATAAACATTTGTTGCATTCGCTCATATTCAGTTTTCATTCTATTATGTTTTTCTGCTTGCATATTCATAGCAGCAATTTCTGCAGATATATATATATATATATATATATATATGTGTATATATATATATATATATATATATATATATATGTGTATATATATATATATATATATATATATATATATATATATATATATATACATAAACTCAAATATAAATATATCAACCCTCGGCAGTTAGGTCGGCGTTTGGCAATGCCGACCTAACTGCCGACCTAAATGTGTTTGAGGTCGGCAAAAAATTGCCGAACTCATTTCGATGTTTTATGGTAAGACCTTTGTATCAAATTTTTTTTGCCAACCTGATGCCGACCTCTTAAAGATTGAGGTCGGCAAGTTATTGCCAACTTCAATTTTCCTAATTCCGAGGGTTGATATATACATAAGCTCAAAAAGATTATTAGATATTTATACTGAATGTATGGAAAAAGAAGATTTATACATACCACACAAGTTTCGAAATGATAATATTCACATAAAATAGAAAGAAGAAACATCCGTACGCCGCAAACTTGATCTTCAACATTTTCAGTCTGAATGTGAAGATATTTGAATTTGCCATGACAAACTTGGATCTGAACTTCAAATGGTTGACAATGAAATAAAAGAAACAATATACAGTTATACCACAGAAAACCTAATACAAGAAGATCTGCATTCTACTTTCATACTTTATATGAACAAAGATGTTGATTTTACCAACAAAAAATGGGACCACAAAATTGAAGGAATGAGAAAAGCATATGAAAGACTAAAACAATATCAGTTAATGATTTTGTTTTAGTTTGTCACTAAAAACAAAATCATTAACTGAAAGAAATGATAAAAAAAACAGATAGTATCCAACACGCAACAAACAGTCAGGATTTTGAAATTGTGCAACAAATACAACAAAGAAGCACTTTTCTAATTAATGATTCATCTCTATCTGGTAATATTTTACCATCAAAGAACCACCAACGACCACAACAAGCAGTAAAAATGAAAAAATAACTCCTTAAATTATAAATTTATCCATAATGAAGTTATTAATGTTATAAATATCTCTATTACTCAAAGGTTCTAAGTTTACTCCCGCAACAAAAGTTAAATTATTTTAAGTGAAATCCGATTTAAAAGAATTTACAAGGAAATGGATCATCCATGAACAGTTTTATGATAAAGAATACAGCGATGAATTCTTAGTAAAAGATAAATCTAATCAGGAAATGTTCACATCGAGTCCTCTTTTATCAAGCATTGTATAACAAATAAATAACTTAGTTCCTGGTGAAATGAAAGTAAAGTATAGCATTACAAAAAAGGAACGTGATGCCTTAGAGTAACAGCAAAATAATCATTAAATCAGCTAATAAATGAGGCTGCTTAGTTTGGATAGATGTAGATTACTATAGAGATAAACTTGTGTGCCAAGACCATTTACTAACTGAAACATAAAAAAGTTGATAGTAACACAGATGAAGTATGTTTTAAGAAACTTAAAAATCACGTGGATAGATTTAAAGAATGTTTAACAAAAAAAGAAACTACTTATCTCAAAAACTATGAATGGAAAACTAGCAATTTTTATGTGTTACCGAAAATTCACAAATTTAATGTAATAGAAAATTTTATAAAAGAATCTAATAAAGAATATATTAAATGTTTATGCCCAGATGATCTAAATGGAAGAACAATAGTTGGAGGTTCTTTTTTGCCTTAGTGAACTCCTTGAAAATATCTTATCACCTCTTGTACCAAAATTAACAACATATATCAAAGATGATTGGCATTTCATTAGAGTACTTCCTAATAATATGGAGTACCAAAATACCACTTTATACAGTGTTGATATTTCTAATCTTTATACTAGTATTTTTTATGAACCGGGTTTAGAAGCAATTAAATTTTGGATATGTACACTACGGGATGATATACCTATTACATTTTCAAAAGCTTTTATTTTAGAAAGTGTGAGTTTTATTTTTAAGAACAATAATTTTACTTTCAATAATGAGTTTTTCAATCAACTAATTGGAACAACTATGGGAACAAAAATGGCTCCACCATATGCTTATTTAGTAGTAGGATATCTTGAAGAAGTAAAATTATCTACTAAAGTTTTACCAAATTTCTTCAATAAAATTGAATGCGAGAATATTCAAAGCAATTTCAAAAGATACATGGATGATGGTTTTATCGTTTTATTAAAATCAATTAATGTTAATTTGCTGTTAAAGTGTCTTAATTCTTTACACCCCGATATCAAATATACAGAAGAACAATCTAAAATTTCATATACAAAAACCACACAGTATCAATTTTTAAACTTTTTAGACATAACAGTTGTTCAACATGATAACAACATTATTGAAAAGATATTTTTTATAAACCTACAAATTCCCATGATTATCTAAATTACAATAGCCATCACCCTAAACACACAAAGGAAAATATACCTTTTACATTAGCTAAATGGATCATTTATTTTGTATTTAATCCAACAAAGATGGAAATCAGACTTCAACAACTAAAACAATTTTTAGTTTGAATTTTTAAAGCTCGACTGCAGTGACCAGCTCCTCAAAAAAGAGAAAAGAACAATATTATACCTTTTGTTGCTACAAATTTTGCAAATATTAATTTTGAACATTTGTTAACTACTCTACATGGTATTTTAAAACTGCCTGTTTTAGACAATAAATTAAAATCAGTTTTTGAAAACACTTCTATTGTACTATCACAACGCCAACCAAAAAATATTTTAAGACACATAAGTACATCAAGCTTTAATAAGAAACCAGTTTTTATTAACGATGAATGCAAGGTTTTAAAATGTGTAACAAAATGTTGTAAGTTATCCACTATGTATCTTCAGTTTGTTAACCATTTTATCACGCCATCTGGTTAAGTATAGTACATTAAAACTTCAATATCATGTAATTCAAAAAATTATTTATTTTTTATCATTTAATGGATGTGATGAAAAAACAACATACTTTGGTAAAACTAATAACCTAAGGTTATTATATAAGGTATTTATATATTTATATATATATATATATATATATATATATATATATATATATATATATATATATATATATATATATATATATATATATATATATATATATATATATATATATATATATATATAAGCAATTTAACAGCGGAAAATGAAAAAATAGTCAAGTTTTTTCTTTTCGTCATCTTTTAGCAAATGAATATTGATGTAGACACATAAAACTTTATTTAAAATATACCTTACATACTAAAATTGATTTATTTAAGTCATTTTTATGCTTCCAAAAGTTATGGTTTTTCTCATTATTGCATTATAAAAAAAGTATCATTGTAAAATGTTATTTTAACCATAAGTTTATTTGCATAATCCAAATTAATTTAGTGTGAGAATGGAGCTAACATGTTCAGTTTGTTGTTGGTCAGACTTATACTTTATAAAATATATATATTTCAAGAAAATAAAGAAAGAACTTATGCAATTTTTATGTAATGCAAGTTAACAGAAACATGATAAAGTTTTTTTTTTTCTAAAATTTATTTAAAAACCTTATATTTTTTAATAATATATGCAAAAGAATATTAAATATTTACTTTTTTTTTTTTTTTTTTTGTATAATAATTAACTTTTAAAGTTTTGAATAATGATGCTTAGTTAAAGCACATTCTTATTTTAAATTTGTGTAACATATGTTAAACTTTAAAATAAGAATTACATAATGAACACTTATGTCATTGCATAATTTTTATTTTGAAATATTTTTGTTTTAGTAAAAAAAATTGTTAGTAAATGCAATTAAGGGGTGTTGTTCATAAAGTAAGTCACCCTATATTTGTCAATTTTTAACCCCTTCCCTCCTGTAACAGACAATCAAATATACCTGTACCACCTTTCCCTTCTAAACTGTAATAGCAGTTTTTATGTCAAAAATGAAAATACACATAAACATAAGAAGTGTAAAATTTTCAACCAACTAAAGATTTTCTTATTTAAATGACATTATAATTATTAATAAAGTTGTCATACTAAAGTAATTTTTTAAAGTTGTTCTTGGTCTTGCGGAATTAACTGTTATCGATTTGATAACTTTTATAATTGTTATGAAAAATCACTCAAGAAGACTGCAACTAGTTTTTTAAAATTGCCTTTATTAATTACTTTTAATGAATCAGTTCGATACTTTTGCAATTCCTTTGTAACTCATAATAATAGATATAAAAAATCCACAATAACAATTGCTTGGTAACGTAAATGATGTAATGTAAGTTAAATACCTAGTATCAAAAAAACAAGTTTATTTTTCTTAGCTGGTCACTTTTAATAAATTTTTATATATTTTTTATTGGTATAGAGTTCTCAACATTTTGTTGAAAATTTCCAATACAAACCACTTTACGGATTTGCAGAAATCTGACCTAAAAGTTGGTGCAATTGTTTTAGCTTTTTGTCTGCGTAATGTAAGTTAAGTGTCATTTTGAGTAATAAGATTGCCCTCTTTTTGCCAGACTCAAAACTTTTTAGTTTTTTTTATTCTTCTGACAAACAGATTTCATATAAAATAGCTAAAAATTTAATTTACAGTTTAAATAGGCAAATATATGATAAAGTTGTTGCGCATGTAATGTAAGTTAAAAATGGAATTGCCCATATATATATATATACATATATATATATATATATATATATATATATATATATATATATATATATATATATATATATATATATATATATATATATATATATATATATATATATAATATATTTATATATTTATATATATATTTTGTATATATTTATTATATATATTATATATATATATATAGTATATATATATATATATATAGTATATATATATATATATATATAGTATATATATATATATATATATATATATATATATATATATATATATATATATATATATATATATATATATATATATATATATATATATTTGTGTGTGTATATACTGCAGAAATAAGAAAAAAAAAAATTTCATAATAAAAATTATGTAAAAAAAAATTATGCAAAGAAATGATTTAGCAAATGATTTCTTTGCATAACCTTCTCTCTAAGTTAGTCAGAATACTAAATAATACTTAAGGAACAAGAAGTTTTGTTAATTATTGGTAAACAATTTGACATTTCAAATCAGCGTATCAATGCAGATATTAGATTTGTCATTACTATATTCAATTAACAGGCACAAGTGAAAAATGTGCATCTACAAAGATACAAATATAAAAAAATTAATTAAAATGTAAACAAAAATAGAAACTGTGATATGCATAAAATCTGATTACTAACGTTGTGCCATTTTTTTTGTTGTTGTTTTGAATCTTCTTATTTAATTTTATTAGTGTAGATTCTTCTTCGAGTAAGTAATTATAACTTTTATTTGGTTAAGAACAAGTGCGCTCACTAAAAGGCTCTGTTGCAATTTCAGTTCATACTTAGAATATAATGTCTATCTGTTTATAAAATCATACTTAAAATATGATATCTATACAAAAATGTATAGATGGATATTATATTTTGAGTTTGATTTTTTTATAATTTATTATATAAATTATTTTATGTCTTACATTGTGTCATAATATAAAATCAAATATTTAATAGTATACTAATGCTTCAATACAATTTTATAAAGTACACTTAGAAATTCTATTACTTTATTATTTTACTACTATAACTTTTGCATTAAATTCAATTTTAAATACGTTTTAACATTTTTGCCAACAGTGGTGCCCAATGTGTCATTTTAACAATATAGGAGGGAAAGTAATAATGTTTGAGCTTGTCTAAAACTTTTGATTGTTTGTTATATATTTTGATAGCAGACAGACCATAGTGTTAAGACAAAAAATGATTTTATTTTAAATCAATGCAACAGCTAAATAATCTTTCTGAGCATGCACGAATTTTCAAAGTTGTGGAACAGATTTACACACAATAATTTGACACCTTTAGTAATTGAGTTTGTGGCATGTCTATAACTTAATTCTAAATTGTTTTATTTTGAAATAAGGATTGTGACAATTTTTTTTATTATTATTGTTTTCAGATTTTAATAAATATTTTTTACTGACTTGTAGAATTCAATCAAAAAGTGAGAAAATGATTTGATATAAAAAACTTTTATATCAAATCATAAAGTTATGTTACCAGTTATGTAATTTTTAACACATAGTATTATGAATATTATTGATTATATGGAAATTAAACTTTATACCTATAAGTTACTAAAACCAATAAAACATTCTGCACGTATTTGCACAACTTTTTTTTTTTTTTTTGTTACAGAATCGCTCCTTTTATTACCCAGGTGACTCTTTTTGATAAATGGGTGCAAATCCTGAGAAATTTTAAGTTTGATGCAATGATGAGTTACGATATTGACGATGTTGGAAATGTCTGATATTGCTTTAAAGAGCTTAAAAACTAAAATTTTTTTAACAAGTGAGAAAAAATGAACCAAACAGAAAGACATTGGCAGCACTTCAGAGACACCTACTCTACTTGGATAATTAAATACTTTTAATTTACTAATCCTATAATTCATAGTGTGCCAAAAAACTCCCAACAGAATACCACAAAAATCAGACCTGGCCAGTAGTAAAAAGGATTCAGCTTGCATTGTTAAAGGAATTTCAATTTTATCTCCTAAACTGGGTAGATTTTGAAAAAGACTTGACACATTTTGAAAAAGTTTCTAAAGAACCAGCATCATCGTCGGCAGAGAAAGTGCTTGCACTAATAGCTGACCTCTTTACTCCTCATTACCAATGAATTCATGAGCAAGCTAATAGCTTAAATCGCAAGCTACATTCTTTGTACCACAGAGTTAAAGAGGCCACAATGTTGAGTTATCCTCAAGAAGTTATAATAGCAGAAGAAAGAAAAGATACTTCTACAATCTGAAGAAATACTTCTACAATCTCTCATTGACCACACAGTTTTTCGTTTTTGTCAAATTCAAGAAGTGATCAAGATATTACATATACATAAAGCTAAAAAATATGGGAAATGTTGAGTGGGCATGTGAAGGGTCAGAGCAGAAATGATATAAGCAGAGGTTTAGTGTTTCTATGGTTCCCATATAAATTTTTCTGTGACATTATCAATACTTAAACCATCATTTGAAAAAACTCTTTCACATCATCTACTAGGTTTTGCTGACCTATCAAACTTGTTTTAGAGATGGGATCAACAGATTTAAGAACACTATAGTATATTATTAATATATAATTATAATTAATATATAATTAATATAACAAAATAGTATAAATAATAGTATAAAACAACAAACTGAAATGCTTTCACCCACCAAAGTATCTCTTGCAGATCTTAAAACAACAATAATACTAATGTTGAATTATTCTAGAATACTTAAACTCATGTCATAAAATCAACTTGGATAAATTCGAAATCTTCACAAGAACAACTCCAGTCCTATACATTGAATAATGTGTATGGTATCCTATATCTGTTAGCCTTTATAAAATTTTGTTTAATGGCAGAGAAATTATGGAAACTTCCTATTGGACAATATTTGGAAGAGGCTCAAGAAGTTAAAATAAACACAACAGGCAGTATAGGGAACAATTTATAAAGAAAACATCACAAATAGGTATAAATAAGGATTTGTTAAACAGGCTTTTGAATACTTCTGATCCAGCTGTAGCAAGTTTGAGAGGATGTTCAAAATCTAAGAAGCATAACAAAATCCTAAATTGTTTAATTTATTAGAAAGCAAGCTAGGAGAGACAATGTTAAAAAGTAAAGATTCTATGGATACATCTGAAGACTCATTCGAAGAATATATCACTACTATAATATGTCACTATTAGTGATCCCGACTAATTTAGTAATTTATTTATTTGATTAAAATTGTTTTTTCTTATTTAAGTACTTAAATGTAAAAAAAAAAAGTTATAAAATTAAAAAAAAAAGAATAAATTCTTGATTTACACATTTAATTTTTATTATTCTGCATTTTATGATTTTTATGTCCATAATTGTGCTAGACATAAGCAAAATTTATATTTGCATTCAGAATTTTTTCCTTCCTAATCGTTAAAATGACACACTATGCAGCGCCAAGAGCAATCCTTTTTTTTTTCTTTTTTTTTAAACATCTTAACTTCCAACAAGGCTGCAAGAAATCACTATTAGAGTTGGAAATTACTATTTAGAGTACTTAAGAACAGTCACAGTAAAGAGTGAGACTTAATTGAATGAAGAGTAACACGAGAATAAATTTTAGAAGATTGCACAAAGTTCGAGCTCTTTAAGGCAGTGCCAATTATAGTATTTATAGGAAAGAGAAAGAGAAAGAAAATTAGGAAGATGTGACAATGGTTTAAGGTTGGATGCAAGAGCAGGTCCAACTATGTTTACAATCCATTTTTGCACTTGTCTAAAAAAGAAAGGGCATTTGATGATCTGCTCCAAATATTGCAATAGTATTTCATACAAGGGCGGATTAGAGATTTACGGAGATAAATAATAGAATCCAGAGTAAGAAAGTGGTGAGCACTATAAAGAGATGCAACCTTAGATGCTAATTTTGCAATGAATTTGAAATAAGGTTTCCTTATTTCAAATTCATTGCAATCATGCAGCCTGGGACAGTAACTGTTTGGTGCCTCATATAGATGTTATAATTTGTGACGTATGGAGGACTTTGTTTTTATTTCTTATTCTTGTACAATGTACTTTGAAATCTGTCCCGAAAAAGAACCAAAATAAAAGTTTGGTGTATGTGGCTAAATCATGGTTTTTAATTCATGGATCATGTTGCATACCATGCATTTTTTATAGTAACTGCATGGGTCTTCATAGTTACCTCATAGGTCTGAATTATTATTTCATGGGTTCCAATAACTTTCCCATGGTTCTTAAAAGGATCTCTTTAATGCTCATGGGAAAGTTATTGGAACCCATAGAATATTTATTGGAACCCATGGGGTAACTATGAAATGCATGTTGTGCAGCATAACCTATGAATTAAACACCATGGTTTAACTATCGAACCCTATAGAGTTTATTGGTTTTTAAGTGAATTACATGGGTTACCCATGATAATGCATGGGTTACCCATATTATTTCATGGGTTACCCATATTATTCCATGGGTTACCCATATTATTCCATGGGTTACCCATATTGTTCCATGGGTTACCCATATTGTTCCATGGGTTACCCATATTGTTCCATGGGTTACCCATATTGTTCCATGGGTTACCCATATTGTTCCATGGGTTACCCATATTGTTCCATGGGTTACCCATATTGTTCCATGGGTTACCCATATTGTTCCATGGGTTACCCATATTGTTCCATGGGTTACCCATATTGTTCCATGGGTTACCCATATTGTTCCATGGGTTACCCATATTGTTCCATGGGTTACCCATATTGTTCCATGGGTTACCCATATTGTTCCATGGGTTACCCATATTGTTCCATGGGTTACCCATATTGTTCCATGGGTTACCCATATTGTTCCATGGGTTACCCATATTGTTCCATGGGTTACCCATATTGTTCCATGGGTTACCCATATTGTTCCATGGGTTACCCATATTGTTCCATGGGTTACCCATATTGTTCCATGGGTTACCCATATTGTTCCATGGGTTACCCATATTATTCCATGGGTTACCCAATTGATATTTCCATGAGGGTAGTGAGAGTTATAATTTAATTAGTGTTAATCAGTTAAATACAAAGCAAATACGTGGTTCAAAAAGTGTTTAGCATACAAATACAAAATATATTCAAGCAAAAGTATTTAGAATACAAAATACCTAATATTAGAGTTTAAAATGCAAAATATTTTTTCAATTATTGAATTTGTTTTAAGTAAGTTAAATTTTAAAACAACAATTATATCTAATCTATATGCTCATTGGTTTTCAGCAACAAATTCTTTTTTTAAATCTAATAACCAATTTTGGTTAAGCACAGCAAATAAGGCTCCATTAAAAAAAAAGGATGTGCAACTGAAGATATTGTTTCAAAGATGCTGGCAAAGATCTAAACAAGTAATTATCAAGATATAGCAATAATAATAATAGTTGATAAATAAATAGTTATCTTTAGGTGCTCATCAGGTTTCAAGTTGAGTCAGTTTGTGCGGATAAGAGTTTGTAAGGATAACTTTTACACCTAGCATGACTTTTTTTCATCAATATATTAGGTTATTTTGACATAACATCTTCTGTTTAATTTTAGGCTTGTGTTTTCTGAGTCAGTTAGCATGCTATATTTTTCCTAAATATTGCAAGAATCTGAATCTGTATCATTATCTACCAACAAAATTTTTCTTTATAGATTTAATATTCTTGCAAAAAACAAAATCAAAAGTGAAATGTTCTTTATCTTTACAAAATCAAGCTCTCCATTTACAAATTCTAACTATAACTTATTTGGATTTAAAACTCCCAAAAATTGACATTCAAACCAAATAAATACATTAACAATAATTAATAATCAAAATCACTTAAACCCACATGATGTCATAATACATTCAGATGATGTCATAAAATATTTTTGCATTTTTCTTAACAGTATTATAACATATAATTGTATATGCTAAACTAATAAATTAATAATTATATTTTTTTTTAAGTAATAAAGATTAAAAAGCATTTTAGTAGTATTTTAAAAGACATTGAAAATACAAAATGCAACCATAATTGTATTTAAAATATAAATACATTAAAAGTATTTGAAATACATATTTTAAAATACTTTGTAACACTGAATTTAAAACTAGAGTCAATCCTAGATTTACCCTTAAACCATCTGTAAAGTGATTTTAAGTTTTTTTTAAATAACTCTTTTACAAATGTTTAAGCAATTTTAATTTTTTTTTTTTCTACAATTTTGTTATGAGTTGTTAAAAGACATTTTAGCGAACTTTTGATTAATGGAAACTAGATAACAACTTAGATTAAAAGTTGTCCCAAAATCATCAATCATTAAAATATCTAAATAATGTTTTATATAGCAGATTTTACAATTAAGCTGTAACTTTACAGCTTCCCTAGTAAACTTTTTAAAGCCATTTTTTAATATAAATTTACTTTTTTTTGTATTCACCTCTGTAGAACTACTATTATTGTTTTTTTTAATGTTGTTACACCCCTCTATCAGCTCTATGACTCTAAAACACCAAAATTTTCAAAAAAGGAACAAGTTAAGAAAGGCATTACTAGGGATTTAAATTTCTTTTGTTTGTTTACTAAATCAAGCAATAACCTTTGCTAATTGTCTCACTTTGCCTTTTAAAAGTTACCATTTTTAAAGTGTCTAATTTAAGTTTGTATTGAAAAATGTTACAATATTTTTAGATAATTTATTATCTCGCGTATTTGTTTATACCATTTTGACTCATGACCAATTGATGAAAATTTTTCATTGGCTTTTGAACTGAAAGTGATGATTTGTTCTCAGCCAATAATGTAACAATATTCTGGCGTAATAAAAAAAAAATTAGAAACATTTATCATTAACCATTGAAAATAATAAATTAAGATTTCTTATTTGCGGTTTTGGTAATTTGTAGTCTTGGTGTTTTAAAACTTATAGATTCATGACCTCAGTTAAGATTTTTAAGTTATAACTAAAAACACTGTTTTTAGTTATAACTTAAAACAACTTCTTTATCATATTTAAAAAAAAGTTAACATTTTGCACAAAATTTCCTTCATTTTTTTTCCCTTTGTATCTTTATTTTAACTTTAATTTTTTTTTTATTAATTAACGTATTTACAAAATACGTTAAAAGAAATTGTTTTTTTTTTCAGATCCCACTATCAGGATTATATTGCTTATCTTTTAGGCATATTGGTCATGTAGGTTTCGATAGTTCATCTTATGCCCAAAGTGGTTTTGAAGCAAGTATTTATTATATAAGTTATTCAATCCAATATTTATCATTTTAAGACATGTTGTCTTGGCAACTCTTTGTCTCGTTAATAATACAGTTTTATTACTATGATTTTTTTTATAATATCCAACTTTTTGATATCAGAGCGAGAAAAGTTTTATTAAATATTATCTTAAGTAATTCATTGTTTATATCAGCTTATATCAGTTATATAAAAATTGATTTGTTTTGTTCATTAGTAAAGCATCTAATATACATAGAATATAATACCATATTACACATGTTTACATATAACATAAAATATTATTATAAATAAAGTAACATGATATAATAACATATTATTGTGTATTTTAGTTGGTGTTATTTTTTAGTCTAGTGATGCTGAAAACTCTATTAATGAACAGGAAGAACCTGACCAAAATTATTTAATACCATGTTATACATGCTTCCATATAATAACATAAAATAACATTATAAATAACATTACATAATATAAACATATTATTGTTTATTTTAGTTAGTGTTATTTTTTAGTCTAGCGATGCTGAAAATCCTATTAAAGAACAGGAAGAACCTGACCAAAATTTAGGTAGAGAATCTTCTTTTAATTATTTGTATTTTCTTAAAATTTGGCTGCTATTTTTTATTACAATTTTAAATATAGATGTTTTTAGGTGTACATGTTTATTTTTTTTTTCATTATTGCATGTATAACAAGTTATTGGCATGAAAATTTATGAAATTTCTAGATAGTTAAAATTTTCAAATTTTTTTTAATTAACTAATTTTTTAATTTCTGATCTTCATCATCATCATTATTTTCATGATGATGATGATGATGATCAATATCATCATCATCATCATCATCATCATCATCATTATCATCATCATCATCATCATCATCATCATCATCATCATCATCATCATCATCATCGACTTTAGCCTTCCTCATTTATGCTGTTTCTTTAATATAAACAATCTAGAGCATTTTTTTTCTTAACTAAAGCTCATTCATAAAATATATAAGACACTCTCCTCAATTTTATTAACTTCTACCACTACCATTTTCTACTGAAGCTGCTACCTCTCTACATGCTGATACCTAAATTACTTTAATCTTTTCTAACAAATGTTCTTCCATACAATGTTTTTTCTAATCTGTCTAAGACTATGCTTCTATTTCTTGTCTTGCTAGAGTCACACCACACATCCATCTGATCATCTTCTCCCAAATAATACTACACCATATAAATACTAAAGTTTGTATAACATTAAAAGGATATTGTATGCCAGCATCTAAATAAATAGCAAACATATATGTTTATATCCATAATATATATGCATTAAGTGCATCTAGGAAGCTTTTGTCCCTTATGGAATTAATGTTTAGAAGCTTTTATTATATCTCTTCAATTTAAAGTCAAGCCTCATTCTACTCCACATTTTTCACCATCTTGAGCAGTTGCTTTATTAAACATTAATTTATTTTTTTATCTTTTTTACAAGAACAACTTTCTTGTAAAAAAAATTTAAAAAATCAAGAAAAGAACAAGAAAAAACAAGAAAAAGAACAAATGTTCTTTCATTATTGCAAGAAGACAATGTAAAAAAGTCCTGCCAGATGTTAAACTCTGTTATTCTCATTTTACTAAATCTTGTATCATATCTCAGATGCTAGGTTCTAGAGACTTTAGATTAGTCTTCAACAATGTCATTAACTAAACTAAATCTTACATTTAATCTCTAATTCATGGGTCTGATCTTTTTACATCTCCCCAGAATAAAGCAGAGTTATTTACAAAGAAATCTCACTGTAATTTGACTCTTGAATCTAATAGCCATACTCATCCTGCCAGTTAAACAGATTAATCAATTGTTAAACATCAAAATCACTCTGGAT
The DNA here is from genome assembly GCF_038396675.1 of Hydra vulgaris. Taxonomy (NCBI): domain Eukaryota; kingdom Metazoa; phylum Cnidaria; class Hydrozoa; order Anthoathecata; family Hydridae; genus Hydra; species Hydra vulgaris. The sequence continues at coordinate 17,100,922 of NC_088930.1, forward strand.
TCCAATGCTAAAGGTAATTCTCAATTTAAAACTTTTACAGTTTGTGCTCCGTACAATATTTCCATAGTCTTTAAAAGTGTTCTCCAGAACTCTCTTCAATATTTGCTAAACTTTTAAAAAGTGCTAAATAAGTGCTTCCAATTTTCCAAAACTCTAGAAAATACTTTGACCTTTCAAACTATTCTACAATTAGTCTTCACTCTGTTATTAGTTTCTTTATATAAAGAGAGCAGCAAAGATATTTATTGTATAAAAAATTTGCTCCTGTAATGTTTCTTATCTACAATAACAATCTTGATGAAATTTAAAATGGCTCTATTTGCTGACGACTCAACTTTATATTCTTGTCTTGACAAAAAATCTTCACTATTTAGTCACTTAAAACAAGCAGAACAACTTACAACTTTTTAAGTCTTCAGTTATACATTTCCTAGTATTTTAACATACTCTCTATTTTAAAGTAACTCATTACTTAATAGTGGTTGGTTGCAATCTTGTTGGAAGTAAATTAGAGTTTAAAAATATATAAATGCATGTCAGTATTTAATAAAAAGTAAATGTAAGCATAAAATTATAATATATTAAGTATTTTAAATTTTTTCTAGATGCGGCTATCAACCCCTACTAAATCTTATAATTTTGCCGAGGCCAGGTTAGCAAAAAGTCCTAATTTTAGCCAGGGCCCCTGGCTAAATTTACTAGTTACAAACATACACATATGTAAGTGACATGTATGTATTTATATACACTTGTAAGCTTATCCAGCTTTGCATATTTATTGTATTCAATCTTTTTATTTAATTCTAACGTACTAGCATAATCAAGTTTCCAAAATCTAGTTTGACATAAATTTCATCATCATAGTGAGGTTGCCATCAAATTTTGTCAGAATGTTTTTTTTCCACATGTTTTTTGTTTTTTCTTGGGCAAGTTTGTTGTTTCTTACTTTTCATACTAATTTAGTGCTTTTTTTTGGTATAATTTATGTATTTTATTTTTATTTTGAGTAGCCAAAAAATTTTTCGATTTGTATAAAATATATTTTCCTTTTAATTGAAATATAAGATTATATAAAATGATAAAAATCTAAAAAAATCTAAAATAATATTAACTTATTTTTTATTATGAGCTGTTGTTCGCACATTTAAGGCTGTCATTATTTGTCTTGCTTATTTGTCTAGCTTGTCTCATTCATTCTTTTAAATATAAAATGAAAATAATAAAAGCAAGAATTAAGTTACTGAGTAGACATCACTTTTTAATTTGCATTCTGTCAAATTTTTAATTTTTATTCTGACAAATGTTTCGTATTCTGTCAAATGGTTGATTTGTATTTTGTTAAATGTTTAATTTGTATTCTGTCAAATGTTTAATTTACAGCTGCTGTAGCTTTTTTGGCTTGTAAAAGTTTATTTTTATGAAAATTAAAAATATATTTATGAAAATTGGAACAGCATAGAAAAATTTCAAAAATTCTATAGTTTTTTTTTTTGTAAATAATTAACTGATGTAATACTATTCTAAATTTTATTTCTGAAAAATTTTCTTTGCAACTGTTCATAAACTGGTTACACACATGCACAAATCAATTTTCTTATGTTAAATATTAAAAGCACTTTCATTTAGATTTTACTCTAACTTTTTAGTGTTTGAATACCTTATAATATATTGTTGTCAAAGACAGTCTTAAAGCCTTTAATTTTAAATTTCCAAATATTCATTCTAAATCATAGGTTAAATGGCGAAATGATTTACAGCTATTTTTAAGTGCTGATTCAAATCGTCATTAGTGTATCTGTTAATAGTTCAGCAGACATAAGTATTGTTCAGCAAAATTTTAAAATCCTTACTTTTTTTAAATAAAATTACTTTTTAATTTTTTAAAAAATTTTACCGGCTGGTAGTCGGGTTTCCCAAATTCTGTGGTAGTTCTCAGAGAGGCTGATTCTATTAACAGCAGGGCATTTCCAAAAAATCACGCACGGAAACTTGTATATGTTTTGTCTATTATTTTCATAATAATAAAACTGGCAATCTTCAATTTGCTCTTATTTAATTCTAACCTATATAATTATTTTGTAAACAAAAAAGTGGTATACATTAGTAATGTTAACAAAAAATAAATTAGGTTTGAAACGGAATCACGCACAGTACAGAAAAACTAAAATTTTAGTTACTAGATAAATAAACTTTAATTCCTCAAAAAATATAAGTTTCAGTGTTATATATATATTTTTAAATGATGTTTGAAACATTAGTAAAACTTTCCAGAAAGTTACAGGATTGCACTATGTATCATAGAGTCAAAGCAATCGTTTAAATGCAGTTCATGAATGATCACACACAGAAGTCACGCACGGAAATTGCAAATTGGTTAATTTCATATAGATATTTTTAAGAAAATAAGTTGCTTGTGAGTATTTTAAGTGAAATATTATACTTCTACGGCTCATACTTAGTATATTTTCAATGATAAATGGCAGTTATCAATTATTTCTAGCTAAAGTACAACGTTTTGAAAATTGTTGTTTATCTTCAAACATATTATTTCGCAAAAAAAATAAAATGATCAAAATATATATATTTAATTTATTCAGGTATCCTAAAATATGATAAAAATATTTTTGTTATAAAAGTTTTTTAAGCAATTCATAATAGTTTACATATTGCTTTAAGTCTCAGCTTTTAATTGCTAAAACAAAGAAAATTAATTAAAAATTATTCACAGAAATGGAAATCCCCAGCTGTAAAGTATCATAGTAATAACAGTACCATGTTGGGAATGGATTGTGTCCTTGTTCATACTTTTGGTGTGCATTGTTGAGGTCTTATTTGGAGCTTTTTGTTACAGTCTAGGGTTTATTAATAGTATTAAGGCAATTGCTTGGACTATTCAATAGTGTACTATCTGTGATTTGAGTTAAGTTCTTTATCAAATCCAAGAAGGACTTAAGTACCAAAAACTATAAAACATAAAAAGCCATTGTCATCACCAAGTTCTCTACACCATTCACTAATATTTGTGGTCTTCCAAGTAACTTATCTTCTGGCGACTCTTGCCTCTTGCAAAGTTAATCAGACCTACTTTCTTTTTGTGAGAATAATTTAAGTTCAGCTGTCTCATCTTGTGATCTTAGTGTTGAGTGTATTGGAAGACTCCAATAGTTATATGCTTGGCCTGGGCATTTACATTCATACAAATTCACCCATTTGTTGGAAACTAAGTTTGAATCTAAAGGCTATTCTTTTATAAACCTAAAGACAAAGTTGAATTGTTTGCTAAAAACTTTTCATCAATCTCATCTCTTTATTCCACTAATCACATCCTGATTTGGTCAACAAACAAGTTTATCCATTGCTTGACGTTAGTATCATACAGCTTCTGTATATTAAGTGATTTTCTGCTTAGACTCTTCTACAGCTTGTGGATTGGGCAACATACTGTTATAGTCTTGAAGAAGTGTTCTCCAGAGCTGTCATCTATACTTTCAAACTATTTAACTAGTGCTTATCAGAGTCTTGTTTTCTAGCCTGTTAATGGTAATAATTGATAGGTTTTTATTGTGCATTAGCGGAAAGATTATGACTATCGCTCTCAAGATTTTGATCAAGTCTTTTATCAAATTTGGCATGCTAGTCTTCTTCATAAGCTCTCTTCTTACAGTGTATCAGGTAACATCTTTAAGACTATTGAATCCTTCCTTACCAATCGTAGTATAAATGTTGTCCTTAATGGACAACATTTTTCTTTATATCTTGTAACTTCAGGGTTTCCTCAATGTTCTATCCTCGGCCCTATACTTTTTTAAATTCAGATTAACAATTCTTTATCTTATATTAACAAAATCTCCCAGAAATTCTCACACCTAAGGTGGCATTTTTTGCTGGTGATACTACCATTTATTCTTGTCTTGATAAGAAGCCAAAACTCTCTGATTACTTGGAGGGGGCATTCAAGCTAATTATTTTGGTAATTATTTAGGTGCTCCGAGAAATCCTAATGGTCTTATCACAGAGTATTGCGTAAAGGTATTTAACCAGGAAGTTCATACCTCCTTCCTTACCAATAATGCATATGTGGCCAGAGCTGGCTTTGAACCATGGACTTGATAGTCCATAATTTTTCTTGATAGACTACATTACTTAGTTGTATTTATAGGTTAGGCCGCTTACTTTTCTTACTATATTTCTGTATTTTCCTTTATTATTTTTAAATTTTCCATTCAATAATAGTATTTTGTTTTTAAAACTTTTATTTGGGCCACCCTGTACTTTGTTTACTCAAGCATTAAAAGTCAAGACTTGATTTATTTTCATAATAAATTCAATCCAGTCTTTTATTCAAATAGTCTGTAATGCAGCTTGAATTAGTGTATTTTTATGCTAATTTTAATTACTTCATTAATTATGCTATTTATTAATGAAGTATTATAACCAAAAATTATAATTTCTATCTTTATATTGTTTTTTAATCAAGCTGATTTTTGGTCTAGATACTTTTTAGAGATTGCTTTTAATTCATTGTTTGTTATAGAGGGTTATTACATTTGTTTCTTATAATTGTTTTAATATTATTTTGTTTTTTTATTTGCAGAGTATTCTGATCCACTAAAAAACAATGACCAGGTATTTTAATATCTAAAAAACTTTAATTGTTTCCTGTTTAAGTTCTAGTTATAAAAATATTTTATTTATCCTATCAGTATTTGACATCTCCTCAAAGTTGGACAGTTGAAGATGTAAGTACATGGTTGCGTTCTATAGCATTAGAAGACTATGTTGATGTGTTCACTGTTAATGCCATTGATGGAACAGAGCTAATGTGTCTAAATGATGATAGTCTTTCCAAGAGTTTAAATATTTGTAAGTAATTAGTTAAATGTAAATTTTTTTTAAATATATTTTATATATATATATATGTACATATATATATATATACATATACAACCCCCGGAATTAGGAAAATTGAGGTCGGCAATAATTTGCCGACCTCAATCTTTTAGAGGTTGGCATCAGGTCGGCAAAAATTATTTGATACAAAGGTCTTACCATAAAACATAGAACCAAGGTCGGCAATTTTTTGCCGACCTCAAACACTTTCAGGTGGGCAGTTAGGTCGGCATTGCCGAATGCCGACCCTAGTTCCGAGGGTTGCATATATATATATATATATATATATATATATATATATATATATATATATATATATATATATATATATATACCTACATACAGGGTGGTCATGCCTCCTAAAAAATCCTAAAATATCCTAATATTTGAAAAACATCCTAAAAAGCCCTAATTTCTCCTTAAGTATAGATGATTTTCTCAAATACTCCTGAATTCTCCTAGTTTATTTTTCCTGAGTATAAAGCATAAACTATTATCAGCCAATCAACAATAAAGTTAGTGAAATGGTTCAGACTTAGAGTTAGTACTGATGTATACTGAGAGAAAATAACATTTGAGTAAATGTATATTTAGTATTTTTGTAATATTTTAATAATTTAAAAATTTTGTTCTAATAAAATTTAAGTTTTTTTTTCTTATTTCTGTCTAAGTTCTGAACATCAAAATTATTTTTATTAAAATTTTATTTTACTTAAGTTGACCTAAAATAATTTAGTATTTTTAGAATAGAAAATGTCAGTCAAATTTAAAGCTAAAATTTAAGAGCGGTTAAAAGACAATAATTATAAAATTTTTTATTTGGTCAAGTATTATGTTATTATATTAGGTATGTTTGATGATTTTTTATTTCTGCAAATTCTTTCTTTTAACTACTCCTTTTTGCCAAAAGTTTTTTTTTCTAAAAATATAATTTTGTAATATATTTGTTTTTTTTTTACTTTTTCAATCATCACTATTATAAAATTGAGAAAGCCACTAGCTAAACGCTAAAGTTATAAAATAAATTATTCTACATTGTTTAACAATATTTTTTGCAAAATATATTCTGATTTTTTTAGATATGACCTAGATGATTGCTGTATGTTTAAAGGTTATATCTGTTGCAGATCTGGATACAAACACATTGAAAATACATGTTAATGAAAGAAATATGTATTTTTGAATGTTATATGTAATGTGTGTTTGAAGGTTATGTCTGTTGCAGATCTGGATACAAACACTTTGAAAATACATGGTAATAAATGAAAATATAAACAATATATACCTGTGAGTGGAAGAGTCAGATGGATTTGGATGTTAGATATTGGGACTCCTCATTAGAGATGGTAAAAACAAGGTATTACAACTCTGAATATTTGGGAAAAGCTGCTGTTGTTAACACTATGATAAATTTCCATATATGTGTTAGTGGTTTAGAAGATAAAATGCTCCAGGTTTCCATGGATGGTCCAAATGATAATGTCTTTCCTTTCTAATTTGAATGCTAAAAGAAGTGAATATGAACTCAGTCAGTTAGCATCAATTGGATCATGCGGCCTTCACCCCAATGCACTGTTCATTTAAGAATGGTACAAATGCTTCAGGATGGAAGTTGAACAAAAGCTGTCTTTGTTGTATAAGATTTTCCATGATAGCCCTTCCCATCATGCTGATTTTGAAAACCTTACTCAAGGTCAGTCTTCAGACTATGCTATACAGTTCTGTAGCCATCAATGGATTGAAAATGAGAAAGTAGCAAAGAGAGCGATGGAAATATGAGATTATTAAGAGTATTGACTTTTGGAAAAATTTACCAAAAAGCAAGAAAGCTGGTCAGTGTAAGCATGGGCAAAATACCAGTTAGTAATACCTTTCTTCATGTTATTAAGATGTGTTAAATTCTTTTATTATCATGTTATTAAGATGTGTTAAATTCAAACTAACAATCCTATGACAACTTTTCTCGTGAAAACACTTAATTAACTGAGGCTATTCTTATCAAAATCAGAAAAGAAGTTTTGTCTGAAGCATCCACAACTTTTAAATTATTAAAAGTTGATATCAGTGATGTCAAAAATCAAGTATTGGTCACAAATATTGATCTTGGGTTTGGAATAAAATATGAGTTCAGCAATTGAAATCTAGAAAAAAAGTTATTGATGCACAAATATTATAATTTTAAAACAAAGGTTCAACAGTTTTTAGTTACAATGTGCAAACATATGGTTGAAAAAAGTCCACTAAAATCATATTTTGCTAGATACTTATTATTTTTATCACCTTTGTACACGGTGGAATCTCATGAGATGTGTGAACTTTATATTGATAAGTTGTTGCTGAAATTAGTTGCTTATGAAAAGGTATCACCTTCAGCTGCTGATTAAGCCAATTTGCAGTGTTCACAATTTTTAACTTCTGTTGTGAAAGTGAACAAGGAGAAACTTTTTAAATTTAAAAAAGAAAATGATAGATTGGATTCTTTTTTGGTTCATTAAACAGATGCTTCAAGAATCAAGGAGTTAATAAGAATTTAAAAATTATTAATATTGTTCCATCACCAAGCACAAGTAGATTAATATAAAGTAGATTTAGTATAAATGCCCAAAAATCTGGATGATAATATGCTAACTGATACTCTTGTTGTACAGACAATTGTACATAACCACATGTTCAGTGAAAATATAAAATCATTCCAATTGGCTATGATAACTAAACTTATGGGACAAGTCAAGGATGCACAAAAACTATACTTTAGCAGTCAGAAAGAGAAATCCCCTGAAGGCCTTAAAAACTGACTGTAATACTAAACTGAAACATTTTAATAAAGTGATCACACCCTTGAAGGTACCATACTTCAGTTCAGATATGATGCAGATGAGTATGCATTGCAAGCGGAAAAGCAGAAGTTATTGATAGAAAGTCAACCTTTCTAAAATCTAATGTGCTAAAGAGGGTTGCCTCTGAAAAACAGGATTTGCGAGAAAAAATGACAGCAGAAAAAAAAGTATTTATTAACAAGAAAGCTGAGATTAAGATTTGAATGTTTTTCAATCATTTTTTTTTTTCTGGTTTGATTTTTTTTTTTTATGACTGGATAATATGAAATATAAAGTTTAGTTTTTGAAATTGGCTGTGTATTTTAATGATTTTTGATTATTTATTGTTTGTTACTTAGTCATAAAGTCATCTATTTGGTGCAATGTTAAATTTGATAAATTTCTAATGCAAGTATAAAATTGATTTGTTTTAAGTTAATATATTTGTATGTGTAGAGATGTTAGATTATTTTAAATAACAGTGTTTGGGCCCTAATTTTATCTTATTTATCTTAGCTAGGCATTCTTACAGTTTTTAAATAAAATAAAAATGTTTTAGTGCCAATTTATTTTTGAAATCCTCCTAAAATCTCCTAAGATTTTTATACTTTTTTTTTCAAATTTCCCGGTAAATCTCCTTAAAAATCTTAACAAATCTCCTAAATTATCCTAATTTTTTTCAGTCAAAAAAAGTGTGGCCACCCTGTATATATCAGGGCTTGTTTTAAATTAAAAAATGCTTAACGCAATAGCCTAATGTGAATTTTGACGTCATAAAATTCTCTTTATTTTTCTTATTTTTTAAAGACATTTTTTAAATTACTGAAATAATATTAATTACCACAAAACAAGTTAAATGTTATTTAACTTCTTTTTTATTATTATTAATGAAATTAAATTAATATTATTAAATAATTAAAATTATTTAGTAATATTTATTATTACAATATTACAATATTTAGTAATATTTTTAAATAAACTTGACTGTTAAGTTAAACCCAAGCAACTACTAAGAAGATAATCATTTTATGAAACACTACTATAAAAATTACTAATGTTATATAAAACTAGATTTTAATAAATATATACATTTTTTCAAGAATCCAATTATAGAAAAAAAAATCTATAAATCATTCATTTATTGCAGTTTATGGCAAAAACTTATGAGAAAGTAAATAAAAAGATTTGAAAAAAAAATTTCAAATGACTAATTACAACTGAAAGAAAACTTTTTTATTAGTTAAATTCATAGTTAAACTTAGTTCTTAGTTAAATACAGCAGTTATCATATACTATTATATTATTTTTAAAATAATATACTAAATATTTTCATTAAAATAATAATAAAATAAAAACTTCTATAATTTAGGTAGGGTTGAAAATTTCCGAAAGTTTTCGGGAAATTTTGCTTGATATTAAAAAAAAAATTTTATTGCAATAAACTTACAGTTATTAAATAGTTTTATAAAATTCATTTCTTTTTTTCAAAAAAAAGGGGTTTTTTCATCATAGTATTTGGGTATTCTTTAAATATTTCAACAAAAAATATAAAGTACTATAGACCCACAATTAAAGAATACACATCTTTTAGTCAAATTTTTATAATCAAGTTTTAAGAATGGTGCGTTTTAAAAAAAAATCAATACAATGCTCAAGTTGTTATATGTTTTACATTACTTTTGTAAAACAACAAAAAGTAGATGTTTTCCGGGTTAGCTTTTGAGCTTGTGTATAACATAATTCTAGCTTTTACTTCTCTCAACTACAATGCAATATATTCACAAAATACAAAGAACAAAATCTTTTTTAGATTAACAAATGTTATCGTGTATTTAAATTGTAGAGTATTTTGAAGAAGCAAAGACTTTTTTTATGTGTAAAGATTGAATGCAAAGGCAATTTTAGGGGAAGGGTGTGTGGGGGAAAGGGTGTTCTACCCTCACAAAAAAGGTGATTTTCAAGTTATAGTTAGTTTTTGATGAATTTAGTCAGCTAATTGGGTATTTAACACAATTCAGTCAGGTGAATTTTAGTTTTTAAGGATATTTATTTTTATTTTTAAGAAACCAGTCGGTACTCTTTAAGCATTAACCCCCCCCCCCTCATCCCCTACCCTCTTTTTATTTGTAGAATCGCCTCTGATTGCATATAAAATTTTTAAAAACGTAGGAAGATTTTTATGTATAAAGGTTGCATTTTAAATCATCTTTATAAAAGGTACATGTTATAAATGCACCTAGCTGTGTTAGATAATAATTTATCTAAAAATGATATTAGTAAACACATTTGATTTGAATCTTAAATAAAATAATAATAAATTAGTTTGCTTGGTATGTTTCTTATAAAACACACACTCACACACACATGTACACAAATTGGCCACTTGGCAGTATTGCTTGAAAAATATGGTATACATTTAAACTTTTTAAATGTATACCGTATTTTATACTTTTTACACATTTTAAAGTATAGATTAATTTTTTAATTTATTGATTTGTAAGGTCAAAAGTGCTCTAGCGAGGTTGTAACAAGTGAGACTTAAGTCTCAAAAGCACTTATTTAAACATAGCGGTGAAATTTATGACCTCTAATTAGTTCTTTATTTTTATTGCATACTATATTTTTAAATAAATTTTTGAGACAAAATTGTAAGATACTGTAAATATTCAATCAAGTCTTTTTTTTTATAGTTTTACAGTTTTTAATAACTTGTTGGCCAATTTATTAGATATTAAAAAATGTCCCATCCCTTTTAGGGATAGAGGTGACAATTATATTTAGCCTTAAACAAAGCTTGCTACAGCAATGAACATCAATATGCTTACCAAATAACAGTAGAAAATTTTGAAAACAAATTATCATAGTTGCTACTATAGTTATAATAAAAAAACTTAACAAAATACTGAGAAAAGCGTTTTTCAAAGGGGGCTTTCTAAAATTTTTATAATCTGCTTCACAATATTTTACCATGAAATTTGAATTTGAGTTGAATATATATATATATATATATATATATATATATATATATATATATATATATATATATATATATATATATATATATATATATATATATATATATATATATATATATATATTAGGGTGGCCCTTATTTTTAACTTTCAAATTGTTTAGCTCCCAACCCCATTTCTTGTTCCAATCATGAAAATAATGATCTATACAAAATTTTAGCGTAATCGGACAACTGTAAGTCGACCCTCATTGTCCATGAAGTTTCGAAATTTTTGCCATGAGAGTCATTTTTGAGGTGAAAAGTTTAAAAACTGTTTTCAAAACTGTTTGTGCTGCTCATGTTAAGTGACTTTAAGATTGCTTCTTTTTAGACAGTAAAATGGCATCAAGTTAGTCTGGGAGTTAGTCACAGAAGTATAGAAAAGATTTTCATGTCTGTCTTGTTGGCTACATTTCAAATCAAATCATCGGAGCCAAATTGCCTTCGAACCGGCAAGTTTACGTGTTTTCTTCTACAATGTAAGACTTGTAAAGCTTACAACAAAGAAAAGTGGAATACTGGTGATTCAAGAAGTTTCCATTTTTTGGCAAAAAGCACGAATTCCTACTAAAAGAACTGACCACTGTGTTGAGAAGTTACTGAAACTGTATGATGAATGGAAAGGCTTACAAAAGAGTTTGATGAGAGGTGCAGGCAAGACAAAGAAAAAAGAGATATCTTTGTAGACAATATGGATGATCTGTTTGACATTGCATCAAGCAGTGAAGACATTGATAGTGGTGACAACAGTGAAAGTTCACCTTCCATTGTTCAGCAAATATCAATAGCAGGAGCAGCAGCAAAAGTTCCAACAACGCATGCTACATTGCCATTTTTCACTCCCCGTCAAGCAGAAGTTTTTGATAGATGCAAAATTACTGACAGAAATGGGGTTTACATATTAATGGCTGCTGCAGATGCTTTCGGATGTGATACTGAAAACCTGGTGATAAATCGCACTTCTTTTCAACGTCTTAGAAAAAATTTAGAGAAGCAAGACACTTAGAAATTCAGTAAAACTTTAACCTAAATGGTTGCCAACAGTTAGTGCTACACTGGGATGGAAAGCTGCTCCCAGCAGTAATAGTAACTTTTCAAGGCAAGGAGCAAGTGTTGGGAGTCCCTGAAATCCAAACATCTTCAGGTGAAGAGCAAGTTATGGCTGCTTATTAAGCAGTGGAGAAGTGGGGTTTAACCGACAAAATTCAGGCAATTTGCTGTGATACGACAGCAAGCAACACAGGTTGAGTAAATGGTGCCTGTACAAACCTAGAAAAATTGTTCAATCGTGACCTATTGTACCTCCCTTGCCGTCACCACATTTTTGAGTTAGTTTTGAGGAGCTGTTTCGAGTCACTAATGGGTGCAACTTCTTTCCCGGACATGGCGCTTTTCAAAAGATTTAGAGAAGCCTGGACGAAACTCAACAAGAACGTTTATATAACTGGTAGTAATGAAGTGCCTGATGATGTCCGCTCTACCATTCTTGGATTTGTTGAACACTACCTTTTTACACAAAAACAGCAGAGAGATGATTATCGAGAATTGTTGGTGTTAACAATGATCTTTCTTGGTGGCATTCCGAAGAATGGAATATCGTTTCATATACCAGGAGCTGTAAGTCATGCTAGATGGATAGCAAAGGCAATTTATGCATTCAAAGTATACCTGTTTCAAAATCAATTTCATTTATCTCATACGGAGAAGAACTCTTTAAGAAAAATATGTATGTTCCTTGCTCGAGTGTACGTTCAAGCCTGGTTTCTATCATCAGAAGCAATTACAGCGCCATATCATGATTTTCTATTCATGTGCCAACTGATTAATTATCAAGACATAGATCCACATATAGATCCTTATAGATCCACAAGTCAGTAAGACTGCTGCAAAGAAATTTTCCCATTACCTCTGGTACTTAGCTCCCGAAACTGTTGCTCTCGCCTTATTTGATGACAATGTTCCACCAGCAGTTAAGGCAAATATGTGTCAAGTTTTGCTCGAAAAAAATCAAGTCAAGAGATACATTCTTCTCGAAAAAGACTTTTCTTCCTTTCCAAACATCAAGTTTCCATCTCTGTTAACTCCTGATACAAAAACATTCTTCAACAGATTTTCTCTCAGCACCGATTTTCTGAACAAAGACTCTTCAGTATGGAAGGATGATCCTGGTTACAAAAGTGGAATTGAAAAACTTAAGAAAATAGTGGTTGTGAATGATGTTGCGGAAAGAGGAGTCAAACTCGTTCAGGATTATAATAACATTCTCACCAAAGACAAAACTGAGAAACAATTTGTTTTACAACATTTGTTTGCCGGTTTGCCGATTGTTGTCGGAGACCGTAAAAAGTACCCAACTGCTACTAAATCCTGCATTATGCATATTATGTTTTAACTTAAGGGTGTTTGAGGGTTGCCTTGCAGTTGTCCAATTGAGCTAAAATTTTGTACAGTTCCTTATTTGGTTGATTGGAACAGGATCAGGAGTTAGGAGGTGCAACATTTTCACTTTCGAAAATTTCAATACAACTAAGGGCCACCCTAATATATATATGTATATCTACTATAGCATATTTATGTGAGCACTTGCTCACTTTTTTTGCTTATCTAAATTGATATGGTTTATTCAGAAAAAGTAGAAAAAAAGAAGAAGAATAAATGAAAAGATTGCTGCCTCAAGCCAAACCCTCAGTCGATGTAGCAGCACTCCGCTGCTACATCGACTGAGGGTTATATATATATATATATATATATATATATATATATATATATATATATATATATATCTTATACTGCTGACTAAGGTGAGCAGTGTGATGTCATACTAAAATAGCCTGCTGCCTCAGGCTTCAGTACATATATATATATATATATATATATATATATATATATATATATATATATATATATATATATATATATATATATATATATATATATATATATATATATATATATATATATATATATATATATATATATATATATATATATATATATGATTTCAGTGTAGACATCGTGTATAAGAGTGTATGTTATATTAATAAGAAAACATCAAACAATACGAATTCTCTTAATACAAATAATAATTTATTTTGAAAATAAATTATTATTTGTATTAAGAGAATTTGTATTGTTTGATGTTTTCTTATTAATATAATATATATATATATATATATATATATATATATATATATATACATATATATATATATATATATATATATATATATATATATATATATATATATATATATATATATATATATATATATATATATAGACACACACACACATATATAAATATAATTCTTCTCCGTTTGAAATTTAATGCAAGCGCACAAAAAAGCGCTAGTCTGATAGTCATTTAGATTGGCATGCGTGATTAAAAAAATTATTTAGATTAAGCAAAACCAGTCAAAAACATGATTTCAACAATTACTATATGAAATAGTTAAAAAAAAACCACTAAACCAAACGTTTTATTTAAATTCTAGATAAAATAATAAAAAATAAAAAACGTTTTATATAAATATTAGGCAAAATAATTAAAATAAAAACCGAAAGAGACAAACATGATTTTTAAATTCTAACTGAAAGAACTAAAAAAATAATATTATTAAAAACGTTAAATTAAATAAAAAACGTTTGATAAACAAAATTAATAAAATAAAAAGAGGAAGTATAAACCTTTTATTTAAATTCAAAATGAAGTAATTAAAAAAGACCAGCAACACAAACTTTTGGTTTGAATTATTGGTAAAATTAAATAATAATAAAAAACAGCAAAAAAAAATTGTTTAAATCCTAAAAAAACTACTTGTATCAAGAACAGCAAGGCCAACTTTTATTTAAATTCTAAATAAAATAATAATTACATGAATGTGTTTTCATGATTATTACATAAAAAGTACTTGATAAACAAAAAGGATTTGTTGCAATTTTAAAAAATCAAAAGCGAAAAGGCTTAAGCATGAAAGCACTGGCTAAACGGAGAAGAATAATATATATATATATATTATTCTTCTATATATATATATATATATATATATATATATATATATATATATATATATATATATATATATATATAAATATATATATATATATATATATATATATATGTATATATATATTTATATATATATATATATATATATATATATATATATATATATATATATATATATATATATATATATATATATATATATATATATATATATATATATATACACATATATACTACTGTGATCAAAAAGTGAGTTTTTAATTTAAACTTCCGGCCTTATTCGAATCGTCCAATCTTTTTTATTTTTAAGTTGGTAGGAATGTCATTAACATTTGCGCCAAATTACATGTCAAACTCATAATTATTATTTTTTGTTTACGCTTGTTTCTGAAGTACCAAAAGTGCATTCGGCGATTTTCACGATGTCTAATTTTGTTGAGCAAAGAAGTGCTATTAAATTTTGTTTGCGGAATGATATTTCTGCTGCTGAAACGTATCGAATGTTGCAAAAGGCCTTCGGTGAAGAGACTATGTCTCAAAAAAATGTTTACAAGTGGTACAAAGACTTCAAAGAAGGCCGAGAACGTGTTGATGACTTGGAACGCTCCGGACGACCATCGACTTCGATTGATGATCGCCACATCAACAAAATCAAAGAATTGGTGCTTGCAAATCGTCGGTTAACCATTCGAGACCTTGTTGACATTGTTGGAATATCATTCGGTGCAAGCGATTTTAAAGGATCATTTGGGTCTCAGAAGACTCAAATCACGTTTGGTGCCGAAATTTCTCAATTTCTTTGAAAAAGAGCGTCGCGTTAAAACGTGTGAAGCAATGCTTTCTGACTATCAAGACGTCTACAAACAAATTATTACTGGCGATGAGACTTGGGTCTACGCATACGACCCTGAAACAACCGACCAATCGAGTGAATACCGTGAAAAAGGCGAGCCGAGACCGAAGCAACCACATCAAAGTCGCTCAAAAATCAAGGTCATGTTGACTGTTTTTTTTTATTATTGTGGTGTCGTGCACTACGAATTCCTTCCAACTGGCCAAACTGTCAACAAGGAATATTATTTAAGCGTTATGCGACGTTTGCGTGAAGCTATTCGCAAAAAGAGACCGGAATTATGGGCCAATAACTCTTGGATTTTGCACCACGATAATGCGCCTTCGCACACAGCACTGGTTCTTCGTGAGTTTTTCGCCAAAAACTCTACCCATGTTACTCCACAACCACCGTATTCGCCCGACTTAGCACCGTGTGACTTCTGGCTGTTCTCAAAGCTCAAGAGACCACTCCGGGGAAATCGTTTTGAGTCCATTGAAGAGATCCAACATGAATCGGCACGCGCATTGAAGGCTATCCCTACCGAGGACTTTTCGCCATGCTTCGAAGACTGGAAAAAACGTTGGCAAAAGTGCATTGGGGCCAGGGGGGATTATTTTGAGGGGGATGATACAGATTTGGAAGAATAAATAAAGATTTCTCATTTTATAAAAAAATTCACCTTACTTTTTGATCACAGTAGTATATATACATATTTATATACACTCTTGCATAGTAATTTTTTACTTGTACCATAAAATGTAAGCGTTATGTTTTTTTTTAAATGTTAATTTAGAAGGTCGCAAAAAGTTTAAAAACTTATAATAACTTTTTTTTAATTGATAGATTGCCTGTATGAACCAAATCCTACCATTGATGTAGCAGCATTCCTTGCATGTTCTACCTATTTATCAGTTGATGTAGCAGCACTCCTTGTATGTTTTAACTATTTGTTACTCCATGTCAGGCCTTGTTTTGAGATTTTGATTTTACTCAATAAACATATTTACATCATTAAAAGTTTAATTAGGTCAGTTGCGTACTTTAAAGTACCGCGTTGTAATTAAATTAAATTTGAAACCACATTAAAAATTGTTGTCTTTATCTTAATAAAATATCTTTAAATAAAAAAATATTGTTATAAAAATAATTATAAATAATATTTAAATATGTTGTTTGGGAAAAAAAAATCTTTATTTTAAAAAACTTATACTTATTTAAACTTAAAATTTTTTTTATTAAACATTTGTCTTATGTTATTTATCTTTTAAATAAAGGGGCAATTCTTTACGGTTGAATTTCTTTACAGTCAAAAATAAATCAACAAACTATCAACATATTTTTTTCAACATTTTGGTTTTAACAGTCTTTTTATACTTCTTATAAAATAGTTAATCATTTCTAATCCACATTCTTTTTATGATCAATTCAAAAAATTAATGATAAAGAAAAAACTTTTGTTAAAAAGCAATTTCAAAACTGAGAAAATCATCTTTTCATAAATTTATTTAAAAAATTCTCAAAAAATTTTTAATAAATCTAATAATTTTGCTTACAGGCTTGTTTATGGTTTACCTGGCAATGAACTTATATACAGTTATAAATGTGTTATTTTATATTTATGTTGTTATGTAATCATTTATGGCTTCTTTTTAATGTCTTCTTTGACATTTTTGTGTAAGGTTTATAACGTTTTTTTAATTAAACTTTATGTCTGTTGACAATCTGTGCAAAAGCAGATCAAAATATTACGAAGAAAAAGTTTAGTTTGTATGCAGCTGTTGTTTTATGCTTTATATTTTAAACATATATACATATTAACATACAAGATATGGCATTGAAACATTTAATTACTTATTCTTACAATTAGGAGATATATAATACTACAGTTAATGTCCATGAACAAAAAATTAGTAATGCAATATCAAACTACTAATTAATCTTCCTTCAGAGATGCATTTCCAATCATATGATTCTGCCATCTTTAAAAGTTAGATCACCAATTAAATTGAAAAAAGCAGAAAATATTACTAAAAATATTTTAAAAAAGTTATTGATACATGCCCAAAACTTAGCAAAATAAAAATTTTTTACTAGGAAAAATGTTATAAAATCGTATTTGTTATAATTTAGAGAAAATTTTGACACCCAATCATTATAAAATTATTGAAAATGTTACTGAGACATTAAAAAAACAAAATAAAAAAGTTACAAAATTAAAAAGTAGCATATAAAAGAAAAATTCGAAAAACTTTATGAAATAACTATAAACAAAAACAAACAAACAGATTGAATGAAAACATAGTTAAATCTGGAATTTTAAACTTAACGCAAACTTGGTTAGACACCCCACTACTAGTCTTCTGAATCTTTTCACAATTTCAGAATTGTCTAATGTGGCCAGTCGATAATCAAAATCGTAAACAAAAACAAAATAAGATTATCAAACTCCTCATTTATCTATGAAGCAAAATCAATTGATTCTAATAAAAATCAACTCTCTTTTGATGTAATAGCGTTATATCCTTCCATTCCAATTGACAAAATAATTCCTATAACTATCGATATCTTATGCAACATCATTGATTATTGTAAAAAAAGAACCAAATTAACCCTTATTTATATACATGAACTCTGCCTCAACCAACATTATTTTTTATACAAAAACAAAATAAGATCTAAGATAATAATAAAATCAAAACCAAAAGAAAATAATAAAAAAAAATTGAACTTCTTGGATATAACTGTAACCAACACTAATAACTCATACTATGAACTCAAAATCCACTGAAAGTTGGCAATCACTAATATATAAATAAAACAAATATCAAACAATCAATCTTGTGCCATTAAAATATAGTTTTTAGAAAACATATTTGCAGAAAAATAAAATCTTGTAACAATTGCCAAGAACTATTTTCAGAAAAGAAACAACCTTTCTAATATAAGTTATAATAAAACAGAAACAAATAAGTATACAGTTAAGCTTCCATAGCTCTCAAGAATAGATCCAAAACTTGTGAAAAAAAGTTTTTCCCAGCTGTCTTTTAAGTTTCAAATGAATTACTTTATATGCTGAAATTTTCACCTGTTTACTTTTCACTTTAACTGACTAAATTTCTATACTACCACCGTCTAAGTATTTTAAACCAAGTTCAATCGGCATTGTTTAAAATGTTGTTAGTTTGATTATTTGAAATGCTGATTGTCATTTCCTGTGGTTAATCATTTAGTCCTAATTAGCTTGCAGCGTCATTGTTTACATAGTCTGTGCTTGCAACATCCAACAAAGCAATGGCAATAACCATCTTTAGTGGACTTTGTGGTTACATAGTCTGTGCTTGCACCATCCAACAAAGCAATGGCAATAACCATCTTTTCCACCAGAAAGGTTTCATTATAACTTTCTTCGGGAAGACTGGAATAGTTCTATGTAAACTTCACAATCTTTTATATGTTCATGAGTTTAACAAATAAAATAATACATTTTTAGTTTTTTAAACTCACGCAAAGTGCTTATCTTTAATTGTTTTGTTAATTTATTTTTCATAACTGAATTATCTATATTGATTTGTGTAGCAAATTTTCATTTGTTTATGTCACATTATTTTGTTCTATTCATAATTTGTTTTAGCTGAACTCTGCTTCTTTAATGATAAAGTTTTTTTAAAGTTTTAACATTTGCTACCTTTGTATTTTCAAATACTTCAATGCTAAAGTTAAGCAAGGGTTTGCTTAATATTTTGCCTGAACATTTCTGTAAAATGTTTCATTTTACATTTATTAGACTCAACTCTATTTTGGTTATATCTTTTCGTATTGATGCCATAGCTCTATCCATAAATCCATTATTTCTTATATCTGATAATCAGATTTCTTTTGTTGTTCTTTCACCTCACATCTGCTTAACATATCATCAATTAATTTCATTCAGTTTTGTTTTGTATTTGTTAAGAGTGACTTAATCATTTACTTTTTTCTACTTAAGCTTTTTTATATTTATATTAGCATCGTTATTTTAATTCTTTTTTCATTCAACGGTTAATTTTTATTCTTTTCTTTTTGTTTCTATTTTTTCTATGCCCATAATTTTTTATGGATTCATGACCTTTAATAAAATTTTTGTTTACTTTTTTTGTTATTTTGTAATATTTTATACTTTATTGTTTGTTATATAAATGTTTCAATAACAATTTACATTTTTTAAATTGTTATTGAATTAATTGTAATTGAACATTTATATAATTTAAATTTTTTCTTGACTTCTTTACAATGACTGGTGACAATCATAAAATGTCATAAATGACGGTTTGACAATAATATGATTTAATATTGTTCACCATACAATGATGGTTTGACAATAATGTGATTTAATATTGTACACCATACAATGACAGTTTGACAATAATATGATTTAATATTGTTCACCATACAATGACGGTTCGACAATAATGTGATTTAATATTGTACACCATACAATGACAGTTTGACAATAATATGATTTAATATTGTTCAACATAACTGCGCACTGCTAACAAGTTTCAATTTTGAGAATAAAAATGAAATAATTGGTATAATGTTTAACATAGTGAATATAAATACAACTAATGTATATTAGTTTTAATTATATTAATAGTTAGGTATAGATATAATTAAAACAATGTACTATAATATATGACTTCAGTACAGGGGTTGTCGCTACATTGACTAAAAGTTTGAATTAGGGCAGCAATCCTTTTTTTCATTATTCTTTGTTTTTTTCTTTTTACCAAGAAAAAGCTATTTGTAGGAGTACATTGATTGAGAATTTGGTATGGCAGTATTTATGTATGAAGGACATTCATTATGGGATAAAATTTTTTTTAAGTTTGTTTTTTTGTTTGTTTTAAAAATGTCTTATAGTTTCCATTTTACTCTTTAGCCATGAAGCATATTTATATTTATATATTATTATAAATAATATTTATTGTAGTATAGTAGTACTATAATATATGAATTGCTTTACACTAAAAGGTCAATAGGCCAAGATTGATAAACATTTATCAGACAAATAAAAAATGAGATTATTAATGAATAAAAAAATCCTTTATAATATTTGTTTAAAATAATAATAAATTAAAATTAATTTAATTTTTTTAATGTTTTAGCACCTCTTGGCCATCGAAATAAAATAATGAGGGAGATAAACCAGTTAAAACAACTGAGCTATTATAATGATGGCATGGTTGGATGTAACAATGATAATGATGTGGTTCCTAGTGATTTCTTATGTCCTATAACCATGGAAATAATGGTAGATCCAGTTATTGCTGCAGGTAAATTTTAAATGTTTTATAATAAAGGTATTATTTATATATTATTCATACCTCCAGTAATATTATTACAAATTAATTTGCATTTTTTTTCTTTGTTAAAAGTATTATTATTAAAATATGTAATTCTTTTAACAAAGTATTATATATTTTAACTAGTTGTAAAAACAATTTACAAATCTTTTGACGACTTTTTTTTGTGATAAATACATGTAGTTAAAGAAAATTTAACTTAAAATTTTTATGTTATGGTCAATTATAGTTTGCACGTAAAAAATTTTACATGCTCAAAGCCTACAATGTTGAGTCATATCTTGTTACATCACTGTTACTCTTCGATCACAATCATCAATACTAACAATATATTTTGATATTTGTCATAAAATAACTTAACGATCAGCAACAGCATATATTAAAGAAATTGTTTAGTTGAAAAAATTTTCAAAATTATTTTTGATGTTTTTTGTAAATTTTTTCGCATGTTAAAAGAAACTATTTCTGTCAAAATTTATCTAATAAAATGTTGGTGATTATCATGATAGTTATCATAATCATTATGATAGTTATCATGATAATAACTATTGATTATCATGATAATCGTCATAATCATTGTGTGTTGGCTGATAATAGTAACCAGCCAGTATTTTAATTAGTTCAGCTTATATTTCTATTTTTGCTGAATAAATATTTCTGTATTTGCAGAACTGATTAAACCATGGTTATACCATAGGCATGATTGGGGTCTTATACGTATTTGTATTTAAATTTGTAGTTTGTAAAAATTGGCTAAATTGGCGTTAATTTATTCGTATTGTATTTGATCAAAAAGTTTGTTAAATATTTGAATTTGTATTCGTATTAGCAATTCCATAAACTAGGTTAACTAGTGTGTATTTGGGAAAATCCAAGAGGTTCGTTGTTGTTGCTTTTTTTTTTTCATTTTTAATACTAAAATAAAAATTTGTTTTTAAGGGATACTTGTTAGAAAACTTTTATATACCGCTTTATCAGCCTTGTTTTGAAAAAAACTTTGTATTTTTTGTTAACCTAAAATACAAATATTTGTAATTGTACTTGTACTTGGAAAACGCCGGTTGCATATTTGTATTTGAATTTGTATTTGAAAATCTAGAATTAACGTATTTGTATGTGATCAAATGTGTTTGACCCCAACCCTGACCATAGAGTATTAAAAAAAATAAAAAAATCTGAAAATCTAAACCTTTGTATTTTTTACCGTATCTGAATTTTTTTGTTAAAAATTTTTAAATTCATTTTGTCACTAAACGTAACAATTGGCATAATTATTTTAACTGTTATAAGAAATAAAAAGCAAATAATTATTGTAATTATGCAAGAAAAAGCAGATAATGATGCTTGTAATTACTTAAGAAAAAGGAGCAAG
The DNA here is from genome assembly GCF_038396675.1 of Hydra vulgaris. Classification (NCBI taxonomy): domain Eukaryota; kingdom Metazoa; phylum Cnidaria; class Hydrozoa; order Anthoathecata; family Hydridae; genus Hydra; species Hydra vulgaris. The sequence continues at coordinate 17,123,199 of NC_088930.1, forward strand.
TAATAATAAAATTATGCAAGTAATTTTAAATTTATGCAAGTAGTAAAAAAATTATGTAAGTAATAATAATTGCACCTACGCAAGTTATAATGATTACAAGCATGATCGTATTTATGCAAGTAATAATAAAAAATATATTTCAGAAGTTCTTTTTTCCCAATGCTTTTATTGGCTCCTCGTCTCTGTCTGTTAATCTGTCTGTTAATCTGTCTGTTAACATCAAATATTGCAATCAATTTTTGAGTCACTTCCTGATGATAAAATTTCTTTAAGTTTTACATACATACTTTTGCTTGATGACAATACAATATTCAATAATTAGTTTTGCAATTAATTTAGTTAATTTTAATTAAGTTTTTTTTTATATGGGAAGAAGAAGAATAATTTTTATATGCGATTATCAAAACTTCATGAAAAATAAAATAGTAATATCAGAAAAAATTGATTACAAAATTTGTGTTTTAATAACATATAAAAGCATTGGGTTTTAAAAGTTCGTTTTTAATTTTACTTGTTTTTTATTTTATTTTTGCGTGTTTTTTTAAGATGGTTTCACTTATGAAAAAAAATCAATCCTGTCTTGGTTTTCATCAGGAAAAGTAACAAGTCCTATGACAAACATTCCTTTGTCTCATACAGAGTTAGTCCCAAATCGGTCGTTAAAAAACGTAATTGAAAAGTTTTTCGGACCTTGATGAAGAAGTAAACAGAAGTCAAAATATATTATAAAAAATTTATTATATTTCAAAGTAACAAATTTTATATAGAATTATTATTAACAATATCTTATTATTTTTTATATAATTACTTAATAAAGATTTTTTATTTTGAGAACGAGGTTTGTATTTCAAAGATAAAACTTATATTTTCAGAACGAGTTTTATATTTTAAAAAAGACATTATTAGAACTTTTATATAAAAGTTTGAAGTTTTATATAGACTTTTATTTATAGTATATAGAATTTTTTTATAATTTTACTTTTAAAATAAATATTTGATATAACTAGTTTTTATTTGAATCTCAAATATATAGTAATTTATTTATGTTTGAACCTCAAGTACTTGTTTATATTACATAATTTATATTACATAATATATTTTTGATAAACCATATATAATAAAAACAGTATTTTATAATTATTATTATTAATAATATTACCTATTATTGTGTTTAGTAAGTTTGATTTATTCCTACAAATAAGTTAGTAAGGCACCTTAAGTGATAAATTCAGACAAAGATTCCGAATTTACAAAAATTTGAATTTTTAAGAAAGAAATTGAAAAAAATATTAGGAAATTTGGCGAGTTGGAATGCTTTCAAGACTCAAACCTTACAAAAACCCCAAGCAACACAATTTAATTGGTATCGTGCATATTTCACTGGATTGGCGTTGTTTTGGGCTACTGTTTAACCACGCATTTCATATTTCTGAAACCTTTACAAAGTTACTGTTCATAAAACGAAAAAGCTTCACGTAAGGCCATTGAAACTGTAATCAGAATCATTCACTGAATTTTACCAGGCTTCGGTTTTAATTTATAACAAGAGTCGAAGCTCAAATGAGAAGGTAAGAGTTTGATAACGTCTGCTTTAACGGATTGTTTTGAAAATTTCAGGTTTCTAAAAAGACATTTCAAACAAAAAAGGGACGACTTGACTTCCTAGCGGCTGTAACATATCAATTTTATGCTTTACACTCAGCTACGCACAACTTTAGTAATTGAGTGAAAAGCTCATTTAGCTAAGTAGAAGGTAACAGGCAAAACTTGATCTTTGCAATTAAAATGACGAAAGGTTGTAGAAAAGTGAATATAACTAATTACTGGTATCATTAATAAATCTGGTATTATGATTTTTTCTCCTCCAGCTAATTTTCATACAAAGAACGCTAACCAAGATCTAAGAAAACTGGTTCAACTCCAAAAAGAGCCTCATAACAAGCAACTACAGACCAAGAAAAATATGCTTTAGAAAACAAAAAAATGAGCAACCGTGGCGCAATGGTTAATTGTTTTGATCGACTGAAATTCGGTATCGGTCGGAATTTTAATTTAAGCCAATACCGAAAATTTCGGTTTCGGTACTTTTTATAAGTTCGGTAAGAAAAAAAAATTTCGGTTGAAAAACATACCGAAAACCAAAAAGCTCTTTAGCATTTTTCATAAATTATTTTAAGTCCATCGTTCACCAATTATTTAATATTTTACTTAATAAACAGCGCTTATCCACCCGCTTTTAAAAATATTAAAACCACAAGCAATCAAACCATAGCAGTGCGCGTCATTTTTTTCACTTGGATATTAGCTTCTTATTATTTTTATAGATCTTTTTATGAGATTTTATTATTTATATATCGTTAATAAATTCGTTCGTATTCCATAAAATAGGAAAGGGTCGTCAAAAAAGTTGGGTTTGCAAGCATTTTAACATCTCGAATAGTAACGCCAAATACGTCATTTGTAACATTGGTAACGGAAAATCTCGCAAATCTGATAATCCTTAGCATAAAACCGTCAATTTATTGTCTCATTTCAAAACTCACCATCATATTATTGCCTAACCCAGCCCTGCTTCTGCAGAAATTTCGGTGTTCATTTTGGTAAAATATTTGGCAAAGTATTGGTTTCGGTTTTGTTTTTGAAGTATCATACCTTAAATTTTGGTTTCGGCGTATTTCCTGTTTCAGTAGACCACTAGTTAGTTGTGCTCCAGAATCGAGAGAGCTAAGATTCGATACCAACTCTATCTTTGCAATCTAGTTTGCAATCGGTAGTAGAGTTGAAAATTTTTCTTTGTTTCAAAAACATGTGTTTTATCTTTGTAGTATTTGAATATTCTTTAAATATTTCAACCAAAAATATAAACTAATAAAGACCCACAAACATACACATCTTTTAGTCAAATTTTTATAATCAAGTTTATCAATTAAAGAATCGCGAATTTATTTAAAAAAAGCAATAAAAGGGCAGGATTGAAAAATCGTATTTTTCAAAAGGAATGACCTTTGTAAACTAATCGGAAATTAAAAAAAATAAAAACGTTAAGATAGAGGCAAAAATACCAAACAAACTACCTATAAATATCTATTTAATTTTGAGAAAAGACATTGTTAGTAGAATTCTAAATTTTTAGTTATAGGCATTAAAAACTTGTGTCACGGAAGGAACGATAGGTTCCTTCTGTGACACAAGTTTTAATGGCTGTAACAAAAAAGTTATTTTTCCACATGCAATATCTCTACCTGAAACTAAATAGGTCTTTATAGATTGCATGTTGGTGTTATTGCCCCTTTCTAAACGTTGTTATTTTATTTTTGAATTTCCAATTTAGTTTATAAAGGTCATTCTCTTTGAAAAAAAAGGTTTTTCAATCCTGCCTAAAACGCTCCATTTCGCGGCCTCAGAACAAAAGGTTTTAACTCACAATAGATTCTATTGTTAGTTAAAACCTTGTTGTTTTGATGTCGCGATATGTTTCTTTTACCTATATGAATTTTGTGGAACAACAAAAAGTAGATGTTTTCCGAGCTTCTTTTTTTTTTAATTATATTTTAGATGCCCCAAGAAGTCCTTACGGTCTTATCACAGAGCGGAATTGCATTTGAAAGGAAATTCACATCTCTTTCCTTACCAATGTTATTAAAGTTGCCCGGAGGTGCTACTAAGGCAAGCGCACTAACCACTGCGCTACGGTTGCTCTGGTTAGCTTGTGCATTTATGTTATAAATGCCCAAGTTGTGTTAGATAATAATAATTTATCTAAAAATTACATTAGTAAACACATTTGATTTGAATGTTCAGTAAAATGATAATAAATTAATATGCTTGGTAAGATACTTGTAAAACACGCACACACATCGAAAAATACGGTGTTCATTTAAATCATTTTAAAGTATTGCATAATTTATTGATTTATAAAGTCAAAAGTCACTTGGCAAAGTTGTGGTAAGTTAGACTTAAGTCTTAAAAAGATTTATTTAAACATAGCGGGGGAATTAATAACATTGAAATCATTACTTCTTTATTTTTATTGCTAACTGTACTTTTAAATGGTTCAAATTTAAGAAAAATGTTTCTTTACTTTTCACCGTTCATTAAGGTGGTCGTCTAGTAAAAAAATAAAAAATACAATTTGTTGGAAAGTTTATTTTATTTTTCAGCATAAAGAAGTTATATTTGTATTATATAAAAAAAAAATTATTTACGTTCTTTAATGCTGAATCAGCAAAAAAATGCTGTACATTCGTTTTGCATGATGGTTGGTTTGCATGCAGGATATACATAAAATTAGTATGTGAACCAGTAAAAACTTATAATTAAGTTTAGATCCTTAATGGTAGCTCTACGTATTTGGGGAAATTAAAAATGGGTAAAGTTTAACAAAACCATCCCATAATTCCTAAAACACTCAAAGAATTAAATAGATTCTAGTTCACATACTAACTTATATACAGATGAACAAACCCTGAAAATTTCTATATTGGCCCAAAACAACCAAAAAATATAGTCGCTAAGGACGTTGCTAAGGGAACAAACTAATACATGTCATTATAGGTAGTAAATTTTGGAAAAATCTAATTAAAAAACATGTTTAAAAGTATATATTTTCTGAAAGAGCAAAAATTTCTTTTTTAAACTACACCGATAACAAAAATTTGATTTTTTTACATATTTTTTACTAGACGACCACCTTAATCAATAACGTCGTTAAATCAAGAAAAAAATTGTAAAATACTTTAAATATTCAATCAAGTCTTTTTATGTACAATTCTACAGTTTTTAGTAACTTGTAGGCCAATTTAATAGACAATAAAAAACGGCCCTACTTCTTTAGTGGTAGGGGTGCAAATCATTTTTAGCCTTAAATAAATCTTGCTATGACAATAAAGGTCAAAATGCTTAGCAAATAACAAGATAAAATAATTTTAGAAAATTTTGAAAACAAATTATCATAGTTGCTACTTATAGTTACAATAAAAAAGCTCAACAAAATACCAAAAAAAGTGTTTTTTAAAGGGGGTTTTCTAAAGTTTTTATAATCTGCTTCACAATATTTTACCATAAAATTGTCCATAATAACTGCAACAAATAAAACACTAAATTTAGCTATTAATTAACAAACTTGTATTTTATTAAAAATTTCCAAAATTCCCGAAAAATTTTGCGAGTTGAACCTTTTCTGGGAAATTTTAATCCCTAATCGGTAAATTGAAGGCATACAAAACTACAAAAAAATAATAGTAGTAATAATAAATACTCTTACGCGGTGCTCAGTGACAAAATCGTTATACTTCATGAGTACCTTATTAACCTAACAAAAAATAAGATGTAAATTGAAAAAAATAATAAAATAAAAACTTAAAGAAGCTTGAAAGACAAGCTAACCGTCAAAAAAACTTATATTAAAGAATGGACGTAAACATGCATTTCTTTGTATTAAAATAAGGTCGTAATTTTGTTAATACTAAAATAAAAATCTTTTTAGGAACTATGAGAGTTAGACAATTAAGGTTACAATAAAAAATCAGTTAGGAATAGTTTGATTGGCGATTTTAAACATAAACTAAAAGTACGACTGAATTCTTGGTTTTTGTTAGAGTGTCCATACAATGGACAATAAATGGTTCACCCAAACAATTTCTTTTAAGTTTTTTTACTTATCCGTAAAAAAAATTTTTTTTAGCTTATAGTTTTTTGGAATTACAATAACCAAGAGTTTTAGTCAGGAAAGTCTAAAAATTTAAGTTTATTGATACAAATTTTTAATAGTCTTATAAAAGTTAAAAAACAGTTCCGGTACTCGGTTAAAAAACAGTTTCGGTACTATATACTCGGCAACAGGATTTTGGACTATCTTTTCATTGTGTATAATCAAATAAAAAAAAAAAAAAAAGCGTAATCAAAAATTAGTTAGGAAGAGTAAGGTAACAATCAGAAAAGGGGTAGAAAATGGGTTGGTGTGGGGGTATTTAGCTATTACAAGTCATCCATATGAAGGTTTTTTCAATTTGAATACAAATAGGTTAAGTAATGGTACACTTCAAAAGTTCAACTTAAACTTTTGTAAGCCTGAATGATCTTTAAGATCATTCAGGCTTACAATATAATTCAGTATGTCCTTCTCCTTATGCATGAAATATACATGATAATTACGTAGACAATAATAATAATAAAAATAATAATAATAGTAATAATAAAAAGATAAATTTATTATGATAAATGAATAATAACACTCCTTTTAAATTATTTAAGATAAAAAAAAATTAAAATGGACCCTGTGGTATTTGTAATGTAACTGACTACAATCTCCTAATGTAATTTATAGAAGCAACATCTTTGATAACTCTACGGAATCTTTACGTAAATAGCCAATTTCGTCCTCAACTGCAATTGAATCTAAAAAATCCTTCTCGGTCGACATCAACATTAATGTCTCAAGCTTGTTGTTACCTAATTTTCTAAACGCAATTGTGAGAATGAATGTGTAAGTAGATATTCGTAAGCCAAAAGCAGATTTGAACAAGCAGTTTGCATTTAAGGAATATTTGCATAAAATACAATGGCAACATTTTAAATTTTTTTTACAAGACCCTTTCACAACGTTCAAAGTTCTGGAAACCTCTATCATTCTTATTTTCAGTAGCTTTTGTTGAAGTATCCTCTGAAACTGAGTTCAATTCTTCAGAATCTTCGTCACTAGGACTAAGTGCAAATTTATCTCGTAGTATTTTTGAGAGCCTATTTGTCTGCAGTTCTTGTTTTGCTGACTCTACCATATTCCAAGCACTTAAATAATCCAGACCTCTTGTTTGCAAATATTCGAAAGCTTGATACAAAATAGCGTATACACGTAGAAGAAGAAAGGCTGCAAGAAGCACATCAAATTAACATTACTTGCCATGCAGTGCTGTGACTTCAAATTTTGATTTTGCATCAAATTTGGAAGACATCCTAATACAATTAAAAACTTGCAAAACAGCATAGAACAGCTCCACTTGTGGAGCATCATAAGTTCCAATGATTCGTTCAAGCGCCACCTGTTTTGACCACCAACGTGTTTTACCAATTTTTTGTAGTCTTTTCAGTTTAACAGATCCAACTTCTTGTCCAATGAGAACATCCGTTCAAAAATTCATTTGTTTGTAAGAATTGCCAAAGTAAGTCGCTGTACTCTGCAAGAGACCAATTCAGGACCTGGGCGTAACACCACATGTATACAGCCTTTGGTGAAACTTTGTTAATGCAACGTTGAACTCCATGATATTCAACGAACCACGCATGTTTGCTGCTTTATCAAAAGATTCACCCACAATTTTTTCCATTTTTAATCCATTGCGTTCAAGCTCTGATTTCGATTGTTGGTATAGCCCTGCACCTGTTGCATCCGTAATCTGTCTTTCACGTCTTCTCCATTTACATACCGCAAGATTATCGTCTCCTAATCAATCACCAACGTATCTTGACTACCTTCTATTTGATCACGGAATTTCTGATCACCAATTTCTTCGATTATATAACTCTTCATCAAGTTTGAAATAACAGCTAGAATATTATTAACTGTGGTCTTTGACAACATTGTTAACAAGTCTTGACGTCCACGTGATCTTCCCTTTCCTTTATGTATCAAACATTCTTTCCTCTTTAGTCTTGTCTGAATAGCTTTTTTATATGATTATTAAGTGGAACATCGAACTCTTCTATCAGTAATACTAGTTTCAAAAAGTTCCCGTGATCAATAGGTTTATCAAATTGTAAAGAGATTCACGCTGGTTACCTCTGGATTGAAACGCTTGTTTCCCAATGAAAATAACTGCTGCAAAAATTGGTTTGAATACTTCAAAATTTAGTTTTAATACTTGCACTTTCTGCTTTTTCCACTTGACCTTTGTTAAATAAAGAGCTTATATCTTTTTCTGTTGTACAACTTAATAGTGCAATTACAGCAGCGTTATGTGATTTAGATTCTTTGTGATCCTTGATTTTTTGGTTTATGTGGTAGAAATTTTTCAACCCAAGAGTAAAACTAAAATCTTCTTTTAAAACTGTTATGCATGCATTGCAGTACAGTGCCACAACTTGATTGTCTTCAACTCTTGCGGTTATCCAACGTCTTTGTACATACTTGTTATTAGAAATCAATTGTTGGTACTCTTTTTGGATCGTACGGTAAATGTTTTACAACTGTATGGTTTGGCTGAATCATGTTATAATTTACTAATGCTATTCTTTGGTTACGCTGTGCACTGTCAGTAAGCCGTATATAAATCAATTTAGTTGTTTGGTACACTGATGTTTATGGTTGAGACAACTAGAGTTAGCATTACCTGCTTATAGATTAGTTAGCATTACCTGCTTATATATACATCATTTATACTTTCTTCAATAACTACAGCAGTAGGTTCTGACGTACAGTCTGTTATAGTTTTTACGGGCAATTTGCTAATGGTAAAATCTGATTGCTTATGTTGTTGAGGACTGGATGACACTGTATTTGGCATGGTACTTGCTTCACTGATTACGTTAGGCGTTATATTTGATAAAAAAGCATTTTTCTCAATTGACACTGGGTTTGTCTCGGGAACAGTTGTTTCTTCAACCACATTAATAATATTGCTGCTGTTTAATAAGAACGTTCATTATTAAACAGCAGCGTGCGTCGTTTAGGATCAAAGCCTGATTGAAGCAAACCACGTTTCTTCTTTTCTTGTCTTCCTTGGGAGCCGCTAGACTATCTCTTAGCCTAACATAATGTTGTGTCAGGTTTTGTAGTGGCCTATTCATTAAAAACTGAAGAATTTGCTTGCTGTGAACTTCCGAACGAAGTTTCCATAGTAACCTGCATAATGTTTAATGCGATCATTATCTCTAACAGTTAGCGACTAATTATTCATAAATGAGAGCTAAAGCTCTCGCTTCCCGCCGAGGCCTGCATGTTACTACAAGCTTACAACGGAAGCAATTTACAGCTCTCGCAAAAGTATTTTTTTTTTCTCTCTAAAGTATAATTATCATTGTAGCTAAAAGGAAAAACGCAAAGTCAAAAAAATTTAATTAATTGGATAATTATCAGGCACGGTTCTTGCAAAACAAAAATTTTACGTTTAACGAATATTTCACGTTGCAATAAATGACACTTGTTATGTTAGGGTGTGTCGATTTTTTTTTTTTATCAATTTGAAAAACGGCAAGATGACTTTTGGTGAAGAATTTTACGGGGATTCCGAATCCGCAAAAAAAAATTAAAAAAAAGAATGTCTTGCTGGGTGGGTCAGCACTTTTTTTAACGGAAAAATGACTAAAATATGACTAATTAACGGAGGGAAATAATAATTGAAATTTTTTTTTTTTTCAATTTTTGAAAAACTTAATCACTATTACGTTGAACTTTAGGAAAATTTCATATTTGGTGCAAAATTTATAAAAATAACCACAGAAAGTGAGTTTTTGTGAAGGGCATTTTTACAAAAATAATCCACTTTTTTCATATTGTAGACAAAATGTGACGGTAGAGTTTTAACGACAGCTGTTAAATTAGTTAATTAAAATTGTATTACTTAAGCAATATAATTATATTATCTAATAATTATTCACAATTACTGATAAATAAGTGACAAGTATGATACTAAAATTAAATTTTGACTATAAAAGCGATTAAATAAGATTATATATTATAAAGAAAATTTGATTATATATAAACATACAAAATAAAAAAAATTGTAGAAATTAATATGGCATCTTTTAACACAAAAATAACAATAAAGACAAGAAACATGAAAAAAACCTCAATAACTGAGTTAATTGGTACTGGAAAGGAGTTGCTACTATCTGAACTTCCAACATATAGAGACACACTTCGATATGCAGTCCTTTTAAGAGAACAGTGTGATAAAAACTCCAGAACCTTTTTAATAAAAGATATGGCAAAAAAGGTTGCATGTGCCGTTATTACCCAGTGGCAAAAAGCAAACGCTAATTTTAAAGCTCCTATAATTTATTCTGAAAAAAACATTGTGTACAAAATTATAAAAGCTTGGGATGTTGCATTTTTAATATCAGCAAACAGAGAAAATAAAGAAAATAAAAAAGACTTTATATTGAAATTGGATAAACTTTTTGATATTTTAAATTGTAAGTGTATAATTTCTGATTGTAAAGAATTTGGTTGCAAAGTTATTTGTAAACAACAAGCCCACATTACATGCAACTGCTCTAAGGAATATAAAATTCCTATAATAGACGTTTTTTATATTAAAACCGAAAGAGATAAAGTCGGTGCTAAAGGTTTGCTTCAAATATCTTCCAAAGATATGCCTGAACACAACAGACAGGTTAAAAAATTATATAACCATTCTAATAAAGAAGCTTTTAAGAGAAAAAGGGCAAACAGCATAACAACAAATACAATTTTAAACAATGATTTTTCAATGACTGAAGATGAACTTACTAATGAAGAATTTAACACAGAACCTAGTACTTCAAATTCGAAAGTAAAAAAGTCTAAATATAATACTAAAAGTGTACGAAATGTCGCAATACATAGTCTAAGGTAAAATATATACTTTTTATTTTAAATTAAACAAAATTCTTTATTTAACTATCTAAAAACAAATTCTATTTTTAGATACGGAGTTTCTTCTAGAGCTGCTGCGGCTTTGACTACAGCTGCCTGGATTGATGCTGGATTGATTACTGAGAAAGATACACAGTTTATTGTTGACCATAAAAAAATTGTAAGAGCTCAAGATAATGTAATGAATGAGTTGAAAAATAAAATTTTAAAATATATAGGCAATGGGAACATCAATTGTATTTTGTTTGATAATAGAAAAGACGTTACCAAAGTAAAGCTAGAAGTAGAAGGATCCAGTCGGTTTTATCCTGGATCTATTAAAGAGGAACATTACACTACATGCATGGAACCAGGTGGAGGATTTTTGTTTCATTTTACTCCACAAAAATCATCTGAAGAAAAAAAGCATGCCGAAATAGTTGCCGATCATTTAGTCGAATGGATGATTCAACATGGTGTTGACAAAACAATTCAAGCATTGGGAGGCGATTCTACAAATGTTAATACTGGATGGGAAGGAGGTGTCATAAAATTTGTCGAATTAAAACTTGATAAAAAGTTGAACTGGCTAATATGCGCTCTTCATACAAATGAACTACCCCTCAGACATCTAATAGTTGAATTAGATGAAAAAACACTTTCAAACAACAAATGGTCCGGTGATTTAGGAAAACTATTGGATACAGTTACAGATTTGGAAATAAACAAGAACTTTGAAATGGTAACTTTAGGTGAACCACTTATTGTTTTGCCAGACAAAATAGTTAAGGATCTTTCGTCTGATCAAGCTTACGGATACAGAATTGTAACAGCAATAAGATCTGGAGTTTTACCTTAAAATTTAATAAACCTTGAAATTGGTCATGTTTTTCATTCAAGATGGCTTACTACTGCCAATCGTTTCTGTAGATTGTGGGTTTCAGTTCATTTTTTAACAGAAAAGAACCTTAGAAACCTACGCTTAATTATTGAATTTATAGTTGGTGTTTATTTTCCTTGCTGGTTTCAAATTAAGGTAAAACATTCCTGGATAGATGAACCTAGGCATATTTTACTCCAATTGAAACAATTAAAATTTCAAAAAAAAGAAGTTTTTGGAATAGTAATAAAAACTGTAAAAAGATCTGCATGATTTGCATTTAGTGAGTGCATTATTCAGACTCTTTTATGTTCCAACAATGAAGAGGAACGAAAGTTCGGAGTGCAAAAGATACTAGAAATTAGAGGGGAAGGAGATGATAACACCCAGTTTGGAGATGATTCAGTAAGAAGTCGCAAAACACCATGCATAATTACTGATGCTGATAAATTAACCAATCTAATTGATTGGAAAGATTCATTATACGAACCACTTCTTACTACAAGCCTCACAACCCATGAAATCAGAAATATTTTTACCAGCCTATGGTTGTTCCAGATTGGTCATGTCATTCACAATCCATCGAACGTTGTGTTAAGCAGGTTTCTTTTTTTATCTAATTATAAGAATACAATAATTTATTTAAAATTGTTCCATAATGAAATTATTTTTACTGTTTTATATAGGTTACAGAGGCTTGTTCAAAAACATATTCGCATGAAAAGAGAGAAGGATATATAAGAGCACAAGACGTCAGCAGGAGTTTCATGAGCAAAAACAATTCTAAATTTAACTTAGCTGGAATTACCAATTTTAAATAAAATTTATTAACTGTTATTTGTTACTTATATGTAAATTTAAAAAAGATTTTTTATACGAAATATTGAAATTAAAATGCAAATAAATAATTTCTTTCTCTAATTTTATTTTAACTTTGTATTTTGACATAATTTTGTCATTTTTTCTATAATAAAGCGGATCTTACAAGATATAATAAAGTGGATCTTATTTTATTTTTACGGATTCGTATTCCTTGTGCAATTCTTTACAAAAATAAAATACCCTTATATTTAAAGCATAATAATAACTGGAAAAGACGGCACACACTACAGCTACATGGAGTGTTTAAAGTATAAAAAATGGCATTAATTTTTATAAAAATAACATTCACAAAAACCAACTTTATGTGGTTATTTTTACAACTTTTTAACCAAATATGAAACTTTCATAAAGTTCAATATTGTTTATATTGAGTTTATCAAAAATATTACAACTTCTATTTTTTGTAAATATATTTTCTCTTTAAATAGTCACATTTTAGTCAGTTTACCTTTCAAAACTAAGCGTTCCCCGTCTAAAATCTAATTTTTTTATTTTTTTTGCAGGTTCGGATTCCTTATAAAATTCTTCACAAAAATGTACACCCAATATTTTAAAATTCGATAAAAAAATAAACGTACTCTACCGTCACATTTTGTCTACAATATGAAAAAAGTGGATTATTTTTGTAAAAATGCCCTTCACAAAAACTCACTTTCTGTGGTTATTTTTATAAATTTTGCACCAAATATGAAATTTTCCTAAAGTTCAACGTAATAGTGATTAAGTTTTTCAAAAATTGAAAAAAAAAAAAATTTCAATTATTATTTCCCTCCGTTAATTAGTCATATTTTAGTCATTTTTCCGTTAAAAAAAGTGCTGACCCACCCAGCAAGACATTCTTTTTTTTAATTTTTTTTTGCGGATTCGGAATCCCCGTAAAATTCTTCACCAAAAGTCATCTTGCCGTTTTTCAAATTGATAAAAAAAAAAAAATCGACACACCCTATTGTTATGTGTATATTATTGTAACATTAATGTTGCAAACATATGCTTGTAACAAGTATAAAACCAATTATTGTATTTAATAAGCAATTTTTATATAAATAAACAGCTCTCGTAAAAAGTATTTTAGAGGAGCAGCTCGCATGGCTCGCCATGTTCGTTTTAGGAGAGCTTTCCTCCACTCTTGTGCTCATTTACTCTCGCTGAAGCCTGAACATGAATACATTCAATGATTATATATACAGTAAAATCCCGTTAACTCGGACTAGAGCCGTGCTATAACTTTTCGGGGCTCTGTGCTGTAACTTTTTGTGGTACTTAAAAATTTTTTTTTTATCTTTATTGAATTCATTTTTATTGGGTTTTATTTCTTAAAAAAAAATTATACAAAGAAATCAAAAAACAATTTTCCTAGCTTTTTTGCGGTTGCATTTTCCATCGACAGTATTGTAAATCCTGAAAGTCTTTCCTGTGACATTGTAGAACGCAAATTATTTGCGTTCTACAATGTCACAGGGTTTTTTTTTTACGTTTTTTTTTTTTATGTTTGTTTCTATTCTTTTTGCGTTTTTTTTGTATTGTTCAGTACTTTTTTTTTTTTTTTTAATTTTTTATTATTATTATTTTTTGATACCTAATAGATTGCAGTTACTTACATTCATATAAACAATCTTACTTATATATTTTATCGCCATATCAATTCACCGTAACGAAAACCACACATTGCAAATGTGCTGTTTGCAAAGTTAATGTCTATAAAAATCAGAAAGCTATTCTTTGTGATAACTGCCTCAATTGGGTCCACCTAAAATGTAGCAACCTCAATGATATTGACTACCGATTACTAAAAAACTCCTCAAAAAATTGTTCATGGTTTTGTATAAATAGCTTAGTTAGTATATATCCCTTTAATAACGAAACTATAACTGACAATGAAAATCTTACTAATGGTGATACTAAAATAAGCAAAACTTATCAAGTATCAGGTTTTCCCATTGAGAGTCTTCACTCAATCTTGATGATTTAAAATGTATAGCAGCTGACAAATCCTCTTTCAATGTCTTTCATATCAATATATTAAAAATCTACTTAAATCAACAAAACTTGAATTTGACATAAATGGTAACCATTTTGAAATCGGAAACCAGATTGAGTAAAAAAAGCCCATAAACTAGCAACTTAACACTTAATGGGTATTCCTATGAACATCATCTGAATCACATGCAGGTGGTGCATTATTATATATAAATAACTGGCTCGCCTATAAATCCAGAAACAATCTCCACATCTATAAACCAAAAGAACTAGAATCTATCTTCATTGAAATTATAAATCCAAAAAAATCAAGTATCGTTGGTTGTGTTTACAGGCATCCAAAAATGTCTTTAGACAACTTCCTATCATTCTATCCTAATCCATTACTCAAAAACCTAACAAAAGAAAATAAAACTGTATTCATTTTAGGGGATTTCAACATTGATCTGTTGAAGTATGACACAGATTCATATCCTAGAGACTTTTTAGATTCACTCACCTCAAATTACTTTCTACCTCACATTGTCCACCCTACTCGTATCTGTAAAACATCAAAAACACTGATAGACAACATCTTTTCAAATATTAAATCAAATAAATATAAAGCAGGGAATCTTACCACCACAACCTCAGATCATCTTCCTCAATTTCTGATAGCTTATAATATTCTTAAACCGCTACCTAATAAAAAGCTCTTAATCCAGGAAAGAAACTGGAAAAGGTTCAATGAAGTTGCATTTAGAAACGATTTTCACAATCTTAGTTTAGACAGAGAACCAAAAATAGACCCTGATAATTGTACTCAGTCTCTTGAGAATACTATTTCCAACATTAATCTACTGCTTGATATCCATGCGCCTTTGAAAAAGTTTTTTACAGACAAAACATTAAACTCAAGACTAAACCATGGAAATCTGATGAACTCAAGCACTCTATACAGCACAAAAATAATCTCTTTAAAAAATATATTAGGTTTAAAAAACAAACAAATAAAGCCATATTTCATAATGAGTATAAAACATTTCGTAATAACCTCCAATCTAAACTCAAAGAAAGCAAAAAAAAAATATTGAAAACATAAAAAATGTAAAAGCAACCTGGAAAGGCGTTAAAAACATTATTAATATTAAAAGTAACTCTCAAACAACTTCTAATGTAATCTTACATAACAATAAAACAATAACAAACCCCTTTGATATTTGTAATGCTTTTAACAACTACTTTACTAACATTGGTAAGGATGTCCACGCAACAATTGCTTCATCCATAAATCGTTTCACATATTACTTATTAAATCCTTTTCAAAAATCTTTCTCTATAAAACCTACTGACAAACATGAAACTTCAAAAATTATTAACTCTTTAGACGCAAATAAAGCTTCTGGACCAAATGGTCTGCCTGTTAAAATTCTAAAACTATTAAAAACGGAACTCTCAAGAACTCATTCAAACATATTTAATATCTCGTTCTCAAGTGGTGTTTTCCCAGAAAACTTAAAAACTGCCGAAGTTGTACCTATTTTTAAAACTGATTCAAAACTATTAATGCCAAACTAGGCCAATTTCCCTCTTCTCCAACATTGATAAAACTCTTGAAAGGCTAATGTTTAACCGCTTATACAAATTCTTCAATGAAAATAAACTGTTTTGTGAATTACAATTTGGTTTTCGAACAAACTACTCTACATCACTTGCTTTATTAAGTCTAACAGAAAAAGTTAAAAATTCTTTGGATGATGGAATGTTTGGATGTGACATTTTTATCGACCTGCAAAAGGCATTCGTCACTGTAGATGTTGACATTTTACTTTATAAGCTATCCTACTATGGTATTAGAGAAGTCTCAAACTCTTGGTTTAAACCTTTCCTTACTAATAGAATTCAATTAGTATCCATTAGTGGGATGAGCTCAGACCTAAACGATATCAAAGTAGGCGTTCCTCAGGGATTTATCCTTGGTTCTTTACTGTTTCTTATTTATATAAATGACATGTCTAAAGCTTTAAAATTTTGTAGAGTCCAACACTTTGCAGATGACACAAACCTTCTCTATTTTAGTAAGTCTATAAAAAAAATTAACAAATATGTTAACTATGATCTTAAAAAACTATGCCTCTGGCTAAATGCCAACAAAATTTCCCTCAACTCCAAAAAAACTAATCTAATATTATTTAAAAGTTGTCACAAAAATTAGATCAGCAGCTCAAAATTAAGTTAAATGGGAAAAAACTTTGGTGTAAAAAATTTGTAAACTATTTGGGTATAAAGCTAGAGGAAAACTTAATCTGAACTTACCATTACAACGATTTATCTAGTAAGTTGAATAGATCCCTTGCCATCCTGTCAAAGCTAAGACATTTTATACAACAAAAAACTTTAAAATCTATTTACTATGCTTTGTTTCACTCTCATCTCACATATTGCCTTCTATCATGGAGTCAAAACATAAGTATTGTAAACCGCCTAATTATCATGCAGAAAAAAGCAAGCAGGGTTATTGAATTTCTACCAAACAATTCACATACATTCCTATCTTTTAACAAACTACAAATTTTAAAACTGCATGATATAATCTAGTAAATAAGCAATCCAATATAAGATTCTTAGGAATCATTGTTGATGAAAAATTATCCTGGCTTCCACATATAATATATATCCAGTCAAAAATCACCAAAATAATAGGTTTGATGTATCGAGTTCGCTCCTACGTCAATAAAAATAGTCTTAAATTAATCTACTTTGGGCTAATTCATAGCCTCATCAGCTATGCAAACATTTCATGGGCAAGTACTCAAGCGGCAAAGATTAAAAAAATTTATAGTCTTTAAAAACATGCCTGCAGAATCATTTACTCAAAAAATAGGCGTGAACACGCTAAGCCTTTAATGAAAGATATGAAAATGATGAATGTGTTTGAAATAAATATCTACCAGCATTTAATTTTCATGTATCGTTATAATCACAATATCTCTCCTATAAGCTTTAATAACAAGTTTAAAATAAATAAAAATGATAGCTATAATCTTAGAGCGAATATGTCCAACACATATAAACTGCCTCGGATAATAAACAAATATTCAGAGTACAGCATTCTATATCGAGGTCCAAAAGTATGGAATACTTTTCAAAAAGGATTCAAAGGTACGGTAAATTCGTTAAGTTCATTCAAGTTTTTAACAAAAAAAGAAATTTTTAAAATATAAGAAACGTTTTTGGTTAATGATACTTTGAATAATTTCTCATAAATCTGTTTTTGTTTTATTTCTACTTTTGTTGGTTGCTTATCAATTTTATTAGCGAATTACGCGTTTTATTACGATATTTTATTGAAATTTTATTACGCATATTGTAACATATTACGATATTTTTTTGAAATCTTGTTATAGGGGCTCTATGAAAAGATTGTGATAACGTACTGTCATCCTCATCTTCTTTGAGCCCCTATCTGTTTTACTTATTTTATTTATTGAAATTTTATATTACGAAGTTGTAAAATCTTATATTATATTAAAACAGAGAAAAAAAAAAAAAAAAAAAAAAAAAAAAAAAAAAAAAAAAAAAAAATTGAAAATTGTTTATTTATTTACAGCTGCCTAAACAAAAAGCTATATTTAATCTCCTATATTTAATAAATGGTTTACTCTACGCAGTACAATTAGCTGTCAACTTACAAGAAATTCTTGCAGAGGTGCACTGAGTGTGCAAAAATATAATACAAAATCCTACGGCAAACATTCCTTTAAACACTCTGCATTAATGGACTGGAATCAAATTCAAAATAAATTAAAATCAATCCTATTTAGCAACATTAAAAAATATGTTCTCAAAACCAAATTAAGATACTACTTGCTACATCAAGATAAATAGAAACAACAGTAGTATCACTGGTGATAATAGATAAATCACCATAAAAAACATATAAGATACAAATATGAATGTAGACTAATTGCAACCTTCTGTTTTTGTATTATTTATTTTATTTGCTTCCTTTTTTTTTTCTTTTCTTTTCTTTTGTTTTGTTTTGTTCATGGTCGCTCTCCTCGATTTAGTCTAGCTATATGAGAGTGAACCATCAAGAATGCAGACTGTACAAATATTTTTTATAACGTATAACATTCTTATGTAAAACATCTATATTTCTGGTAAATATATTGCTTTTTGTTGTTGTTGTTATTTTTTATGTTGTTCACACTGCATTAACGATAATAGCTTGGTATTGAAAGAAAAATTTGTAAAAAAAAAAAGATATGCTTCAAATTTAATATTTTGCTGTAGTGTTTGTGGATATAAAAAGATTTCTATACATCTAAAGTTTGTAACCGCACTCATGATACTAATCTTTGTATTGTATATAGCATGAGATCAATTGGGCAAAGGTATTCAGGACTTGAAAAGTTTTCTGCATTAATGAACCTCCCAAGTCCGATGAGTAAAAAAAGTTACAATGGTTTTGTATAGGTTATTACTGATGCTGTTACTACAGTTGCTAAAGAAACAATGCTTCAGGCTGCAGAAGAAATAAAAGGTAATAGCAACGACATTGTTGATACTGAAGTTTCAACTGATGGAACTTGGCAACGTAGAGGATACATTCCACTGAACGGAGTTGTGAGAACAATGTCGATGGATAATGGAAAAGTGTTAGATGTTGAGCCAATGAGTAGACTTTGTAAGCAATGTCAACTACGCGAAGATTTAAAATCTAAGAACTCAGAGAGCAACAAAAATTGGTACAAATCTCATAGTTGTAACGTAATTTTTATTGGCTCAGAAGGAAGTATGGAAGTGACTGGTGCCAAACGCATATTTAGTAAATCTGTCAAAGAATACGGAGTGTAGTATATTAAATTTTATGGAGATGGTGACAGTAAAAGTTATCCAGCTGTGAAATTTACTTATTCTGGTGTTGAAGTTGAAAAGTTAAAATATGCTGGGCATGTTCAAAAACGAGTTGGGGCATGTCTAAGTATATTAAAAGAAAACACATGAAAAAAATCTGTGCCCGTTGAAAGTTAACAAACAGTCTTATTGATAAGCTTCAGAATTATTATGGGATTGCGGTAAGAAGTAATAAAAACAATCTATAAGGCATGAATAAATCCATTCATGCTACACTTTTTCATGTTGTCTAATCAAAGGAAAATAACTGGCACACTCACTGTCCAATTGGTGAAAACAGTTGGTGCAGATATCAGAAAGAAAAAGCAACAGGCAAATCAACGTACAAATCAGGTGCAGGACTTCCACTATCAATTATAAAACATATAAAACCAATATATGCAGATTTATATGAGGAGTCTTTGTTGCGTAAATGTTTGCATAAGCAGATACAAAATTAAAACGAAAGTCTAAATGCAATGGTTTGGGATTGAATCCCAAAAACAAAGTATGTCAGCCTAACACAGTTTAAATTTGGTTCATACGATGCTGTAGCAAACTTTAATATTGGGAGAAAAAGTTCTCTTTTAATTTATAAACAGTTCATTTATAAACATGACACCTGGGAAATATAAATCAAGCTTGTGCGATAATCAAAATTTAAAACGTATTGATTTAGCTGGATATAAATATCTAGAGTCATCAAAGAAGCGGCGAAAGGTTCTACGAGGGTTGTCAAAAGCATCAAAGGACATATATGAAAACTTTGAAGGAAGTCAATATGTCCTTGGGTAATTCTGAAACTTTATTTTAAACATAATTTAGTTATATTTTATATTTTTTGTGAAATTTAAAATCTTTTTTTTCTGTTTTTGCGTTTTTCTCAAAACAAGGTTTTTAAATGCCCCGACTGTGATAACTTAGGAACCGTTTGGTGTTTAATGATGAAATTTTCAGTAACTATCCGATTTTATTCCTTCTGTGATTTAAACCTCGACTTTTATGAAATACTTGACAGAACAAGTTCTACGCCTATTTCAGTTGCCTAATTTTGACCAAAATTCATTAAACGACAATGTATTTTCCCCCTGAAGAACTAACTGTCATATTTTTCATAAAATATTAGGTTCAGATCACAGTTCAAAGTGTTAGTTAAAGGGAATTGCAATATGACAGTTTGAATATATGTAGTTCTTCGGATAAGTTAGCCGGGGCATTGACTGTTTTTCGGTTATTTTTTTAATATTTTCTTAGTTACCATGGCAACAAAACGCAATTTAAAAAAATTTTTATTCTGAAATATAAAATTTTGACATATATTGTTTAAAATCAATTTTATTGTTTGAACATGAGTTTTAACTTTTTGGGGATACTTCCCCTTTTAAAGGAAGTGAATGAAGTATTTTTTTTTTTTTTGTCGACTACTTTTTTACTACAACTTGCTGACTGCCTAATAAAGTTCTAAATTTGCCGACTACTAATCCGAATTTGGCGATTATTATTCGTTGAGGGGCGGAGGAGAATTTGACGCCAAATTTATAACAATCTACGCAACATTTGTGACACAAAAATAGATTGTTATGACAAGAAATCATTTTAATATTTTTGAATCTCAAGTAATATTTTCTAAAAACGTAAATACATAAGTAGGACAAAAAATTTAATTTGAACAGGTAAAATGCAGTTTGCTTTATTTCCGATAACAAAAGGGTAAAATTGACCCAACCAAGTGAAAAAGCGCACATGGGATACGCGTGGGTTTTTTCCATATGTAACCAATGTGGGGATTATTATTTTGTCCCATGTGGGTTTCATATGGTAAATCCCACATGGGTCCCATATGGTAAATCCCATGTGGGATACGCGTGGGTTTCTACCATATGTAAACCATATGGGGATTATTATTTTGTCCCATGTGGGTTTCATATGGTAAATCCCACATGGGTTTTATGTGGTAAATCCTACATGGGATATAGGTGGAAAATACTACATGTTATAGATCTTAAATGCCACATATTTTAATCCAAATGGTATAAAAGTAGTCAATACTAGACAAATGAAAGTCCGAATGCTTCTATGATAATTTTTAAAATTCTTTTAATTTAAAAATTACTTAAATAGTAATTTAAAATTAATCATCGAAGCTTTCAGAGAGGCTTAATTTAATCTGGTATTTGCTACTTTATCCCATTTGGTATTCAAAATGTGTAGCATTTTTGACCTTTTACATGTGATGTTTTCCACCTATAACCTGTGGGATTTACCTTAAACTATTATGACGAAATTTTATAAAATTAAAAAATGTGTTGCAAAATGAAATTATTTTAAAATAAATGCTATTAATCAATACATCCAAAATGAATATTAAAAATATTATTTTTTCTTTTGCGATTTACGCGCCGTTTTTTGTCGATTGAATTAATTAAATCCCTTCGGCTTGCATAATACCAAGGTTTTTAGTATCTTCTAACTTTCTTCAAACACTTTCTAAAAAAAATGAATAAATACAAATATATATATATATATATATATATATATATATATATATATATATATATATATATATATATATATATGTATGTATATATATATATATATATATATATATATATATATATATATATATATATATATATATATATATATATATATATATATATATATATGTATATATATATTTATATATATATATATATATATATTTATATATATATATATATATATATATATATATATAGAGAGAGAGAGAGACAGAGAGAGAGAGAGAGACAGAGAGAGAGAGAGAGAGAGAGAGAGAGAGAGAGAGAGAGAGAGAGAGAGAGAGAGAGAGAGAGAGAGCAATTTTAATAAGGAACCTTATTAGTCGAGCAATTTTAATTATTAACCAGGTTGAAGTCATTAATGACTACAATATTTCACAAATAATTATTTCCTAATTTATTACTTACAATGACTAACGTATTATGGGTAATTGAACACATATTATGCGTAATGAGCTTGAACCCATGAGGAGAATCCTGAAAAAAAGTGATCAATTAGGATAAGTAGTTAAACAAAAAAACAAAAACAAAAATGTAAAAACCTACTTTTTCAATGATGTAGACGTTGGATGCAAAAGTATCTTTACTTTTTCGTCACACACACGGCCTTCTATGATAACAGGCCTTGACATCGCGCAAAATGCAGTAAAAACTGAAGGCCGATTAAACTTTCACTTTTACTTATATTGATATATTTTTATATTAGGTAGGGTTCAAAGGCAGTCTATGTTTTCTAATAATAATCTCTAGTAAAGACGGAAATATAAAAAGAAAACCAAAAAATTGTTAAAAGATAATCATATTTTTCGTATTTCAAATTTCATTAAGAATATTTATGTAATATTAAATAGTATCAATAACAAGCAGAACTATAACAAAGTATATATCTATATATTAGAAAGATAACTGTATTTTCAGTTTTTTTTGCTAAAAATGGTAACAATAAAAATCACCAACAATAAAAAACACCAACAAAAGTTGATTCAAGCAAAAAAAAAGTTTTATCAATATATCTCAACAGGGTAAATATTTAAAAATCCAAACATATTGAGAGACATATAGGCTAATGAGAAAATAAAAAACATAACAAGTAAATAGCATAATAAATTACAAAACTAATTTTCACATAAATTATGATAGCTTTAGTATTTTGGGAGTGGTAATAAGTGAGTAATTCTTTAGCAGAATATTAGAATATACTTCCATATTTATAATAATAATTGGTAGAATCATCATAAATTTTTATTTCGCTTTTTTGCACAAAGCCAGCTATGTAAACTATAGCCACTAATGTAGATTTATTAAATGAGCTTTCAATGTATATTATCCGGAAGTTCTTTTTCATCAGTAGAAATATCTCTAAAACATATGTCACAAGTATGACCATCGATACCATCAACAGGAATATCAAGTTGTAATATCAATTTAGTATGTCGAATATAAATTTTTTCAATTACAGATTTAGCGTTTATAAAGGAAGTACCTCCAGATCCCTGTCAAAGCTTAGAAAAAGCTTTTTCAAGTGGATCTGTTGAAAACCAACCTAATAAGACATACGTTGCTCCATTACTCAACAAAGTTTCTACGAGATCAATAAAGCCATAACATGAATGCACTATTGCATTGCTAGTATCTAGCGTAAGCTGTTTTCCACACTTACCTGTAGGTTTCATAAAATTTGACAGTTCAGCAATATCTCGTAGCAGTTGTAACTGTTGATCACCAACTGAGTGGATTTCTCCGCATAATTCATTTCTAAACCGAATGCCAGCACCAGGTGCTTTGACATTAACAACATTCGAAAAAAAATTATTTTTTCAATAAATACAGCAGTACCTTTAAATGCTTTATTTTCAATCTCTGGATGCGTTCTTAATGCAGCTACTGTTTCTTCGCAAAAAACAGACAAACAAAACTTTACAGATTGTCCCTCTATTGGTTTTGGATAAACTGATTTAGCTGTAATTTTAGAGAGTTTAAAAAGACTATTGCACTCAGTTTTATATAAAGTTTCTAAATCATTCCACTTAGCCAAAGCCAGTTATTTATTGTTCAGAAATTGAAGTTCGTCAGTCTTTTCTGTCAACCAATTGTTTCGTATAGATTTTAAGAGATGCACATAATCATACAATAAATATATACCTGATGTTGTTAACCATGGTTTACTATCAACTGTTTTAAACATTCCAAAAAATCTTTGATTTACACGGTTACCATCAGTAATTATTACCAGTGTCTTACTATTTTCAATATTATTTATCGTATCAACAATTTGTTGACATTGAGCAAACTGAAATTCAGAGGAACAATTTGCAACAGGTTGAGCTCTACATATAAATTATGGACCTCCAAAAAGACATTTAATCATAAATGATAAAATTGTTTTAGCTAACTTTTCAGGGTAGTTTACTGCTTGACCAAACAAAGCACCTCTTTGGTCAAGTAATGAAGCTTTGACATAGATCTCATCAATTAGTATATGGAAGCTCTTTTCAATGGATTTAAATTCATAAAAATACTATTTATGAAACTTAGGTCCTCCATTGAGCTTATTTTTGAAGTCAATCGTGTTAAAGTCCTTATACTTGGCAACTTGAAGTCAATACACAAACAATCATATAAACTTCGTCGCATAGCAAAATACTAATATGCTCTACATATAATATCTGAAGTATATAAAAATTCACCAACATTAACTTTTCTCATAGCATCAAGGTGTTCGAATAAATAATGGAACACCAAGTTTGTACATTTTTGATTGTATGTGTAAACTTTTTTTATTAAGCTGGAAAACAATAACATCGTTATTATCACTTAACAAAGATTGAATATCAACAAATATAAGTTCATCCTCTTTTAGAAAATCATTTAACTCATCTGGTAAAATGCTTCGAAAACCGCTTGAAGTTACAGTTTTTCTTACTTTACTTGCTGGTGTGGTTAAACAACTAGGCGGAATAATTTTAAAAACAGATGGTGGGTTTAAAGGTCGTTGCTTACCATACTTGCTTTCAAAAGGTGCTTCATTTGGCCAATGAAGTTGACATACTGCTGTATAGTCTGTAACAATAAAACCAGTTCTTGGGATAGCTTCACTACATCTTTTTCTCTCCTCTAGATTCTTCGGGAACTTATAAATTGATATTTTTGTTGTAGTTGAGTATTGATATTTTTGTTGTAGTTGTAATTGATATTGTAGCTGTATAAATTGATATTTTTGTTGTAGTTGAGATAGTTCGACTTGCAAAGAGATACACAGCATTTTAAAGGCATTTTAATTATTAAAAAAACTTACTGTTAGTTTGACAATATTATTACCTTACAATGTAACGCCTTGAACCTTACAACGTTATCGTCTTGAAGTTGCGCTATCTAATTTATAAACCAATCAAATTTTAAAGATTTATTAAAAAAGTGTGAACACAAACTTTCGTTTTATGATAAAAGATGAAAATGTAAACACAGTATTAGGAATTGGCCTTCAGTTTAACAACTTTGTTGCGCGATGTCAAGGCCTGTTATTATAGAAGGCCGTGGTCACACATAATACAATATTGTAAAACTAATAAACAAACATCTAAATTTCTATAAGTAAATTTATTCTTTGATCATTGCCTTCATATCCTATCTTATTTTCATATCATAATCTATTATGGTATTATTTATATAACATATCACAACAATATTATTAAACTTGTGATGTTCAAATACCATATGAACATTCTCTAACATGTTCATATGATATTTGAATATAGTTCTTGAGAATATTATCTGCAAACAATTGACTGATGCAAGTTCAAATGTTGTCAAAAACCAAGCATGCATGCATGGGACACTGCAGTGTCCCACAAAGAAATGCTGGTTTGAAAGTCAAATTTTCTTTATTAAAAAAAATATTAAAATAGGGGGGGGGGGGATAGGGAGGTTTCTGTAACTTTTTTTAGGCTCCAAAACTTTTAACTTTATATATAATAAGGTTCATAAAACTTAAGGGACTTACGAACTACATTGAGGAACAAAAACAGGATATTTACAGAAACTTTTCAATTTTTAATCTGGAGTACCACAGTGTAATTTGGAAAAAAGTCTCTGGGCCCAGTATTCAAAGTAATATGATCTAAAGTAATATATAAGTTAAATAAAATGCTTTAAAATGCATGCAGTTATACATATAACTCCTGATAGTTAACTATATGTATAACTAGTTATACATAAAATTTATTATATAAACTTATTTTTTAAGTTTATGCTTGAACAAATTAGTACCAATTAATTCAAATTCAAGATTTAGTTCAAGTTCAAGTTCTTATTTGTTCATTGTTTTTCACTATTTTATATTTATTTGTTCAAATTTGTTAACTAGTACTAATTCTAACTACAGTAAGAATATTTATCATTGTTGAACGTGATTTTATTAGTAACTTAATTTTACTTTCAACATATTTTGACAACATTATTGTAACACCCTTTACATTTTAAATGAAGACGGCTTTACTTTTCTATTGATGTTAAATTTATTACATTTCAATAACTCAGATTGAATCTTAACTGAATTATTGTAAACTTTGTAAGGGTTTGCTGTATATAAAAAGGTGTTGTAAATAAAGTAAAAATAATATATATATATATATATATATATATATATATATATATATATATATGTATGTATATATATATATATATATATATATATATATATATATATATATATATATATATATATATATATATATATATATATATATATATATATATATATATATAGTATTTAGGCTATGGGATCATCCATAAATGATGCAGTAGATAGAGGGGCAGTGTGAGTTTAACAATAATTGACAATGGGGAGGGGATGTTGAGACCAAAATAATGTCAATTAAAAAATTGAATTAAAAAAAAAGTAAAACAATTTATGCTAGCTATGAGCAGGTTTTAGAGGTATTTACACCAACAATGTGGTCTAAAAACTTCTTGCTTTTGTTGCTTAAAACTGTAGAGGATCATAGGAAAAACAATTTAAATTCAGAAATTAGCTTGCTTATCTGAAAGAACAATTTGTGTTTTTTTTTTTACTTTTAGTACTGTTGAGAATAAATCTATAATTGAACAAGAAAAAAATTGATGGTATATGCATTTTTTATATTATATTAACAATTCAGATATACCATCATAATATGATAACAAAAATTGACATTATTTTCAATAGAAATGGCAAAAAATTGACTTAGTTTGATTAAGGGTGAAGGTGTTCAATAAACGGGTCATCATCTGACATCATTATGCATAGATGACCCTATGAATTAGGTAAAATAAGTAATCAATTTGCCATATTTCTCTTAAGAAAGTGTAAGAAAAAAGCATTGTTATGCTGAGAACCTACCTATTGAGCAAGCTTTGACCACCTATTTTATAAATTTGAGAGACAGAAGTGGAAGTGCGAATCGCAAAAGAACAAATAACAATGCTCTAAATTGATTTTAACTTTGTAGACTAACATTAATATAGTATTTAGAAATAATAAATGAAGTTTAGATGATTTTTATAATTTGTATTTATTTCCATTAATTATCAGTTGTCAGTCTCTATTTTATAAAATGAATTAGAAAACTATTTATTTATAGTATAATAATAATACATAAATACTAGTTTCCTAATGCTATTATCATCACAATGTTAATGGTATTCGTTTTAAAGTGAAATTTTGTATCAATTTTATTGTTTTAATGTTATATATATATATATATATATATATATATATATATATATATATATATATATATATATATATATATATATATATATATATAAATAAAGTAAATAAAGTAAAAATAATATATATATATATATATATATATATATATATATATATATATATATATATATATATATAATATTTTTACTTTATTTACAACACCATTTGATATACAACAAACCTCTACAAAGCTTACAATAATTCAGTTAAGATTCAATCTGAGTTATTGAAACGTAATAAATTTAACATCAATAGAAAAGTAAAGCTGTCATTATTTAAAATATAAAGGGTGTTGTCAAAATATGTTGAAAGTAAAATTAAGTTACTAATAAAATCACGCTCAACAATGATAAATATTCTTACTGTAGTTAGAATTAGTACTAGTTAACAAATTTGAACAAATAAATATAAAATAGTGAAAAACAATGAACAAATAAGAACTTGAACTTGAACTAAATCTTGAATTTGAATTAAATGGTACTAATTTGTTCAAGCATAAACTTAAAAAATAAGTTTATATAATAAATTTTATGTATAGGGTAAAGCGGGGTAATAAGATCAGAGGGGCAATAAGACCTTTTTGAGCAGAGCTAATACTAAATTCCTTTATGCTATTGTGTAAATAATAATTTACTAAGTTTTTCATGATATATATTTGCTTACTACGTAAACAAGTAGTTTAAATCATTTCTTGGACTAACAACTAATTTTTTACCATGATTAATTTGGTTTTCAATATCGACGTTTTTTACGGCAGTTTTTAATTTTGTTCGAAGTTTATGAAAAACTTTTCGAATATCGGTGCTCCTCAGTTTTTAATTAAAAAGTCTATAACAAGTTGTTTGCTTTTATTTTTCTTGAAAGTAAAGTACTATATAAGTTTAGTAAGTCTTTTTTTAAAGTTACACATTCTACTTAAGTAATATTTAGACATAAAAATAATAATTTAAATATTTATTTATTTTATTAAAAATCATTGACTCATTGAGCCGTCCAATCAAGGTTTTGACATTTTAAACATATACCTTTAAAATTATCTTGCACACAATTTTTTTTTGTTATACTAGCAAAGGTAAGACTTATTTGAGATACTTATTACAAAAAATTTTATTTATTAGTTTACTCAGAGTATAAAACTTTTATTTTAAAACAAGTAGGTCTTAATGCCCTCCCTGACTAGTAAAAAATGGCAAAACTCTCTAATAAATTTAAATCAGCTATAAATTTCATACTATTTAGTTAAAAAATTATGACTAAAATTAAAAGCAACTTTTTAATGTAAAAATAAATTTTGTAAATGTATTTTTGAAAATAAAAGTTTTTTTTTTTTTTTTTAGAATGGTTCGAACATACAAAAAGTTAAAGCAGGGAGGAAGGAAATCCTACTCAAATAGCCAGGAAATGAAAAATGCCTGCAGTTCTGTTTTGAATAAAGAAATGTCAATAAACCAACTTAAAGAAATGTCAATAAACCAACATAAAGAAATGTCAATAAATCAACTTGTTTCTCCGCGCAACGGCCTTGTTCGTCGAGGTTCGTGTTTCGGAGTAATAGAGTTGAGAGAGGGTTATAACCACTATTAAGTAGCCTCCTCATCTGTAGTGGCCTTCATGGCCTTGAGGAGGTGAATAACAAAAAAAAAAAAAAAAAAAAAAAAAAAAAAAAAAAAAAAAAACCAGGCATCCAAACATTTTAGGTGTGACAGGAGAGCTCTTTCGAAAAGAGTAAACGGTGAACTATCAGTCGACTCTCATCCAGGACGAAAAACAGTTTTGACCTCACAGCAAGAAAAAGAGCTGTCAGAATGTCTTATTTTAATGGCTGATTGGGGATGGGGTTTTACTAGAGGTGAAGTAAAAGATTTGATACAAGATTTTCTTAAAACAAACAGTATTGATACACCATTTATAGATTCTCGACCAAGTAAAGACTGGTTGCATGCTTTCTTACAACGAAATCCCAAAATTACGCCAAGAAAAACTGAACATTTAAGCAATTCAAGAAACCATGCTGAAAATCCTGAGACCATCAAAATTTGGTTTGATCTAGTCGAAAAAACATTAAAAAATGCAGGAATTAATAACCTTCCTAGTCAAATATTCAATTCTGATGAATCGGGGTTCATCACTGACCCAAAGAAGCAAATTGTATTAGCAAAACGAGGTGCTTCTCGAGTGTCGCAAAGCATTGGTGGGTCAGGCCGGGAGCAAATTACTGTCAATTGTGCATGTTCTGCTAGTGGGCATATATTGCCACCATATATTATCTACAAAGGAAAAAATTTGTATATGGACTGGGTTAAAGGTGGCCCTGATGGAGCTGTTTATACTACTAGTAGTAAGGGCTGGATGGAGTGCCCTCATTTTTTAGAATGGTTTCAAAGCATATTTCTAATGTATACAAAGCATCTTGCAAACCGCCCACGTGTTCTTATATTTGATGGTCATATTTCTCATATTAGCTCCCCACTTATTGATTTGGCAAAAAAAAATAATGTTATTCTCCTACGCATTCCTGCTCATCTCACCCATCTTCTTCAACCTTTAGACACATCAGTTTTTCGACCAGTAAAAAGTAAATGGCAAAGTTTGCTTATAAAATATGCAAGAACACATAATGGACCAGTATCCAAGAAACATTTTCCAGGGCTACTACGTACCCTTTTTCAGAGTTCCTTTACTATGGAACAAGTCAAAAGTGGTTTTAAGGGAACTGGCATTTTCCCTCTTAACAAAGATGCTATTGACACACGTTTATTTAATCAGTGTTTTCAGTCACATGTAAAGAAACCTACATTCTCCACTAATCATCTCACAAGATCATGTTCAATGCCTAATCTTCAAAGCATTTGTGTTAACGATGCTCCCATTTCAACATCAATATCATCGGCTTCATCATTACCAGTTTCTACATCGACTTCCTCTATCAAAGATTTTTTTCTTAAGCAATTACAGTCTAAATGTGCAGAAACCTCTCTTCATGGAAGATCTGCACGGGTTAAAAGGTTTCGCTATGGTGAAAGTTTAACATCAGAAGCATGTTTAAAACGAACAAGAGAAGCTTCAAAAAAACAAAACAAAAAATTGAAGAAAAAAAAAAATAATAATAAAAATGATAATGATGACAACAGCAATATTGTATGTCCTGAATGTGGTGACTGTGGAGATAAAGGGGATCAGTGGGTGTGCTGCGATGTTTGTGACATTTGGTATCATGTAAAATGTACTATGATAACTGAATTAGATGATGTTAAAGTCATGGAGTGGAAGTGTAGTAATTGTTCTAAGTTTTTGTAAAAATATAATCTTAAAAATTATTATTTTTTAATTGACTCCTTTTTAAATATTTGTTTTCACACAGTTTTATGATATTTTTAAGTTCGTCAACAGCTTTTTAATCTTATTTAAGTATTCTAAAATTATGATCAAGTAAAGTATACAACCCCCTCATTTTAGGGAAGGTGAAATCTTACATGATTGTAACTTTTAAACATAAGGTTATTTGATCAAATTAAAAAACCTGCTGATAAATTTAAATGTTTTATAAGATAGCACAAAAAAAAAATTATTAGCTCAATGGCCACATTTCGGGTAATAGTGTCAAAGTTTTGAGATATTTCAGTTCCCAGCCTCAAATTACCACAATATTACACGTTAAGGATAGAAACTTAAGATAAATTAAAAAATAATGTAATATTTTGTCTTTTCTGTAAAATAATGTAATTATTTTACAGAAAAGACAAAATATAGGATAATGGTCTCTATAAGTTTGCATATTTCGACGATATATGAAATAAAAAATAATTAAGTTTATTTCATTCGTTTTTGACTCAAAAGTTAACCATAATGTTTCAAATAGCTTTTACTGAAGATTTTATAAAGTAACACTATGTTTTTGTTATTATTAAGAAAATAAAGTTACTAACGAGTCAGAATTTTTTGCTACTGGATCACTAATGAAGAGCACATATCAAGTGGAAGGGGGGTCAAGACTTTGTAGTAATAGGGGAGGGGGGGAGGGGAAGGCATGCTTTTTCAATTTGGTGGATCCTGACCACCTATGAATTTAGGGGGGGGGGGGTTAATTTTCAGTTTGATGATTTTTAAGCAGGCAAGTCCATAATTTTTTTTGATGATTTTAAAAAGCCTCTTTAGTTTACTCACTTAATTTAAACAAAGTGCTCTGTTAATATAAAAGTTTACAAAAAAAAAAAAAAAAAAATTAAATATATCTTAGGGAGCGATTGCCTCCCCCTTTCTATGGATCCACCCTTGGCATAGATCCGTGGTTAGTCATCACACACCACTAATTGGATTTGAAATTTGTTTTATTTATATAATGAGCTATCCATTATATAAATAAATAGATTTAACTTGGTATAAATTATATCGTATATAAAGAATTACTTCAATAGTCAAATTATAATGTATACCTGTATTACTTATAATTTTTTGATTGGCATATTTAATAATAACTTCTTGAATACTCATTTTTAGACCACATTTCTCATACGAATTTAAATTATAATTAGTTAAATTGTTCCAACAATAAATTTCTTTTTTTTTTTAAATCTTTTTTTCTCCCCAAACAGTTATATAGGCCCTTTTATATAGACCCAAAAGTTCACCTTTCGGAGCTAAAATAATTGGGGATTTTGTTTTTGGGAAATATCATACATTTGTGTTTACTTGAACAAAGTTTTAGCTTTATAGTATTTTATTCCTGGTCGAAATTCTACTGTACCGTATTTTACCGTATACCGCATAAAAGGTTTTCGAATAAGTGGAGATAGAAGTGATAAATAGGTGTGTTATGACATATTTGACATTTTATATAATGTTGAAGGCACTTTAATTACAAAAAGGGAAAATATTTAAATTATCGAATAAAATTTTAACAATTGCGCTAAGTCTTGGTAAAAATATATACATTTTTTGCGATTTTTTTTTGTAACTTCTTACCAGTCTTGGCACTATGCAAAACTTTTTTTTTTCCGTATAAAATGCTATGCCTCGTATACAAATATGTTGTCTGTCACTAGGAAAAAAAATATTAGTGAAATTCATAATATTCATTTTTTACAATAGAAAAACCTGAAAGTATATGAAAAAAGTGGTCTTAATGCCCTCCTTTGCCCTACTAGAGATATATTTATTTTCACATATAGTATATGTGAAAATAAATATATCAGATATATCTCCAGAACTAGATATATATCTATTACCACATATATTATATGTGATAATAAATATATATTTCTTGTACTGTTTGCCCTGATATGTTTTCAAGTTCATTAGATGAACTGTTACCTGAAGATCTTCCGTCCCTGGAAAACAAGTAAAAATCATTTAAAAGAAATCTGTAAAGTAAATATATATTCAAGTGATAGTCAAAATTGAGTATCAAATTTGATTGGTTTTTCTGGTGATATTAAGTTCAGTGATACTTATTCTGAACCCAAACCAGTGTATGTTGTACAAAATTTATTAAGAGATGCTCTAAACAATATACTACTAATTCTAATGCAGCCTAGAAAATTTGAAAAATGTGAAAACAAAGGCTTGAAGTAGATATCAACTTTACAAATATTGATGTAAATGCTGATGGACTTCCTATTCAGTACTCCGATATTTAGCAATTGGAGCCAATTTTTTGTGCAATAGTAAAATATAGTATTTTGTCTTTTTCCAGTGGCTATTTATATTGGAAATGCAATGCCATCAAGTTTTCATGATTTACATTTTTATTTACAAGATTTTGTAGCAGAAGTTTTAATCTAACAATTAATGGGTTAATAACAATGAAAAAAATATGGATTTATTTTCCTTTGTTTTATTTGTGATGCTTCAGCACATGCATTTGTTGATGTTGCTCAGGTCACACATCGAAAAATAAGTGTGATTGGTAAACTTCAGTAACAGAGTAATTTAAAAAAATGAGTATATATACAAATAATAATGCAATTTTAAGAACTGATGCTGAATTTAGGTCAAATACTTACCGATTGCATAAATATAGAAACATTCAATGTTAAATAAATAGTTTAGATATGATTCTTTTATTTGCTATATATGCGCAATTTACATGCTCAGAAATGACTGATTTTAAATCAAATGCTGGAAATTGATCAGTCCACTGCTTCTGACTTAGTTAGAAGCCCAAGTGGTCTTTTTGACCTAGAACATTGAAAGGCAACAGAATTTCGTCAATTTATCTTATGTACAAAAAATATAGTGTTCAAGAAAATTTTTGACAATGAAGTTTAAAATCTGTTTGTTGCATTTGCTGTAACTGTAAGAATTTTAAACAAAGAAAATGATAACAACAGAAATAAAACAGCCATTTGCTAAATGTCATTTTGCTACTTGTATCCATAATTCATTTAAGATCTGTAATTTTTAATACTCATAACTTGTTTCATATTGTTGGTGGTTTAAATAATATAGTTGTTTTGTAAACAATACATCTTTAAATGCAGATGTATCGTTCTGCAAACGATACATCTGCATTTAAATTTACAATATTATAAAAAGTAACTATGAGAAATACAAAATATAATTTAAATGATTTAATGGATGCTCTATTCTTTTAAATCCTTCAGGGTAATATATAAAATGTACAATTTGCAAAATTTTAATTTTTAAAAGAAACAAATGCTTAATGTAAAGGTGGAATCTTTATATAGAGTACTTGTTCCTTTAAAAATTTAAAATAAATTTATAAATTAAAATAAAATTTTTATTTGAATTTATGTATTTGTTGTATTTATGTTAAACTTGTTAATGATATGTATATTATTAATGTTGCTATTAATACGAATTTTATTAAACAAATAAAAATTAAAAATTTTTATATTCTTATTAATCTTTGCTTTTACTTATCCAATTATACAGTGCTATACAAAAGTTCTTTGCTGTTTGTCTTATTAAGGATGACGATGAAGACAAAATGAGCAACAAAGAATACAGAATGGTAAAACTAACTCAACTGAAACTTTTAATATTTTTGTGGGTGTGGTAT
This sequence comes from Hydra vulgaris, assembly GCF_038396675.1. Taxonomy (NCBI): domain Eukaryota; kingdom Metazoa; phylum Cnidaria; class Hydrozoa; order Anthoathecata; family Hydridae; genus Hydra; species Hydra vulgaris. Next base: position 17,157,675 of record NC_088930.1, read on the forward strand.
GTGTCTATAAACTAGCTGCATGCATTCAGATGTAAGAACTTTTCCTTTGGTTAAACTAATTTCTTTTTTTCTGATATAGATTTCTTAAATTTGGAAGAACTATCGAAAAACATCAGAAGTTTTGTTTTTCTTCTAAATCGTCCTTCTTTATGATGTACCACTAAAGACGAATGCAGTCAAATCTTTCAATAAAATGGATTTCAATTGTTTGCCTAATAATGTAATTTTTGAGTATGACGTTGTATAGTGTAATTTTAGTTGTATAAACAATAATTATAAGAAATTGTAAGAAATAATATGCAAAATAATAATATGTAAGAAATAAAATGGCAAACATACATTCGTGAATAACACATAATCTGAAAAGCTTTAAATGCGCATTTAACACCAAGAAAACACCGTATTGAATAATATCTAATTACTGTGTTTGATGCGTATTTACAAGAGTTTCAAATGCGAGTTTGATACTCGTAGGATTCGCATTGCATACTCGCTTTTAAACGCATCTGAAGCGTATTTCTAATGCGTGTTTGACACGATAAAATGGCTAACATACATACCAGAATAATGCGTATTCAAACAAGTTTTAAATGCGCATTTACAACCTAATGTGCCGGCTGGGTATCGAGACTCCTTACTTCTTTTCAAAAGCTTCAACACCAAATGATCTTTCTTTTATTTGTGAGATCCATTGAGGTACCGCATATTCATTGAGTACCGTCGAATATGATGGTGAAGCACTAACTATCCTGGATTTCGTTGACAAATGCACAATAATTTGAAATACCTTGTTGCTTCAAAGAATGAGAAAGGATGCCTTTAAAATGATTACATCTCGATTTTTTGATTTAAAAAAAAACAGCCGCAAAGAATTTTTAGTAAAAAACTCTTTCCGTTCGACCATGGGCCAGGATCGCGTTACTAACCTTTTTATTATTTCGATTGAAAAAGAGTTGGCTAAAAAGGTGAGCTACGGTGATATAATCGATATTTGGGGGGTCAGAAAAGCTCAAAAAGTTTATTTTTAAACCCCTTATTTACCTTTCTCGAAGATTATGTTGATTGACTTTTTGTTCATTGGTTTTAAAACTAATGTCAATCAAGACAATAGTGATACAGAAATATGCTGTATCAGAAATAAATAATTGCTGCATTCACAAAAACTAAAACTATTTAGTTTCTTGGTTTGAAATAGGGGCGCCGTTCTCCATTTTTGACCCGGGCACCATTGGCGCACTCGAAGACCCTGATGCATATCATAAAATATTCCATTACAAAATGGCAGAATAGACTTTTGGTTTTTAAAGTACCTAATACAATAGTTAATAATTAACATAATTTATAATATTTTCATAATTTATAATACAACATTTACAATTTTAAATTTTAAGAATTTACATTCACACATTAAACAAAAACTTAAAAAAATTTCGTCAAAAAAAACAACTAACTGTTGTACAGTTATCCAGAAAAATAGATTAGTTGTAATTATGCGTGTTTATCGTATCGAAGCTTTATTTTATTCGTTAACATATCAAAATATTCAATTAATCGTTTGCTGTACTAAAAATTTCGAATAATCTTCAAAAAATTTACATATACGTACATTTAAGTTACATTATAATAAACAAACCATCATCTGCTTTTAAGAGTAGCCAAATACGACATGTTCAATGACGCTAAAACATAGGCCAAAACCAAAATAAAACTTTTAATTACAAAATATAATTCAATTTTTTGTAACTGGTAATATTGAAAGTTGATTGTTATTAAATATTCTCTGTGCAATTTTTTAAAGTTAGATGATATTGTACATTATAGTAACTAACTGTAAATAGTTTGTATTTAGCAGTCAGAAAAAAATGACAAAAATATCAAAATTTACACTGTTAACGCAGTCAAAACCGCAAACATTAGCAAAAAACCGTTAAACGTTCAATCGCTAATTACGTATTATTTTTTACGTAATTAGCGATTACGTAAATATTTTTTCCACAAATGAAAATTTTTTAAAGTTATTTATCAAATAGTTTTACAATGCACACAAACAATTTTCCACTTCAATAACGAACTTGATTAATTCTGGTGAATAGTGATGTATAGTGTTAATGAATCATAAACTATCACAATTCAATCCTGTAGGTTCAAAGTAGCTTTTAATAAAATTTTTCAATGATCGATTAGGAAGAAGCGACGTGTTAGACAATGGAGCATTTGTCATAGGACTGGTTTCATTCCCTGCGCCTAACCACTTAGATATCGATGTTCTCTCATACGTATAACCGTCTTAAATTTTAATAAAAAAAACAAACAAACAGTTAATACATACAAAGTAGTAATAAATATATATTATTAAACTAATTTTACAAAAACTTAGGAGAAAAAAAAATATATTGAATTTTTATTGACCACGACGCAGAAATTTTTAATCATAAGATAGAGATCTCAAAATTCCAATGTTTTCGGAAAGATATTGTTTTCGTAAAAAGAGGGAAAATCTACGGGTTATTTTTTCTTAGTCCTCAATTTCCATCAATTTATTATTTATGGTAGTATTAAAGCACCTTTATTCATTATTTAGGCTAAAGTTAGCAATAAGTGGTTACATTAAGTAAAGAAAACTCAACAAAATTAGACACATCATGTTAGTAGGCATGGAACTCTAGCACATCAAAATATGAAAAAACCGTTTTAGTTATGCATTATTATGCAACTTAGAAATTAAATAATTCAAAAGTTATTTAAAATCAATTAAAAACAAACAAAAAATAGTTCATAGGAGTTAAAAAATATTACTATAGAAAATCATTTTTATTTACAAAGCTATGGTCTGTCAAATTACCAAATAAAAATTTCCAAAACGGATTTTATAGTTTTACAAATTCTTCAATCACAATTCGCAAAGGGATAGATATATAAATATTTACAACTATTAAACAAATTATTTGTCAAATAAATTAAAAGTCCATAAAAAAGAAGGGGAAAAATTATTAAGTTTTTTATTATAAATATAACGAAGAGCTAAAATAATTAAACATTTAATTTAATAAATTTGGAATTAACCTTGCTAACATTCTTTTGGTGAAAGTTTTAAAACGTTCTTTTGAGTCTGGTGAATCAAAACGCAAAAGAAAAGCGGAAAAGGAAGCAACACTCTCTTTGTGTTGCACTTTCTTGCAACACAAAAAGATGCTTTATTAAGTTACAATATAACTTATATACAAGTTTATTTATAAGTTAATGGTGGCGGCTCACGTTCCTCGCCATCACATTCGGCAACATTAACTTCATTTGCTCAGCAGCTGTATTCATTATTCTCTCCGTTAAACCCTGCGATAAGCTATCGGCTGGTTAAAAGTAAAACGGCAGTTTTTAACGCCAGCGATAAAATAAACTCGTATTCTTGAGTCTCCGTTTGGTTAACGCAGGATTTAGTTATCGGAAGGGTGTTAACGTCAAAATCTAACACCACCATACCCTACCACACTACCATACCCTAAAGTACCACCCTACATTTAAAACTACTATAGGAGGAATTTTCTATTATATTAAGAAAAATAAAAAATGATATCCAATCAAAACAAGCGTGAACAAATAAGAGTAAAGTTACAGTTAATCGGTCTAAAATAATTTTATTTTTTCGCTTGTTGAGCTCTCGTGTGGAAACTTGCTCAAAGACTTTCTAAACATAAACAATATTTATTGGCTTTAGTACATACATCGACTATCTTATAGCTTGCTGCTACAAGGGAGTGTTGCTATATCGACTATGTTATAGCCTGATGCTACAAGGAAGTGCCGCTACATCGAGTCAGGGTTTGGCATTAGACAGCAGTCTCTTTCTTTTTATTACTTTAATTAATATTCCTAATGTTTAAAAAGCCTCCACCTCCACTCCAATTTTTTTAAATATTTTGAATTTGTTTTTGCTTTTCCAATCTATGTTTTTGAAATAAATAATAATACTGTATCATATCACTGTATGATATGTACATAGTCCTGTATTACATGACTGTAGCAATAAAACATGGGTTGGGTGGGCAATGAAGCTATATGCTTTAAGACTAAGCCCTGTAGAGGTTACATGAAACTTTCTTTGTTGGAACCATACCAAGCAAAATTAGAAAAATTTGGGCACAATTTTTTACCAAAATTATCCATGATTTTTTGTGTGTAGCACTTTATATTAAATATTATTTAAGAGTTATTTTTAGATATTTTTGAGATGTTGTTATTTTTTGTTTTTAGAGAATATCAAATTATTATAACAGAAGCACGCACGCTACGTAGTTAGTGGACGTGTTTTTACTACTTAAAAAAAAACAACTGGAAATTTATATATCGTATTTACTTGACTCAAAAAAATGGTTCAAAAATCTGGATTTGCTGAGTTAATGAAACGAGTCGAAAAAGTAGAAAAGTTGCAAGGAGATATCAAAGAATATCAAGAGAAGATTAAAATTTTTAAGATTAAATTAAGTCTAACTAACCAACTCTTATATATTTAAAGACTAACAATTTATTATTTTCTAATCAATATGGTTTTAAATTAGGTAAAAGTTCCACAACTAATCTCCTAGAGTACATGGAAATAGTAACGACAGGTGTTGCAAATAGTAAACCGTTTGATATATTTTATACTGATTTTAAAAAAGCTATTGACAAAGTTTCACAAGGATAGGAATAATTAAGGATAGGAAGCAAAGAGCTGTTCTTGCAGAAAGTGTATTATCATGGATGGACATAGTAAGCAGTGTACCACAAGGTTTTTGTGCTTGGTACAATTTTATTTTTAATATACATCAATGATCTTCCAAATCAACTTATAAAACAATTGTTATTGCATGCAGATGATTGTAAAGTAATAGCTGAAGCTAATAATGAAACGGATGCACATTTACAAAATGACATTGCTAATGTAAGAAAAATGGAAAATAAACTGAAAATGCAATTCAATTTTGAAAACTGTAAAATCAAACATATTGGTAACAAAAATAAAATTTATAAATATTTTATGACAAACAATAATATATAACGCACATTGCTACAATTTAGAGGTTTTAAGTTAATCTAAAAGGTACTCAAGATGTTTCAAAAGATAACAATACTTTGAGTGTGCATGAGATGTATTCTATTGAAAACAAAATAAAAAGCGTTCCTTTTTGGGATTTATACGCTTTTTTAAATAATCACTTTCCAGAACAAATTTTTACTCAGTGGCAGACTTAGCCTTTTTTGTTGTTTTAGATACTAACTTTCAAGCATAGAGTAAACTCATAACATTTAAATGCTTATACTTGCGTCAAAATAAGGAAGTTTTGGAAAAATATCGGAATGATTGGAGCCTGGGAAAAAAAAAAGCCCCTTAAATTTTTTCTCCTGCTTTCAAGGTGAGAGCAACAAGTTCATAAATTTTTTCTTTTATTAATCTTACCTAAATTCATATATATTTGAAAAATTTCAAATTGTTTGTAAAAATCTTTCAGCGTTCAAGAATTATAGCGATACTAAATTTGTAACCCCCGCAAATTGAGGGGAGTTAAAACTTAAAATGGCCATCATTTTTAACGCTAAGAAGTCATTTCACAAAATTTGAAATTTCTTATTGAAAATGATTTTAGTTAAAAATACTTAAAAAAATAATTTGTCAACTCTTTGCTCTCACGTTTGGGGCAGAGGGGGAAATTTTTTTAGGTTTTTCGTTCCCATGCTTCAATCATCCCAATATTTTGCAAAACATCTTTATTTGACATAAACATATAAATGTTTGGAGTTTACCTTATGTCTGGAAGTTTACTTTCTCAAACACCAAAAAATGCTGAATTCGCCCCTGTCTCAACTATCTCAATTCTTAGAATATCTCTGGAATGAAACAATATGGAGACAAATACAAAGTAATAACTTTTGCAAACATTTTTTATTTATGATTACTTCTTATATTTACAACCATTCAATATTTTTTACTATATAATAAAATATTTACTTCTTCATACTAGAGTAGGTTACGGCCAATTTAGGAAGCTTTTCTCCATGGCAATTGCTCCGAAGCTGTGAACCTTTTCATTGTCTTGTTAATTTTTTTGTGAACAGTTTCACAGCTTTGCTCACTGAAATTTCCCAAGGGTTTGTTTTTTCTTTCTAGAAACATGATGAGGTGTGACTGTATGATGTGAAATTTCCAACCTAGGCAAATCTTGTGTGTCGTATATTCTATCAGATACTGATGCAAGTTGCACATTTCTGAATATCTCTGCTGAATTCAAGGGAAAGCTTCATTCCAAAACATCCTTCTGTCACTAAAATGAACAAGTTTAAAAAAATTATGTTTATAAAAACTAATAAATATAATATAAACTATAGGTGGAAAAGAATTAGCTAATTATACCCTTTTTGAATTTCTTTAAAGTCTCAATACAAGGTATCATCAGGAGCTATAGTTATAAGTTCATCCAAACAAGAAAGTACTTTTTGACAGTTAGGTCCATCAAACTCTCCTCCATTGTAACCATGCCTTTTTACAGTTTCATTAATTAAGAACTTTTTAGTTGAATCCACAGCCATCAGAACATCTGTTATTTGTGTAACAAAAAAATGTTCAAAGAAATGGCGGAACTATAACAATAACAAGAGTTACTCTTCAATTAGGTCGAACAACATTTTATAGTTTTTCATGTGCTTATAAAGTTCACCATCCTCAATAAATTTCTGATGCCAATTAGTCAAACTTTGAAAAGTCCTCAACTTTCCATTTTTGTCATCTTTTTTTCCTTCACAATAATAGCAAGCATATTTTCCCTCGTGTGCCTTTATGTTTTTTTGTTTTTTTTTAAACATCTTCGCTTCCAACAAGGCTGCAAGCAACCACTAATTAAAGTGTTAGTATTAAAAAGACTATATTAAAGTATTAATTTTAATATTTATAAAATAATAAAAAGCAATCACTTTTCATAAACTATCATGCAATTACACAAAGTAAAATAATGTTTAACTTAAAGAAATGCCCAGTAAACAATTAGCTACTATGTGTTTTAGCTTAAGTAACTTAATAAACCTCTCCAAATTATAATTAATTTCTTGTACTCCAAGTACAAGACCCAAAATAAGAACTGTATTAACCCCTGTATTTATCATGTTTCTTTTTTCTGATTGTAGCTCTTCTGGGTTGAAGACGTTTATTATGACTTTCGATGAACCTTGACCCTCATCAATACCAACTCTTATAAATATGGTCGAACAACATTTTTATAGTTTTTCATGTGTTTATAAAGTTCACCATCATCAATAAACAAATAAAGCAATTGTTGGGATTAAGTTTTCTGTGTTCACAATTTTCTTTTATTACTTCCTACGGTTCAGGAACAAATGCAATATCTTTCTGAATTGTATCTAAAACCTTGCAGTTTCCATTGTTGTGTGTTTGTTGAAAACTGCATAAAAACTCCTTCATAAAATTGATTTAACTAGAAAGATTTGTCCTTAATACTTCTTGAGAGATTAGGTTTGATACCTAGCAAATAATACGAGAATAATTTATAAATATGTAAGTAATATGCTAAATTAAGTTCATGTACATTACTGTTACCTCCATGACCCAAATCTTTACGTATATCAGTCATTAAATAATCCATTGCTGACATGGGAAGATCAATTTTCTTTTTTATAGTAAATAATGTATCTGAAGATATTTCTAAAATAGGTTTATGCACATCTTCAGAGTAGAGAATAACATGAAGAGTTTTACCACCTACAAAAGATATATTTCCTAAGTCAAATGTTCTATTTACTAATGTTTGATATAAACATATCTATATTTATTATTATTAAATCAATAATAAATATAGATAGATAGAAAAATAAAAATACACAATTACTAGTTGCTACAGTTAATTCTTTATTATCAGATGTTTTATACATATCTTTTAGTACAGAGGAAATAACTTGCTGGGAGGTTTTTGAGTCTTAAGAAAGAATGAGCTTATGTAGATTTTGCACTATTGCAGATTTTGTGCAAGGGTTTCTGATACTTTTACCTAGCCTTTGGCAGCAATCTGTGCAAAAGGATGCATTATTCACATCTGAGGACTCAGACTACTTACTAAAATCCTCAATAAACTCAGAAAGATTGATTTTTCGATGACTCCTTTTCTCTTTAGCAATACAGCAAATGGGACATACGCATAGACCAGTATCCTTTAATCTACATAGTTTACGTAGTGATCTTCTTCTAATCTTCCACAAATCTTTTATGTTTTGAGAAATATTCCCTTCAGTCTAAAATTGTTTAACATAGTATTTTATATAAGTTTATATATATTTGCATTTTCATGTATCATCAATAAATTAGCATTAATAACAAACTTTTCTTTAACCTTTTATAAATGAAGACATTTTTTACATGTTGAACAAACTCCAGATGGTAGAGAATTTATTTCCAAACTAAACCCTGGATCGACATAAAGAATAATGAGTTCTTGTAAAGCTGGGTTATTCTCTATTTATGACATTTTACGCCTTTATTTAGACAGCAAAAACAAACTATGTTCCTGTTTTCTTTATGAAACCTTTGTCTTGTTAAGCTCATTTTGACCCAATACTGGGTGATATCTTTAGCAAATTTTTTAAATTTTAATACCTAAATGTTAAGTAAATTTTCAAACAGCCTTTATGCAGAGGCCTTTTCAGGTCCAAAATAAAGCTTAAAAGAACAGCAAAGCCATATTTATATACTTAAGACAGATTCGGAATCTGCATTTTTTGGTGTTTGAGAAAGTAAACTTCCAGACATAAGGTAAACTCCAAACATTTATATGTTTATGTCAAATAAAGATGTTTTGCAAAGTATTGGGATGATTGAAGCCTGGGAACAAAAAAACCTAAAAAAATTTCCCCCTCTGCCCCAAACGTGAGAGCAACGAGTTGACAAATTATTTTTTTAAGTATTCTTAACTAAAATCATTTTCAATGAGAAACTTCAAATTTCGTGAAATGACTTCTTAGCATTAAAAATGATGGCCATTTTAAGTTTTAACTCCCCTCAATTTGCGGGGGTTACAAATTTAACATCGCCATAATTCTTGAATGCTGAAAGATTTTTACAAACAATTAGAAATTTTTCAAATTAATATGATTTTAGTTAAGATTAATAAAAGAAAAAATTTATGAACTTGTTGCTCTCACCTTGAGAGCAGGAGGAAAAATTTAAGGGGGTTTTTATTCCCAGGCTCCAGTCATTCCGATATTTTTACAAAACTTCCTTATTTTGACACAAATATAAACATATAAATGTTATGAGTTTACTCTATGCTTGAAAGTTAGTATCTAAAACACCAAAAAAGACTGGGTCTGCCACTAAGTAAAAATTTGTTCTGGAAAGTGATTATTTAAAAAAGCGTATACATCCCAAAAAGGAACACTTTTTATTTTATTTTTAATGGAATACATCTCATGCACACCCAAAGTATTGTTATCTTTTGAAACATCTTGAGTACCTTTTAGATCAACTTAAAACCTCTAAATCGAAGCAGTGAGCATGAATTAATTACAACTTAATTGGGAAATAATTTAAGCGTATTTGTTTTAAATGACTTAAAATAGGAACCACAAATCAAAATTGCATTATCTATTGCAAAATATAAATTTGGTATATATAAATATACAAATCATTTAAGCATAAAGATAGTGAACTAATAAAAGTGCTATAGTGTAATTTTATACAGCAGCATTTAGAATTTGCAATACAGGTATGGAGTCCTTATCTTGAAAAAGATATAAACATATAAGAAAAAATTCAAAAACGAGTAACAAAATCTGTACCTACGCTACATCATCTATCATACAATGAAAGACTAGAAAAAACGAAATTGACATATTTAAAGCAATGAAGAATATGAGGAAATCTCATACAAATGTACAAATGGTATTATGATATAGAGAAAATAACTTTGAAAATATCCCCTCAACATCCTCGCTCTTTAAATTTTTCAGGTCTGTCTTCAAAAATACGAGGTAACAAACATCAGTTATTCACCAATAAGAAACAATTTAAATTGAAACCGTCAGGGTTTTTTGACAAATTGCACAACTAAATTCTGAAACAAATTACCAATTAAAAAAGTGGAAGTTAAAAATCTCAACTTATTTAAAGCTAAACTAGACTTAATCTAGTATATTTAACTACCTTGTTTTGTCTGTAAAAGAGTTAACATGTTAAATCTTAACAGTATTGTATATATTATATTATATTATATATATATATATATATATATATATATATATATATATATATATATATATATATATATATATATATATATATATATATCGTTTGATTTAGTGTTGTATTAAAATAATACAAAACTCTTGTTCGTTTAAAAGTGCTCAATATTTAGGAAATTTATTTTGGTTATATATAAATTTCAAAACAGAGGGATTTATAATTATAATTAAAAACGATAAAGAAAAAACTTTTATTATGGAACTTTAAGTTTTATGCCTAACGGCAATCATCTGCCATATATTACAAAATTAAAAATTAAACGTTAAATTACAATTAGAATTACGGTGGTGTGAGTTCTAATGACTCCATGGAAACAAAATTTTAACGCATATGTAAATTTAGTATAACGTGACGTAAACCAACCAGGATCAATCTTCGGTATCAAAAGAGGAGATAAGGAACTTATTTTTGTGCCTGCACTTCAAGATTATTTCGCTTCTTGTATTTAAAAGGTTTTCTCCTTTATACATCAAAATTTAGAACTTCTTGTTCAAACAAAGGTTACAAACTCTTGATGTTGGGTTGTATGGTTTGTATTTTTTAACAATCCTCCATCTGACAAAAGGTGTAAAGTTATTTTCTTTTAATTTCCATACTTCTTTTGATAGCTCTGTATCATTCTTGTACCTAACTGCATTAAAAGATTTTAAGGGGTTTGCATACCGAACTTTAAAAGGTGTTTCGCTAACTCCAAAATACGCTTTTTCTTTATATTCCGGATTATTTGATTAGATGGTGGCCTGATAAACAATGTTGTTGGAAAGGCAATGGTTGTTCATGGGACATTTGGTTTTTTCAATGCAAATGCAACTGCATTGAAAAAACCAAATGTGTATATATATATATATATATATATATATATATATATATATATATATATATATATTTTATATATTATAATTAAAAAGTTGAGTAAAATTTTTTGTATGTTTAAAGGTTCATTTTAGTCCAAGTAAAGTTCATTTGAAAAGTAAAATAACTTTTGAATAGTTAGTAGTCAATTTCTTAAACAGAAAGAACACAGTACAAGGTACACAAGAACACAGTACAAACAGAAAGAACACAGTACAAGGTACACAAGAACACAGTACAAGGTACACAGTAACATAACTCATTTTGGAGTTATATTTAGTTTAACTAGTTTTACTCATTTTGGAGTTTATAGGTTTATAGTTCACTCGGAGAATAAAATTATGTGATAAACAAAATCGCAACTTTTTAAATTGTGTTACATAAAATTACTAAGTTTTAATATTTTGATCGGTTTTGCAAAAATCAAAGAAAATAGAGTTATGAGAAAATGTGTAACCCATAAGAGTGAAGAGACATAAACACAAAATTTAAAAAAATGAAACCAAGTGTTAAGTAAACACAAACTCTTTAAATTTTTCGCATTGTAACATGGTTTGGTTGCTGAGTAATTATTAAAATTAAATTTAAACAATTACTCAGCAATCATTATTTAAAATATCACCAGCTGTGATTTACCAAATAAACAAAACCATTGACTGTTGGCATCCCAACGTTTAGATGCGATGAGAAAAACAGCACAAAAACTAGCTAAACAGCAGGATGAGAATACCATTTCCCTTTCCATTTTAAAACGGGCCGTTTAGAGTTTTTCCTCAACATACACTCAAATTCTCCCTTAGTTTAACAGAAAGAAGCGAACACTGCTGCAGAATGAAGAGGATGCACAAATATTTTCCCAAACGCCAACATGTGTTCAAAGTAGTCAGATGACTTTAAAAAAAGTGGTAGATGAATCAGCTAATTTAAAAAGAGAATATGGTTCAAACAATGCAAATGAAAGCCAAAATCTGGTTTCCTTAAAGGAGTCTCCGTTACCGTCTACTTTTTATTATTTTACAAGCAAACAGGTTGATAAATGTCCCTCTTCTAAACCGATTTTTTATAAACAGTATGCGAATGGCATAACTGCTATCTTTAATTCTTAGTATGAAGCCCAAATTTTTAATCATTTTAATAAACAACATATAAATTTAAAATTTACAATCGAAAAAGAACAAAAAACCAGGTTGCCTTTTTAGATATACTTATTAAAAAATCCTTTTTGACATCAGTTTACCATAAAAAAACTAATACAGGTCTGTTACAAACTTTTATTATTTTGGTTCCTTCTAGCTACAAATTTGGTTTTTTACATTGTTTGATTGATAGAACATAAAAAGATAAAGACATAAAAAATCTTTCTTTTGTTTCATACAGTAACCAATTTTCACAAAAAGTTATTGAAAATTAAATAGTATATTGATAAGAAAATGAACTTATCTGTTTTTATCTTTGTTAATAACTCAAATAAAGGTATTTCCATTTATTTCAAATTTTATTTTATTTCCATTTATTAAAACTTATTCTAATTACACCAAAATAAAACTAAAAAATTGTTAATAAATATTGAAAAGATGTTCTAATTAGGGTTAGGCGGTTTTTCAGAACCGGTTTTAAAAAACCGGCTTTTAAAAGAAATCTGACACATTTGAAAACCGGTTTTTAAATTACGAACCGTTTTCTATTTTTTAACATTTATGTAATATATTGTTATACAATAACACTTTGTTAAGTTAGTTTAGTAAGCTGTTTCCTTTGTTTTTTTAACATATAGCTTTAACTTTTTTCCTGCAGTAGATAAGGATTTCGATTGCATTTTTGCAAAATATTACATAATAATTACCCAATAGAAACAGTTGCTTGTCTAAAAATACATGGATGTAAATACAAAGTTTTAGGAAAAGTTTTGCCAAAATGACTTCCTGAAAAAGACTTATTTCTTGAATAATTTGAATTTAATATTCATTTATATGTATTCATAAAATGTATTTATATGTAAGATTATATTATGTTAATGAATTTGTAAATGTAATAATTTATTATGTTTATCTATTAATAATATATATAATATTATTATGATATTTATTTCTATTTATATGTAATATTGTAGTATCTATTTATATGTGTTTTCTATACCAAGTTTTATAATTTTGCAAAATAGATTTTTGAAATTTGTTACTTATAAAATTCGAGTATGCTTTATACTAAACTCTATATGTAATTAGTTTCCCTTGATTAGTTTATATTTTGTATTAGTAAGTATTTTGTTTATGCTATACCATAGCAAACATATACCATAGCCTATAATATATTATGCAATAGCCTATATTATAGCCTATATAGGCATATTACCATGGCCTATGGTAATATAAGCTCATATCAACGTGGTAGTATAATTTTGAATTACAATTAAACTCTAGAGTAATGGATCTCATTTATGCATTTTATAATGTAGCCAAATTTGAAATTATTGCAGAATTAGATTAAATACTAAAAACAAGTGGAAAATATTTTCTATAACTTTAGACAAGTAGACAAGCAAAAAAAATCCAAGGTATTTAAACATGTACATCACTTAGCAGAGGATTTTAATTTAGGATTAGTTCCAATAGCTGGTTCCTGTGAGGCTCAGAGAACATTAGAATTGATATCTGGAAGACTTAAAAAATTCAACTTGAATCTCAAAACTGACATGTTGCTGCAACAAATGACAGTACTGCTGTTATGATAAAATTTGGCAAATTATCATCTGTAATTAATCAACTATGTTATTCACATGCCATTTTATTAACTTGTGAAGCTTTATTTGCATTTCTATTAAATGAACTGAAAAATTTTAAATCTAAAATAAGTTTGAAATTATTAAAAGCTTTAGAAGAACGAATTACGAAAGCGAATTACGAATAACGAAAGAAGATAAGTTGAATTAGCAACTCTTTTACTGTATTTGCAAAATCCTGGAAACATTTGCAGCCCAGCAAAAAAATCATACTTTTTTCAGCTTTAAAAATCGACATAATTAAATTGTCTGAAAAGTTATTGTCAACAATACTTCAAAATTTTATTGTACACCGATTCAGATCAAGAGGAAATTGAAGAAACTACTCGTCAGAAAAAAGCTTTTTTAAAAGAGGTCATGGAAAATTCAATTAAAAAATTTCTTGAAGAGCCTGCAAAAAACCTCACTAACCCAAAGACACTGAAAGCTGAGTTTTCATTATTTGAGGCAATGCATAAAAGAACCAAAAACTAAGACTTATATTTAAGTTATTTGATGCACTTAAAACTGTGAAACCGAGTTCAGTACCAAGTGAACGCATATTTTTAATTGCAGAATAACCTTTTTACTTAAGAAAAAATTACGATAAGTGAAATAAATATAATATATAAATTAAGTATTTTTTGTTATTCAACTTTTATTTAAAAAAATCGAAAACCGGTTAGAACCAGTTTTTTTGGGAAATTTGGAACTTGAAAACTGATTTTTCAAAAAGTTGGTTTTTGTCCAAACCCTAGTTCTAATAAAACTAATATTTAGTACTAATAAAATAAAAAATAACTTTTATTTAAAAGATCCACTTCCTAAACTACTTAAATCTCATGTTGTTTACAAATTTTCCTATGTTGGCTGTAATGCCAGGTATATTGGAGAAACTTCCAGACATTTAATAATTAGAATTAATGAGCACCTTGGGATTGTATAATATAATATAATATAATATATATAATATAATATATATAATATAATATAATATAATATAATATAATATATATATATATATATATATATATATATATATATATATATATATATATATATATATATATATATATATATATGTATGTATGTATATATATATCTTACTTTTTTTATCTTAGTCAACTTCAAAAGAGTATTATTTGAAAACAATAAAAGACTGATTGATCTTTTTATTTTTAATTTAATGATTAAAAAAATTTACAAATGTCAAATATAAAAAAATGTTTCTTATTTATTATCTTTAATTTATTTAGAATACAATAAGAGTGACATATATAAGATAAAAAAAGGTGTGCAAAAGTATTAGGGCACATTCAATTTTTTGAAGATTCTAAAAAAATATGTTTTTATGGCCACCTTTGTTTTTAAGACAAGAGTTTTGAGCTGCACCAAGTAAGTAAGCCTGCTTTGTTTTTAAGACATGCCAAGAGTTTTGAGCTGCACCAAAGAAGTAAGCTTTTTTACAACTTGTGGTCCATCCATTTAACTGCAAAGATTCTCAATAGGATTCAAATCAGGTGAGTGAGCAGGCCAAGACATCAGATTCAATCATTTTTCCTCCATATATTGCTTGATTGAGTGTGCTGTGTGGCAAGAAGTATTACCTTGTTGAAATTGCCAAGTGAAGACTGTTTCTAAAACAACCATTGAAGGCTTTATATAATCTTCTAATATCTCTCTATACAGATATTGAAGCAATCAGTGTAAAGATACACCAGCCCAGTGTTAGATCTAGCAATGCAGCCCCAAATGCCAATTGAGCCTCCTTAAAGTTTTGACAAGATAAAACGAGGATTCTTATTTTTCTTTCTTGTATTGAGACTTGCCACTTTTTTTCAATTGATATGCTCTTTAAAACCATATTTTTTGTTGTTGCAATTTTGAAATTTTAATAATTTAATATTTTAAAAATTTTAACTAAAATTAAAAATTTTTGTCGCTTCAATTTATACTACTTACATTTTTTATTGACTACTATTATTCAGCAAAGAATAATTAACAAAAATTAATTAGTGTGCCAATAAAAAGGAATTTAAAAAGTGTGCCATTTGAATGAGTGTGCTAATACTTTTGCACACTTATTTTCACTCATTTTTCAGAGTAGCCATTAAACCTCTAACTAATACATAAAAGAAAAAAAACAGGTTGACAAATATTTGACATTACTTTTTTTTATTTGGTCTCACCTTTTATTCAAAATAAAAATTAGTTGGAAATTAATAATAATTTTTGATTTATATTGATTTGAAGTTGACTATGAAAGAAAAGTTATGAATGCACTTATACTTTCTGGAAGCACTGTATATATATAATAGTTATGACTTTTTGGTCATAACTATTATATATAAAGTAGTAGAAAATCATTTGACAAAATTTTTTTTTTTTTCTCTCCATTTTTTGTTAAGATCTTCAATTTGCTCTCATTTAATTCTAACCTATATAAATATTTTGTAAACAAAAAATGGTATTTTATATATATATGGTACATTAGTAACGTTAACAAAGAATAAATTAAGTTTGAAACGGAATCATGCACATAACAGAAAAACTCAAATTTTAGTTACTAGATAGAATATACGTTTCAGCGTTATATATGTTTTTTAAAATGATGTTTTAAACATTAATAAAGCTTTCCAGAAAGTTACAGGAATGCACTATGTATCATGCACGGAAGTCACGCACGAGAGTTGCAAATTGGTTAATTTCATGTAAATACTTTTAAGAAAATAAATTGCTTGTGAGTATTTTAAGTGAAATATTATACTTCTACGACTCATATTTAGTATATTTTCAATGAGAAATGGCAGTTATCAATTATTTCTAGCTAAAGTTTTAAAACTTTTTTAAAGTTTTAAAGCATTTTAAAAACTGTTGTTTATTTTCAAACAGTAGCGATATTATTTTGCAAAAAAAATAATATGGTCAAAATATATATATTTAATTTATTCAGGTAGCCTAAAATATGATAAAAATTTTTTTGTTATAAAAGTTTTTAAAAAAAATCATAATAGTTTGCTCAGTCTTTAGTCTCAGCCTTTAATTGCTAAAACAAAGAAAAATAAAAAATCACGCATTGAAATGGAAATCCCCAAAATATAACTAGATAAAATAACATAAAACAGATGTAAAAAAAATATCTTTATAGTAAAATATCAAACTTTAATAAGTATACATAAAAATAGACAAAAATACATACACACAAAAAAAAGGAAATATGAAAAAAAAAAAAAAATTTTACAGGAATAAAAAAAAAGCAACCACTAGAAGTGTGTGTATATATATATATATATATACATATATATATATATATATATATATATATATATATATATATATATATATATATATATATATGTATAATGTATGTAATATTTGTAAAATACTAATGTAATATATGTAAAATACACTAACATAATTTACATATATATATGTATATATATATATATATATACCCTATATGATATGATGTTAAAGTTAATACTCAAAGCTTTTTCTTTTTTAAGTTTTTAAATATAGCACTTTATATATATTAGGGCCCTGTGAATCACCTTCTAATGTTTCAACTCAACTCAATTTTTTTTTTTTTTTGATTATTCACCTCCCCAAGGCCACTACAGTCAAGGAGGCTACTCATTTTTTTTTTTTTTAAAGTTATTATTCGTGGTGCAACCCTCTCTCAACTCTTTAACTCCGAAACACGAACCGCTGCATGGAGAAACTAAGTTGATATATATATATATATATATATATATATATATATATATATATATATATATATATATATATATATATATATATATAAGTTTGTGCATTGGCATAAATCTGTGCATTGGCATAAGTCTGTGCATTCCCTCCCCCCAGTGAGTTTGACTAGCAATTTTACAGAGTATATAAATCTTACTCACCTGCAGCAATAACAGGGTCTGTCATTAGTTCCATACTAATTGGACATAAAAAATCATACGGAATAACGCTCTGATGTTTGTCTTGATTGGATATCAATTGTCTTATCTCTCGGATAATTTTGTTACGGTGACCAAGAGGTACTATAATATTTAAATAATAGTTCTGTAAATAAAACAATGGTTTTGTATTGTGTATGACTTCATTTAGAAAATTATATTTTACAAAACTATAATAAAAATCTATAAAGATTTATTGTGCCCTCATTGATTCATAAATCTTTTTGTTTAAATTATGACGATGTAAGCAAAAAACAAACCAATATTTAAACCATTTGAAAGACTGTAATCATCCAGCAGCATTAATTCTGCTCCATCTATTGCATTTTTTGTAAACACGTCTATATATATATCAAAACCTATTGAGCGCAACCATACACATACTTCATTAACAGTCCAACTGTTAACTGATGTTGAACACTAAAATAAAATAAATAAATAAGTTGTTTCCAATCTTTGCATGTTTTTACACACTCCTGTATAAATAAAATAAAGTTTATCTGCAGACACACAAACATATAAACACACACACACACATAATGTGCGCTTTAATTTTTCAGAAAAAGAAGAAAAAACTGAAAAATAATAAAATAAAAGTTTATCGAATAGGGCTATGTAAATATATATATATATATATATATATATATATATATATATATATAAATATATATATAAATAAACAGATCTATAATTTGTTGTCTTTGGGAAGAGCGGAAGGAAAAAAGTGATTCTTACGCCAACACATACGTCACTTTTAATTACTTTTGAGTTTCGCCCAACATTTGCGTGTTGGACGAAAGTAAAAACCATTAATTTAATTATAAATAAATCGTTTTAAAAAAACCACAAAAACGCAAATTTAATTGACCAGAATGTTTTAAAAACATTCTGAATGTTTTTAACAATATAAACAATGTTTTTATTTTTATTTTTTTTAATAAAATGTTTTTATTTTAATTTTTTTTTACTGTAAATCATGGCGGAGTGTTGCTACATCGACTATCTTATAGCCTGACTCGCAAGGGAGTGCTGCTACATCGACTGACAAATAGCCTGACTCGCAAGGGAGTGCTGCTATATCGACTGACAAATAGCCTGACCCGCAAGGGAGTGCTGCTACATCTACTATCTTTTAGCCTGACCCGCAAGGGAATGTTGCTACATCGACTGAGAGTTTGGTTGGGGCAGGCAGTCTATCAATTAATAAAAAAAAATAATTCCGGTCTTGCATTTTAATTTTTACTTTTTGTTAACAAAATATGGAAAAAACTTTCGGACAACATCTACGGGTTGTATATATATATATATTATATATATATACATATATATATGTATGTATATATATATATATGTATGCATATATATATATATATATATATATATATATATATATATATATATATATATATATATATGTATGCATATATATATATATTTATATATATATATATATATGTATGTATATATATATATGTATGTATATATATATATATATATGTATGTATATATATATATATATATATATATATATATATATATATATATATATATAAAATATATAAACACATATTTATGTATATATACAAAACCTTATTTGTATATATATATATACAATGGTGATCAAAAATTTAGACTCAGCAAAAAATTTTCTTTAGCTTAGCTCTTAAATCCCCCCCAAAAAATTTTTAGATAATGTTTGAAGACAATTTTTTTAAATTTTAAACTTAGTTTGTTGCCAAATAATTATAATAAACACACACCTTTTATCTTATATATAAGGTCTTTATTTTTACTTTTTAATAATAGCGCCATTTAAAAACACATTAAAATGTGTCTCATAAATTTAGACTCACTTTTTCCTATCTTTATTTCCATATAAGTGTCCTATTTTTTTAAAGATTGTAATTCTAATGTGGAATGAAATATATTCTTTAAAATATTATGTTTAAATCCATTTAAAAATTAAATTATTTAC